>NC_135900.1:62081189-62295315 GCF_964194155.1 Cetorhinus maximus
TCCCACCCACCTGTCTCTCTGCCACATTTTCTTTTTAATATCCCTATGAAGTTCCTCAGTAAATGTTATTACCTTAAAGGTGCTATCTAAGTACAAGTTGTTGTTGATGTTTTCGCAGGAGATGTTCTTTACGAATTACTGCACCACATCCTGAAGCAGAGGGAATCTCCTGTCTGGTATCCACCCTTCCTGCAGCCAGCAAGTACTCCGCACAATCCGCCTGAAATCATCCTTCACAACCACCTGGAAGGTCAGTGATTGCTGGCTGCAGTCACTTGCAGGCCTGAGGCCTCAGCTTCACAGCTATTGGTCAGTGACAGGCAGTCTGACAAATACTTAGATACAGCCTGGCCTCACTTGTTGACTCAAAGGCCAAATAGGTCACTTCTGGAGTATGTGAGGATAGCACTATCACCGAGCAGACTCAGTAAAGCACCATGGAATGAAGCACAGTGTTACTGAGTGACAGCAGGAACAGGACCTCATAGCCCTGCTCCCAAATAAGCTGTTGCTTCCAGCTACTGATGATCAGGAATACCCTGGAGTGGAAGGGGAACAGTCAGCACAAGCACATGTTGGAAACAAGGAATTAGGAAGAAATAAATTCAATGACCTTCATAAGAGATTGACTATAGAGCAGGATGTCCAAGATAGATTAAAAGCAAAATACTGGAAATCTGAATTAAAAACAGAAACTCAGCAGGTCTGACAGCATCTGTGGAAAGAGAAACAGAGTTAATGTTTCAAATCCAATATGACTCTTTGGAACAAGGTAGATTCTCAGGAATACTTATTTGGCGGATCAGGTGGGCAGGATTAACATCCTGGGGACATTGGAGCAGGAGTACCCTGGAGAGTATGGATGGAGCTCACTAAAAGATGGGACCAGTGCCTTACCTGGGAGTATAACTAATTCACGAATCTGGGATGTCTTTGCTGGGAGTATAACTAGTTCAGGGAGCTGGGGTTCATTTGCTGGGATTATAACTAGATCAGGGAGCTGGGGAGTCTTTGCCGGGAGTGTAACTAGTTCAGGGAGCTGGTGCGTGTTTGCTGGGAGTATAACTAGTTCAGGGGTCAGGAGTGTCTTTGCTGGGATTATAACTAGTTCACAGGTCTGAGGCTTCTTTGGGAGTATAACTAGTTCAGGGAGGTGGGGCTTCTTTGCTGGGAGTATAACTAGTTAAATGAGTTGGGGGATCATTGCTGGGAGTATAACTAGTTCAGGGGTCAGGAGTGTCTTTGCTGGGAGTATAACTAGTTCACGAGTCTGGTGTGTCTTTGATGGGAGTATAACTAGTTCAGGGAACTGAGGTTTCTTTGCTGGGAGTATAACTAGTTCAGGGAGCTGTGGTTTCTTCGCTGGGAGTATAACTAGTTCAGGGAGCTGGGGCGTCTTTGCTGGGAGTATAACTAGTTCAGGGAGCTGGTGTGTCTTTGCAGGGAGTATAACTAGTTCTGGGAGCTGGTGCGTCTTTGCTGGGAGTATAACTAGTTCTGGGAGCTGGTGCGTCTTTGCTGGGAGTATAACTAGTTCAGGGAGCTGTGGTTTCTTCGCTGGGAGTATAACTAGTTCAGGGAGCAGGGGCGTCTTTGCTGGGATTATAACTAGTTCACAAGTCTGGGGTCTCTTTGCTGGGAGTCTCACTAGTTCAGAGGGTTGGGGCATTTTTGCTGGGAGTATAACTAGTTAAGGGAGCTGGGGCATCTTTGCTATCAATATAACTAGTTCAGGGAGCTGGTGTGTGTTTGCTGGGAGTATAACTAGTTCAGGGAGCTGTAGTCTCTTTGCTGGGTGTATAACTAGTCTTGGGAGCTGGGGCGTCTTTGCTGGGAGTATAACTAGTTCAGGGAGCTGTGGTGCCTCTACTGGGAGTATAACTAGTTCAGGGAGCTGAGGCGTCTTTGCTGGGAGTATAACTAGTTCAGGGAGCTGAGGCGTCTTTGCTGGGAGTATAACCAGTTCAGGGAGTTGGGTCAACTTTGCTGGCAGTATAACTAGTTCTGGGAGCTGGGGCGTCTTTGCTGGGAGTATAACTAGTTCAGGGAGTTGGGGAGTTTTTGCTGGGAGTATAACTCGTTCAGGGAGCTGGTGCGTCTTTGCTGGGAGTATAACTAGTTCAGGGAGCTGGGATGTCTTTGCTGGGATTATAACTAGTTCACAAGTCTGGGGTCTCTTTGCTGGGAGTATAACTAGTTTAGGGAGTTGGGGCATTTTTGCTGGGAGTATAACTAGTTCAGGGAGCTGGTGCGTCTTTGCTGGGAGTATAACTAGTTCAGGGAGCTGTAGTCTCTTTGCTGGGAGTATAACTAGTTTTGGGAGCTGGGGCGTCTTTGCTGGGAGTATAACTAGTTTCGGGAGCTGGGGCGTCTTTGCTGGGAGTATAACTAGTTTCGGGAGCTGGGGCGTCTTTGCTGGGAGTATAACTAGTTCAGGGAGCTGTAGTCTCTTTGCTGGGAGTATAACTAGTTCAGGGAGCAGGGGTGTCTTTGCTGGGAGTATAACAAATTCAGGGAGCTGCTCTGTCTTTGCTGGGATAACTAGTTCCGGGGTCGGGAGGGTCTTTGCTGGGATTATAACTCGTTCACAAGTCTGGGGTGTCTTTGCTGGGACTATAACTAGTTCAGGGGTCTGGGGTGTCTTTGCTGGGAGTATAACTAGTTCAGGGGTCAGGAGTGTCTTTGCTGGGATTATAACTAGGTCAGGGGTCTGTGGCTTCTTTGGGAGTATAACGAGTTCAGGGACCTGGTGCGTCTTTGCTGGGATTATAACTAGTTCACGAGTCTGGCGTGTCTTTGCTGGGAGTATAACTAGTTCAGGGAGCTGGGGTGTCTTTGCTGGGAATACAACTAGTTCAGGGATCTGGGGCGTCTTTGCGGGGAGTATAACTAGTTCAGGGAGGTTGGGCGTCTTTGCTGAAAGTATAACTAGTTCAGGGAACTGTGGTTTCTTCCCTGGGAGTATAACTAGTTCAGGGAGTTTAGGTGTCTTTGCTGGGAGTATAACTAGTTCAGGAAGGTGGGGCGTCTTTGCTGGGAGTATAACTAGTTCAGGGAACTGTGGTTTCTTCCCTGGGAGTATAACTAGTTCAGGGAGCTGGGGTGTCTTTTCTGGGAATATAACTAGTTCAGGGAGCTGGGGCGTCTTTGCTGGGAGTATAACTAGTTCAGGAAGGTGGGGCGTCTTTGCTGGGAGTATAACTAGTTCAGGGAACTGTGGTTTCTTCCCTGGGAGTATAACTAGTTCAGGGAGTTGGGGAGTTTTTGCTGGGAGTATAACTCGTTCAGGGAGCTGGTGCGTCTTTGCTGGGAGTATAGCTAGTTCAGGGAGCTGGGATGTCTTTGCTAGGAATATAACTAGTTCAGGGAGCTGGGATCTCTTTGCTGGGAGTATAACTAGTTCAGGGAGCTGGGATGTCTTTGCTGGGAGTATAACTAGTTCAGGGAGCTGGGATGTCTTTGCTGGGAGTATAGCTAGTTCAGGGAGCTGTAGTCTCTTTGCTGGGAGTATAACTAGTTTTGGGAGCTGGGGCGTCTTTGCTGGGAGTATAACTAGTTCAGGGAGTTGGGTCAACTTTGCTGGCAGTATAACTAGTTCAAGGAGCTGTAGTCTCTTTGCTGGGAGTATAACTGGTTCAGGGAGCTGGTGTGTCTTTGCTGGGAGTATAACTAGTTCAGGGAGCTGTAGTCTCTTTGCTGGGAGCATAACTAGTTTTGGGAGCTGGGGCGTCTGCTGAGAGTATAACTAGTTCAGGGAGTTGGGTCAACTTTGCTGGCAGTATAACTAGTTCAGGGAGCTGTAGTCTCTTTGCTGGGAGTATAACTAGTTTTGGGAGCTGGGGCGTCTTTGCTAGGAGTATAACTAGTTCAGGGAGCTGATGCGTCTTTGCTGGGAGTATAACTAGTTCACAAGTCTGGGGTCTCTTTGCTGGGAGTATAACTAGTCTTGGGAGCTGGGGCGTCTTTGCTGGGAGTATAACTAGTTCAGGGAGCTGTGGTGCCTCTACTGGGAGTATAACTAGTTCAGGGAGCTGAGGCGTCTTTGCTGGGTGTATAACCAGTTCAGGGAGTTGGGTCAACTTTGCTGGGAGCATAACTAGTTCTGGGAGCTGGGGCGTCTTTGCTGGGAGTATAACTAGTTCAGGGAGTTGGGGAGTTTTTGCTGGGAGTATAACTCGTTCAGGGAGCTGGTGCGTCTTTGCTAGGAATATAACTAGTTCAGGGAGCTGGGATGTCTTTGCTGGGAGTATAACTAGTTCAGGGAGCTGGGATGTCTTTGCTGGGAGTATAACTAGTTCAGGGAGCTGGGATGTCTTTGCTGGGAGTATAACTAGTTCAGGGAGCTGGGATGTCTTTGCTGGGAGTATAACTAGTTCAGGGAGCTGGGATCTCTTTGCTGGGAGTATAACTAGTTCAGGGAGCTGGGATGTCTTTGCTGGGAGTATAACTAGTTCAGGGAGCTGGGATGTCTTTGCCGGGAGTATAACTAGTTCTGGGAGCTGGGGCGTCTTTGCTAGGAATATAACTAGTTCAGGGAGCTGTAGTCTCTTTGCTGGGAGTATAACTAGTTTTGGAAGCTGGGGCCTCTTTGCTGGGAGTATAACTAGTTCACGGGTCTGGGGTGTCTTTGCTGGGAGTATAACTAGTTCAGGGAGCTGGGGTTCATTTGCTGAGATTATAACTAGTTCAGGGAGCTGGGGAGTTTTTGCTGGGAGTATAACTAGTTCAGGGAGCTGGGATTCATTTGCTGGGATTATAACTAGATCAGGGAGCGGGGAGTCTTTGCTGCGAGTATAACTAGTTCAGGGGTCTGGGGAGTCTTTGCTGGGATTATAACTAGTTTGGGGAGCAGGGGCGTCTTTGCTGGGATTATAACTAGTTCACAAGTCTGGGGTCTCTTTGCTGGGAGTATAACTAGTTCAGGGAGGTGGGGCTTCTTTGCTGGGAGTATAACTAGTTCAGGGAGCTGGTGCGTCTTTGCTGGGATTATAACTAGTTCAGGGGTCAGGAGTGTCTTTGCTGGGATTATAACTAGTTCACGAGTCTGGGGTTTCTTTGCTGGGAGTATAACTAGTTCATGGAGTTGGGGCGTCTTTGCTGGGAGTATAACTAGTTCATGGAGTTGGGGCGTCTTTGCTGGGAGTATAACTAGTTCACGGGTCTGGGGTGTCTTTGCCGGGAGTATAACTAGTTCAGGGAACTGGGATGTCTTTGCTGGGAGTATAACTAGTTCATGGAGTTGGGGCGTCTTTGCTGGGAGTATAACTAGTTCACGGGTCTGGGGTGTCTTTGCCGGGAGTATAACTAGTTCAGGGAACTGTGGTTTCTTCGCTGGGAGTATAACTAGTTCCTGGAGCTGGGGTGCCTTTGCCGGGCGTATAACTAGCTCAGGGAACTGTGGTTTCTTCGCTGGGAGTATAACTAGTTCAGGGAACTGGGGCGGCTTTGCTGGAAGTATAACTAGTTCAGGGAGCAGGGGCGTCTTTGCTGGGAGTATAACAAGTTCAGGGGTCAGGAGTATCTTTGCTGGGATTATAACTAGTTCACGGGTCTGGGGTGTCTTTGCTGGGAGTATAACTAGTTCAGGGAGCTGGGGTGCCTTTACTGGGAGTATAACTAGTTCAGGGAGCTGGGGTATCTTTGGTGGGATTATAACTAGTTCACGGGTCTGGGGTGTCTTTGCTGGCAGTATAACTAGTTCAGGGAACTGTGGTTTCTTCTCTGGGAGTATAACTAGTTCAGGGAGCTGGGGTGCCTTTACTGGCAGTATAACTACTTCAGGGAGCTGCGGTTTCTTTGCCGAGAGTATAACTAGTTCTATGTCTAGGGTGCCTTTTCTGGGAGTATAACTAGTTCAGGGAGCTGGACTCTCTTTGCTGGGAGTATAATTTATATTCTAGTCCTCCAGATATAAAGACTAGAATTCAATTAACCATTTTGATTTGTTTCTGTTGCTCTTCATGATATTTTAATTTTATCTGATGCCCCAAGTCTCTTTAGCCTCAGTTTGTAGCCTTTCATCATTTGGAATGTACTCTATTCTGTTTCGGTACAACATGGATCATGTCACATTTTTCTGTATTGAATTCCATTTGTCACAGTTTTGTTCATTAATCCAGTGTCTCTTTGATGCTTACAGCATGTCAATTTCACCACATGTGGACATGTGACTTTTCATTCCATCACCTGAACCGTTAGTTAATGTGTTGAACCGTTGAGATCCCAACACAGATCGTTGCAGGATACCATTCGGCCCTACCCCCTGTCACCTGCTGCTCCGCCAGTTTCCTAACCAGCTCAATAATTTCATGAGCTTCAACTTTTAACCAGCATTCTGTTATCAGTGCCCTCTGGTAACATTCATAGACATTCCCCCTGTCCAATCCTTTGTCACCTCTTCAAAAAATTCATCACTTGGTCAGGCCGGAGCTACTCTCCATGCTGGCTCTCTCTGCGCAGCTGAAAAGGAGAGATGTTCACTCACACTCTATAAACTCTAGTGATTTCCTGACAACAGATGTGAGGCTCATGCCTCTTTAACCCCCCTGTTTTCCCTCTGTCACCTTTCTAAAACAGTGGAGTAACTTGTGCAATTTTCTAAGCTGTAGCAATGGTTCCTGACTCGAGAACATTGCAAGATAAGGCATCTAGAATGTTCTCATCTCCTTCATTTAAAACCCTGGGATGGAATCAATAACTACTGCCATTAATTTCTCTATTACTGTAATTTTGTTAAGTCAGTGTTTTTGATTCAGCATCAGAAGTTACAAAAACCATTCCAGTAATAGCTATAAATCGGGAGGTAGAAGGGAGAGAGGAACTTGGTGAAATTACAATCACTAGGGAAGCGATACTGAGCAAACTGTTGGAGCTGCAGGCTAGTAAGTCTCCAGGTCCTGATGGACTTCATCCTAGGGTCTTAAAAGAGGTGGCTAATGAGGTAGTAGATGCGTTGGTGTTAATTTTCCAAAATTCCCTAGATTCTGGAAAGGTTCCATCAGATGGAAAGTAGCAAATATAACCCCTCTATTCAAGAAGGGAGGGAGACAGGAAACAGGAAACTATAGGCTAGTTAGCTTGACGTCTGTCATGGGGAAGGTGTTAGAATCGATCATTAAGGAGGTTATAGTCGGGCACTTAGAGAAACTCAAGATAATGAGGAAAAGTCAGCATGGTTTTGTGAAAGGGAAATCATGTTTAACCAATTTGTTGGAGTTTTTTTGAAGGAGTAATGTGCTGTGGATGTAGACACTGTAGATGTACTGTACTGTAGTAATCTAAAGATAGACTTTCTGGATTAGTCTGTGTTTGATCCAACAAGGAGAGAGGCAGTGCGGAACTAATTCTAGGAAATGAAGTGGGAAAGATGGAAGAGTAGGAGAGCATCTAGGGAACAATGAGCCCAACACAATTAGGTTCATTGTCAAGGAGGAGGAAAGGTCAAAGATCAAGGTACATGACTGAGAAAATGCCAATTTCAATTCAGTAACATTGAAGGCAGCACAGACAAACTGGGAACAAAAACTAATGTAAGACAATGGCTGGGACTTTAAATTCCTGCTGAAAATCAATCGACATTTTGCTTGGTTGCCAAACTTTCTGTCCTGCCCACGACAGGTTCCACTGGGAACGGGTTTAGAGAGCAGAGTGCAGGCTAGACATGTATCCACGAGAAGGACAGGTGGATGAGTAGAATAATTGAGTGAAATGAGACTGTAAAAGGAAATGAATGATGAATGTAGGAAGAACTCAAAAGAAAGTAAAACAGAGTTTAGAGAGGGAGCGAAGAGAAAGGTTAACAGGTAATGAAAGGATTCTATAAACACAATGAAGAAAGGCCAATTTGGGCAAAATGGAGCAATGACCCTTTCAGACAATATGTTGCTGACCATAAGTCATTGCATTAAATCACTTGCTGTACCTGCATACTAATTTTTGTGATTCATGTACCAGGAAGACCCAGATCCCTCTCTACCTCAGAGATCTGCAGTCTCTCTCCATTGAAATAGTATTCTGCTTTTCTATTCTTCCTGCCAAAGTGGACAGGTTCACATTTTCCCACATTATACTCCATCTGCCAAATTTTGAATGTCATTTGGAAATCCAAGTACACCACCTCTACTGGTTCCCCTTTATCCGCCCTGTTGTTACACCCTCAAGAATTGCAGTATATTTTTGGAACATGATTCCTCTTTCACAGACACTCCCTGATTGTATTCTGATTTTCTAAATGTCCTGCTGCCACCTCCTTAATAATGGATTCTAGCATTTTCCCAATGACAGACAGTATACTAACTGGCCTATAGTTCCCTACTTTCTGTCTCCCTCCTTTCTTAAATATAGGTGTTACAGTTGTGGTTTTCTAATCTGCTGTGATCTTTCCAGAATGTCGAGTATTTTGGAAGATTGCAACCAATGCATCTAATATCTCTGCAGCCCTTCCTTTAAGACCCTAAGATGTAGGCCATCAGGCCAGGGATTTGTTAACCTTGAGCCCCTTAGCTTTCTCAGCACTTTTTCCCCTAGCGATTGTGATTGTTTAAGTTCCTCCCTCTTGCCCCTGATTTTCTATATTCTCAGGATGCTTTCTGTGTCTTAATGTGAAGACAGATATAAAACACTTGTTTGAAGTCTCTGCTATTTCCTTGTTTCCCATTATTATTTCCTCAGTCTCACCCTCTCGGACCAATGCTCACTTTTGCTACTCTTTCTCTTTTTATATACTTGTGGAACCTTTTACTGTCTTTTTATATTTCTTGCTAGTTTTTTCACATACTCTAATTTCTCCCTCTTTATAATGTTTTCAATCCTCCATTGCTGGTTTCTAAATGTTCTTAATCTTTTGGCCCACCACTAATCTTTACAGCATTGTACAACTTTTCATTTAGTTTGATACCTTTGGCTTCCTTAGAACAGAAGAACTAGGAGCAGGAGTAGGCAATTCAGCCCCTCGAACCTGCCCTGCCATTCAATACAATCATGGCTGATCTAATTTCGGCCTCAACTCCAATTTCCCGCTCTCTCCCCATAACCTTTCAACCCGTTACTAATTAAAAATCTGTCTATCTCCTCCTTAAATTTATCCAGCTTCCCGGCATCCACTTCACTCTGATGTAGTGAATTCCACAGATTCACGACCCTTTGAGAAAAGTAATTGCTCCTCATCTCTGATTTAAATCTACCACCCCTTTGCCTCTCATTCTAGAATGCCCCACAAGGGGATCCGCTCCACATCTACTTTGTCTATCCCCTTTAGCATCTTATATACCTCAATTAGATCTCCTCTCATCCTTCTAAACTCTAGCGAGTATAGGTCTAAACTGCTCAATCTCACCTCATAAGACAAGCCCTGCATCTCTGGAATCAATCGAGTGAACCTCCTCTGAACTGCCTCCAGTGAAACGACATCCTTCCTCAAGTAAGGGGACCAAAACTGTGCACAGTACTCACGGTCTCACCAATGCTTTGTACAGTTGCATCAACACTTCCCTATTTTTATACTCTGTTCCTTTAGCAAAAAATGCCAAAATTCCATTTGCGTTCCTTATTACCTGCTGTACCTGCATACTAGTTTTCAGCGATTCATGCATGAGGACACCCAGATCCCTCTGCACTGAAGCATTCTGAAGTTTCTCTCCATTTAAATAATAAGTAGCCTTTTTATTCTTCCGACCAAAATGGATAACTTCACAATTATCCACATTAAACTCCATCTGCCAAATTCTGGCCCATTCACCTAACCTGTCCATATCCATTTGTAAATTTCTTATTCCTTCCTTCATTGCAACTTACTTTCCCACCTATTTTGGTGTCATCTGCAAATTTAGCTATAGTACCTTCTACCCCTGAATCCAAGTCATTAATATAGATTGTAAATAGTTGGGGCCCAAGGACCGAATCCTGTGGCACCCCACTAGTTACAACTTGCCATCCAGAAAAAGACCCATTTATCCCGACTCTCTGCTTTCTGTTGGTCAGCCAATCCTCTATCCAAGCTAATATATTACCCCTAACTCCGTGTGATCTTGTCTTGTGTATTAATCTTTTGTGCGGCACCTTATCAATGGCTTTCTGGAAGTCCAGATATACTACATCTACAGGATCCCCATTATCCACTTTGCTTGTCACATCTTCAAAGAACTCTAGCAAATTAGTCAAACACGATTTACTCTTTATAAAACCATGCTGACTCTGATGGATTGCATTTTGACTTTCCAAATGCCCCATTACTACTTCCTTAATAATGGATTCCAACAATTTCCCAACGACAGACGTTAAACTAACTGGTCTATCGTTTCCTACTTTCTGCCTCCCCACCCCCCCAACCTTTTTGAATAAGGGCGTTATATTAGCATTTTTCCAATCCACTGGAACCTTTCCAGAATCCAGGGAATTTTGGAATATTATAGCCAATGCATCCACTATCTCCGCTGCCACTTCCTTTAAGACCCTGGGATGTAGGCCATCAGGTCCTCGGGACTTGTCACCCTTTAATCCCAATAGTTTGCTCAGTACTTTTTCTCTAGTGATGGTGATTGTTCTAAGTTCCTCCTTCTCTATACTCTCTGCACTACCTGTTACTGTTGGGGTGGTACTAGTGTCCTCCACCATGAAAACTGAGGCAAAATATTGATTAAGCGTCACTGCCATTTCTGTGTTCCCCACTATTAACTCCCTAGTCTCGTCCTCCAAGGAACCAACATTCACTTTAGCTACTCTCTTTCCTTTTATATACTTGTAGAAGCTTTTGCTATCAGTTTTTACATTTTGCGCTAGTTTTATTTCATAATCTACCTTTGCTCTTTTTATTATTTTTTTAGTAACCCTTTGTTGATCTTTAAAAGTTTCCCAATCTTCCAGCCTGCCACTGACCTTTGCAATTTGGCATGCCTTAGTTTTTGCCTTTAAGTTATCTTTAACTTCCTTGCTTAGCCATGGATACTTTTCTCCCCTCTTACCATCTTTCTTCCTAATTGGGATATATTTTACTTGGGAGGAATTGATTATCTCCTTAAATACCTGCCACTGTTCATCAACTGTCCTACCTTGTAGTCTTCCTGCCCAGTCCACTAGGGCCAAATCTGCCCTCATACCTATGTAGTTACCTTTGTTTAACTCCAGAACACTAGTGTGGGACTCAAGTTTCTCGCTCTCAAACTTAACTTGAAATTCCATCATGCTATGATCACTCTTCCCTAGAGGATCCTTTACAGTGAGATCATTAATTAATCCCATCTCATTACACAAAACCAAATCCAGAATAGCCTGCTCCCTGGTTGGTTTCACAACATATTGTTCCAAGAAACAATCTCTAATACACTCTATGAACTCTCCCTCAAGGCTACCCTTGCCAATTTGATTAGTCCAGTCTATATGCATATTAAAATCACCCATGATTATTTTTGTGCCTTTCTTACATGCTCCCAGTATTTCCTGGTTTATACCGTGCCCTACTGGAGACCTATAGATTACTCCCACCAGGGACTTCTTCCCCTTGCTATTTCTTATTTCTACCCAGACTGACTCTACATCTTGCTCTCCAGTGCCTATATCATTCCTCACTATAGCACTGATCTCTTCCTTTACTAACAAAGCTACACCCCTGTTTTTCGTTCCTGCCCATCCTTCCAAAACACTGAGTGCCCTTGGATATTCAACTCCCAAACCTGTTCTCCCTGTAACCATGTCTCAGTAATTGCCACCAAATCATATCTATTTATCTCTGTTTGCGCTGTTAACTCATTAGTTTTATTCCGAATGCTATGTGCATTCAGATACAAAGCCTTTCAGTTTGCCCTATTGTCAATTTTCCCTATTCTTATATGATTCTTTAGTGCAATATGGCGTTCAAACATTCTGTCCCTTCCTTTCACTTTTTGATAGCAATCAGCCTTGCCATTAACCTGCACTTACCCTCTCTTTAAACTTTGATTTTTTTTATATTTCCATGCAACTGAACTCTCCCCCCACAATATATTTTTCTTTTCCCACTTATTTTTAAATTTATTTTGATCCATTGTTTTTTCTCCACCTTTTAGCCCATTTTGATCCCTTCCCCCCACCCCACCCCCACTAGGGCCATCTGCCACTAGCTTGTCCTGCTTGCTACCCTTAATGTCACCATTAGCACATTCTGTAGATAATATCACCACCGTCAACACCCCTTTGTCCTTTTGTCTATGACATCTTTGGCAGTCTCTTCTTGGCCTCCACCTATCACTGGCCCCCTATCGAGCTCTCCTGTCCCACCCCCCTCTACCAGCTTATATTTCACCTCATTTCTATATTTCTTAGTTCTGATGATGGGTCATATGGACTCGAAACGTCAATTGTATCCCTCTCCGCAGATGCTGTCAGACCTGCTGAGTTTTTCCAGATATTTTTGTTCCCCCCGCCCCCCCACCCCCCACCTTACCCCCACTAGTTTGTTTAAAGCCCTACCAACGGCCCTAGTTATGTGATTCGCCAGGATACTGGTCCCAGCCTGATTCAAGTGGAGCCTGTCCGAATGGAATAGCTCCCTCTTTCCCCAGTACTGGTGCCAATGTCCCATGAATTCAAACCCACTTCTCCCACACCAATCTTTGAGCCACGCATTTACCTCTTTAATCTTATTGACCCTGTGCTTCAGGTAGTAATCCAGAGATTATTACCTTTTTGGTTCTGCTTTTTAATTTAGCCCATAACTGCTCGTATTCCCTCAGCAGAACCTCTTTCCTCGTTCTCCCTATATCGTTGGTACCTACATGGACCACGAGAACTGGATCTTTCCCCTCCAACTCCAAGTTCCTCAGCAGCCCAGATGAGATATCCTTAACCCTGGCACCAGGTAGGCAACACAGCCTTCGGGACTCTCGATCCTGGCTACAGAGAACAGTATCTATTCCCCTAACTCTATTATCCCCGATTACAACTACAATTCTCTTTTCTCCCCCTACTTGAACGGCTCCCTGTACCACGGTGCTATGGTCAGTTTGCTCATCCTCCCTACAGTCCCCGCTCTCGTCCACACAGGGAGCAAGAATCTCAAACCTGTTGGATAAGGGCAAGGGCTGAGGCTCCTGCAGTGCTACTTCCTGGATCCCTCTACCTGCCTCACTCATAGCCACACCCTCCTGTCCCTGGCCGAATTTAAGATAGTTAATCTAAGGGGTGTGACTGTCTCCTGAAACACAGCATCCAGGTAACTCTCCCCCTCCCTGATGTGTCGCAGTGTCCAAAGCTCAGACTCCAGCTCATCAACTCTGAGCCGGAGTTCCTCGAGCAACCAACATTTGCTACAGATGTGGTCACTAGGAACCACAATGGGGTCCACCAGCTCCCACATCATGCAGCTACAACACAACACCTGGCCCTGCATCTCTATTTCATTTAATTCGTTTTTCAATTTGTTTTTAAATTTCCTACTGGTCTTTAGTTTATCAATCTGTAAAATATTTCTCCTATTTACCTTTAATCTGAAAGCAAGTTAGAAAAGAGGTCAAAATACACTTTTTAAAATCAACTGGAACTTGCTGTCTCTGCTGAGTTGAAGCTGAAGTGTTAGGCCTCCGATCCTGGGCCCCAGTAGTCACCCTTAATCTGAAATCAATTTAGAATACGTAGTTCAAACTAGTAGTTACTTTCCAACCAATGAACTTACGGTTTTCCTGTGATGTCACAGTTAGTTAGCCACGGATGGTGTATCTTTCTCTTAGAGTCTGTCTTTCTCAATGGAATATCTTTGTTGAGAGTCATCAGACACCTCCTTAAATGTCTGCCTCAGCTTCGATCTTTTTTAACCCTTTTCCCCATTCCACTTTAGCAAACTGTCTTCAAACACTTGTAATTGCCTTTATTTATGTCTAAGACACTCATTTCAGACCAACATTTCTCAAACTGAATTCTTTCATGTTATGATCACTCTTACCAAGAGGATCCTTTACTATGAGCTCATTAATTAGTCCTGTCTCATTACACATTACCAAGTCTAAGATGGTTTGTTCCCTTTCTGGTTCTAGAACATATTGTTCTGAGAAACTGCCCCGAATGCGTTCTATCACCTCATCCTCCAGGCTTCCTTTGCCAATTTGATTAATCCAATTTATATGAAGGTTAAAATCTCTCATGATTATTGCAATTATTTCTTACAAGCTGTCATTATTTCATGATTTATACTCTGTCCTATAGTGTAGCTACTGTCAGGGGACCTATAAACCAATCCCACCAGTGACTTCTTCCCTTTGGTACTTTTTATCTTCCCCCACCCCCAAATTGATTCCATAACTTGATCTTCTGAACGTAAGAATTTTGTACATTTCAATGAGATCACCTCCCATCCTTTGAAACTCTAGAGAATACAGGTGCATTTTCCCCAATCTCTCTTCATAAAACAATCCCGCCATCCCAGGGATTAATCTGGTGAATCTCTGTCGCACTTCCTCTATGGCAAGTATATCCTTCCTTGGATACTTTAGGACCTTGGTGAGAGCACATCTGTACAATTGCAACAAGGCACCTTTACTCCAGTGCTCAAATCCTCTTGCAATGAAGGCCAACTTACCATTTGCCTTCCTACTTGCTTGCTGCACCTGCATGCTAACTTTTAGTGACTCATGAACAAGGATACCCTTTAGACATCAACATTTCCCAACCCCTCACTATTTAAGAAGTGCTCTGCCTTTCTGCTTTTCCTACCAAAGTGAGTAGCTTCACACTTACTCACATTACGTTTCATCTGCCATGTTCTTGCCCGTTCACTTAGCCATATTCGCAGGAAGAATAAAAAAGAAGCTTATTATCTAAATGGTGAGCGATTTCAGAGCTCTGAGATTGAGGGATCTGGGTGTCTGAGTGCATGAGTCACAAAAGGCTAATCTGCAGGTATAGTGAGTAATTAGGAAAGCTAATAGAATGTTATCATTTATTGTGAGGGGAATTGAATACGTGAGTAGGAAGGTTATGCTTCAGTTGTACAGGACACTGATGAGACCACATCTGGAGTACTGTGTACAGTACTGGTCTCCTTATTTAAGGAAAGATGTAAATGCATTGGAAGCAGTTCAGAGAAGGTTTACTAGACTAATACCAAGAATGGGCAACGGTTGTCTTATGGGGAAAGGTTGGACAGGTTAGGTTGTATCCACTGGAATTTAGAAGAGTAAGAGGCAACTTAATTGAAACCTTTAAGATCCTGACGGGTCTTGAAAGGGTGGATGTGGAGAGGAGGTTTCCTCTTGTGGGAGAATCTAGGACTGGGGGTCACTGTTTAAAAATAAGGAATCACTCATTTAAGACGGAGATGAGGAGAATTTTTCTCTGAGGGTTGTGAGTCTTTGGAACTCTCTTCCTCAAAAGGTGGTAAAAGCAGAGTCTTTGAATATTTTTAAGGCAGGATTAGATAGATTCTTGATTAACAAGGGGCTGAAAGGTTATCGGGGTAGGAGGGAGGTTACAATCAGATTAGCCGTGATCTTATTGAATGGCAGAGCAGGCTCGAGGGGCTGAGTGACCTACTCCTACTCCTAATTTGTATGTTCATAAGTGTCTTTGAAACCTCCTTGTATCCTCCTCACAACTTACATTCCCACTTAGTTTTGTGTCAGCAGCAAATTTGGAAATATTACGTTTGGTCACCACATCTAAATCATTTATATTTATTGTCAACTGTGGTGACCCCAGCACTGATCCTTGCGATACCCCACAAGAAACAGCCTCAGAACGACCTGTTTATTCATGGTCTCTATTTTCAGCCTGTTAACCAATTCTCAATCCAAACTGGTATATTACCCCCCAATCCAATATGTTCTGATTTTATTTACTATCTATTCCTATCAATACACCAGACTCTCCCGCACCCTCTCCCCTCGGTCCCTCCCTCACCCTCTTCCCTCATCCTCCCCTCAGTCCCTGTCCCCTCAGATTATCTCCCCTGAAACCTTCCCCACCCCCTCACCTCAGTTCCCTCTCACCCTCTCCCCTCAATCCCTCTCCCCGCAGCCCCTCCCTTCACCCTCTCACCTCAGTCCATCCCCTCACACTCTCCCCTCAGTTCCCCTCCCCTCAGACCCTCTCTCTCCAGATCTCCCCTCGCAACCTTCTCTCTTCAATACTCTCCCTCGAGTTTTGAGGTTCTGTTCAGGCGGTGGGAGGGATGTCAGATGGGTTTGGTCCTGAACCTGATTCACTCCATCATGACCACAGTCTCAGTGCTCACTGTCTCTCCCTGTCCCAGACTTGCTGCACAGAAACATACGGCCATCTGAGCAGACCAGCCATCGGATTCAGCCTTCGCTGGAGCCACTGCAGCGATTGCTTCGCTCCCCGGCCGAGAGCCAGCACCGCTTGTCTCCGGAAATGGACCGGGAAAACTCGCAGAGCCTCCTGCCGCAGTCCGAGAGGAATCAGACCCCCAGGTCTCAGGCGGAGAACACGCACAGCTCCTCACCGGACATCGAGCAAAGACTGTCCATTTCCCCAGTGAGTGAGAACCATTGTCCATCAGGCACTGAGAACATGTTAGAGGCCCACCGGACAAATGGCTCCCCACAGGACAGCTCCCGCGTCATCCAGTTAATATCCACTTCCATGATGAACCCGCTGATTCTCAACAGTCGGCAGTCAGCCGAGTTCAGACCAAGGATGACAGAACAGAATCCACACAAGGATAAGCCTCTAAATCTCTCCCGGGAGGAACTGTTATACAGGAATCATCTGATGGTGCCCATGCCAGCCCAGGAGGAGCCGCTGACGCCCATAGGGAGAATTGCAGGTAGGCAAAAAAATCCAAACTTGACTGGGAGCAGGAAGCTGCACCAAGGGGGAACATGGTGGCTTAGCTCATGGAGCCTAGGGCCTTCCTATCGCTGGAGGGTCTTCATCCACACAGGCCTCTGTAGAGTGGGCTGTTGCTGGTCTTGGTGCAGCTGAGTAAGGTAATGACTGTCCGGAGCTGATTTGACAGTGGGACCTGGGCCTGGGAGAGGGGTCACAGACTCACCAAACCCTGTCACAAACCATCAAAGACAGGCAGCTTGCAGCCCGAGTGAGTGGGCACTCAGTGGGAGGGGAGAGCGCTCAGTCTGGTACATGTGGCCAGATGGCATCTGGTTAATTCAGCACAGGCATACGGAGTGACAACAGCAAGACCCATCCATCTGACCATGGGGATTGCTAAAACTATTGCATTGGCCATTGGAATTGCTAAGTAACAAATCGCAGTCTAGACCTGAGCTCTAAGGCACTGGAGATGGTCTATTGCTATAGAACTTAACACTGGCAGCGAGAATGAGGATTCCTGCCCCTCTCCCAGGGATCGGGCAGTGTGGATTCCTGCCCCTCCCCCAGGGATCGGACGGTGAGGATTCCTGCCCCTCCCCCAGGGATCGGGCAGTGAGGATTCCTGCCCCTCCCCCAGGGATCGGGCAGTGAGGATTCCCGCCCCTCCCTCACCCCCCAACATTGCCAGCTCCACCACTGGAATCGGGCCCTTGGTGTTTAACCTTTACCCAATATTACACTGCCATTTTGCTGGGAATTCTCTGGGCTGTGCTCGGCAGTTTTGCTGGGAATTTAAAAAAAATTAATTTCTGGGATATGGACTTCGCTGGCTGGACCAGCATTTATTGCCCATCTCTAATTGCCCTTGAGAAGGTGGTTGTGAGCTGCCTTCTTGAACCGCTGCAGTCCATGTGGTGCAGGTGCATCCACAGTGCTGTTAGGGAGGGAGTTCCAGGATTTTGACCCAGCGACAGTGAAGGATATATTTCCAAGTCAGGATGGTGAGTGACTCAGAGGGGAACTTCCAGGCAGGTGGTGTTCCCATGTGTCTGCTGCCCTTGTCCTTCTAGATGGTAGTGGTACTGGGTTTGGAAGGTGCTGCCTCAGGAGCCTTGGTGAATTCCTGCAGTGCACCTTAAAGATGGTACACACTGCTGCTGCTGTGCATCGGTGGTGGAAGGAGTGAATGTTTGTGGATTGGGTGCCAATCAAACAGGCTGCTTTGTCCTGGATGGTGTCAAGCTTCTTGAGTGTTGTGGGAGCTACTCTCATCCAGACAAGTGGGGAGTATTCCATCACACTCCTGACTTGTGCCTTGTAGATGGTGGACAGGCTTTGGGGAGTCAAGACGAGTTACTCACTACAGGATTCCTAGCCTCTGACCTGCTCTTGTAGCCACAGTATTTATGTGGCTAGTCCAGTTGAGTTTCTGGTCAATGGTAACCCCCAGGATGTTGATAGTGGGGGATTCAGTGTTGGTAATGCCATTGAACATCAAGGGGCAATAGTTGGATTCTCTCTTGTTGGAGATGGTCATTACCTGGCATTTGTGTGGTATGATTGCTGCCTGTCACTTGTCAGCCCAAGCCTGGATATTGTCCAGGTCTTGCTACATTTGGACATGGACTGCTTCAGTATCTGAGGAGTTGTGAATGGTGCTGAACATTGTGCAATCATCAGTGAACATCCCCACTTCTGACCTTATGATGGAAGGAAGGTCATTGATGAAGCAGCTGAAGATGGTTGTGTAGAGGACACTACCCTGAGGAACTCCTGCAGTGATGTCCTGGAGCTGAGATGTTTGGCCTCCAACAACCATAACCATCTTCCTTTGTGCTAGGTATGACTCCAACCAGCAGAGAGTTTTCCCCGATTCCCATTGACTCCAGTTTTGCTAGGGCTCCTTGATGTCACACTCGGTCAAATGCTGCCTTGATGTCAAGGGCAGTCACTCTCACCTCACCTCGGGAGTTCAGCTCTTTTGTCCATGTTTGAACCAAGGCTGTAATGAGGTCAGGAGCTGAGTGACCCTGGCAGAACACAATCTGAGCGTCAGCAAGCAGGTTATTGCTAACCAAGTGTCGTTTGATAGCACTGTTGATGACTCCTTCCATTACTTTACTGATGATCGAGAGTAGGTTAATGGGGCAGTAATTGGCCGGGTTGGATTTGTCCTGTTTTTGTGCGCAGGGCATACTTGGCAATTTTCCACATAGCCGGGTAGATGCCAGTGTTGTAGCTGTACTGGAACAGCTTGGCAAGGGGTGTGGCAAGTTCTGGTGCATAAGTCTTCAGTACTATTGCCAGAATGTTGTCAGGGTCCAAAGCCTTTGCAGTATCCAGTGCCTTCAGCTGTTTCTTGATATCGAGTGGAGTGAATCGAATTGGCTGAAGACTGGCATCTGTGATGCTGGGGTCCTCTGGAGGAGGCCAAGATGGATCATCCACTCGGCACTTTTGGCTGAAGATTGTTTCAAATGTGTTAACCTTGTCTTGTGCACTGATGTGCTGGTCTCCTCCATCATTGAGGATGGGTATATTTGTGGAGCCTCCTCCTCCAGTGAGTTGTTTAATTGTCCACCACCATTCTCGACTGGATGTGGCAGGACTGCAGAGTTTACATCTGATCCATTGGTTGTGGGACCGTTTAGCCCTGTCTATCACTTGCTGCTTATGCTGTTTGACATGCAATTAGTCCTGTGTTATAGCTTCACCGGGTTGGCACCTCATTTTTAGGTATGCCTGGTACTGCTCCTGGCATGCCCTCCTGCACTCTTCATTGAATCAGGGTTGATCCCCTGGTTTGATGGTAATGGTAGAGTGGGGGATATGCCAGGCCGTGAGGTTACAGATTATACAGAGTACAATTCTGCTGCTGCTGATGGCCCACAGCGCCTCATGGTTATCCTATTTTGAGTTGCTAGATGTGTTCGAAATCTATCCCATTTAGCACGGTGGTAGTGCCACACAACATGATGGAGGGTGTCCTCAATGTGAAAGCAAAACTTCCTGTCCACAATGACTGTGCAGTGGTCACTCATGGGCTGTCATGGACAGATGCATCTGTGGCAGGCAGGTTGGTGAGGATGAGGTCATACGTTTTTTCCTCTTGTTGGTTCCCTCACTACCTGCCGCAGACCCAGTCTAGCAGCTATGTCCTTTAGGACTCGGCTAGCCAGGTCTGTAGTGGTGCTACTGAGCCACTCTTGGTGATGGACATTGAAGTTCCCCACCCAGAGTACATTCTGCACCCTTGCCACCCTCAGTGCTTCCTCCAAGTGGTGTTCAATATGGAGGAGCACTGATTCATCAGCTGAGGGAGGGCGGTACGTGGTAATCAGCAGGAGGTTTCCTTGCCCATGTTTGACCTGATGCCATGAGACTTCATGGGGTCTGAAGTTGATGTTGGGGACTCCCAGGGCAACTCCCTCCTGACTGTATACCACTGTGCCGCCACCTCCGCTGGGTCTGTCCTGCCAGTGGGACAGGACATACCCAGGGATGGTGATGGTGGTGTCTGGGACATTGTCTGTAAGTTATTCCGTGAGTATGTCTGTGTCAGGCTGTTGCTTGACTAGTCTGTGAGACAGCTCTCCCAATTTTGGCACTAGCCCCCAGATGTTCGTAAGGAGGACTTTGCAGAGTTGACAGGGTTGAGTTTGTTCTTGTTGTTTCCGGAGCCTCGGTCGATGCTGGGTGGTCCGCCTGGTTTCACTTCTTATTGACTTGTGTTTAGTGGTTGGATGTAACTGAGTAGCTTGCTAGGCCATTTCAGAAGGCATTTAAGAGTCAACGATTGCTGTGGGCCTGGAGTCACATGTAGGCCAGACCAGGTAAGGACGGCAGATTTCCTTCCCTAAAGGACATTAGTGAACCGGATGTGTTTTTACAACAATTGACAATGGTTTCCTGGTCATCATTAGATTTTTAATTCCAGATTTTTATTGAATTCAAATTTCACCATCTGCCATGATGGGATTCGAACCCAGGTCCCCAGAGCATTACCCTGGGTCTCTGGAATACTAGTCCAGGTTTCCTCAGCAGTTTTGCTGAATGTCCTCTGGGCTCCGCTCGTCAGTTTTAATTTACTTCCTTCTACACTTGAGCCTTGATTTCATTAGATGTTGCAGACGGTAAGGTGGAGCTCAATGTTCCTTTTGGATTCAGCCCCTGGATTCAGCATTTCAGCAGGGAGGAGATACCTGCCCCTTTCTATGTCTCGATGCTGGCTGTGTCCATACGCTCCCACCTGAATGGAGGTTTTATTGTTGGATTCTGACAAACTTTAGCAATCCCCATGGTCAGATGGATGGGTCTTGCTGTTGTCACTCCATATGCCTGTGCTGAATTAACCAGATGCCATATGGCCACATGTACCAGACTGAGCGCTGTACCCTTCCACTGAGTGCCCACTCACTCAGGCTGCAAGCTGCCTGTCTTTGATGGTTTGTGACGGGGTTTGGTGAGTCTGTGACCCCTCTCCCAGGCCCAGGTCCCACTGTCAAATCAGCTCCGGACAGTCAGTACCTTACTCAGCTGCACCAAGACCAGCAACAGCCCACTCTACAGGGGCCTGTGTGGGTGAAGACCCTCCAGTGGCAGGAAGGCCCTAGGCTCCATGAGCTGAGCCACCATGTTCCCCCTTGGAGCAGCTTCCTGCTCCCAGTCTGTTATCTCCAGTTAGATTGTCTGTGTAGATATCCAGGTTACACATCATCAGGCCAAACTGTGATGCCCTCCACAGTGTAATAGGCTACTCATGCAGGCCTGGACACGGAATATAAGAATGGTCACGTGCATTGAAGTTAATGGTGTTCCCGGGTGCTGGTACTTTGCATTCCTGTTGGATCATTTATGTCCCCGGTGTAGTCACCAGGAGGGAATGCATTTTGAACACAGCAAGCTCCCACAATGTGATGATAACTGGATAATGTATTTTTGATGTGGCTCCGGGGCTGAATATTGGCCAGGTCCCTGGGAGGAGTGCCATGCTGTTCAAACTGAAGCTTGGCAGTGTTTAGGCGAGAGGGAGACCGGGTTTGTGTTTAATGTCTGTCAGTGCAGTGTCAACCTGGATACTGTGCTCATGTCTCTGGGCTGGGATTGAGAGGAGAGTGACAGTGCGATCTATCCCCTGAGTCCCTGCTCAGTCAGAGCCAAGTGAGACTTGTTTTAAAACAGCAATTTTTCTCCAAATCCAAATTGCATATTAGTGTCAGCAGCCTGGGAAAGGTTAAAGGTCACTAACATTTCTCTCATTCTATCACTGCCTCAGACTGCAGGCTGCTCTGGGACTATGTTTACCAGCTGCTGTCGGACAGCAGGTACGAAGCCTTCATCCGATGGGAAGATCACGAGTCAAAGGTTTTCCGAATTGTGGATCCCAATGGACTTGCAAGGCTGTGGGGAAACCACAAGGTAAAGGCTTCAGTTTGTGGTCTCTTGGGGCAATTACAACAAAAGTGTGTGGTCGGGGCAGGGCCGGGGGGGTGGTTCAGGTTTGTCGCCTGTTCCTTGATATTGGCCTGAATGTGTTTCAGGCAATTTAACCTGGTGAACTTCATTTGAACCAACTGACCTTTTAAGTAAGGAGTGGAGAGGAGGGTGTGAACGATGTTATGAACAGGTCAGACACACAATCGAGACAGACGGTGGGGAGACAGAGCGTAGACTTGGCAGATGGAGTGGAGGTGAGACAGGTTTGTAGACTTGGGGAGAGGAGAGACTGGAACGTAGACTGGGGAGGGGGTGGTTGGTGGTGGAGATAGGTGGAAATGAGCAGCCATTGAATGGCAGAGCAGGCTTGAGGGGCCGAGTGGCCTATTCCTGCTCTTAATTCGTATGTTCTTAAGTGTATACTTAGTGGGTGGTGGGGGTATTTGGGGAAGGAGAAAGTTTAGATATTCTGGGGGAGGGGTTGGGGAGATGGATTCTCTCAAACCGAGTTATGCATGTTGGGGCCAGGGTTGGAAAATAAGAATGTCTTTCATCCTAATGACCCACTTTGTAAAGAAACTCCTGGTTGTTTTCCCTGGGCCCTCCAGTTATGGATTTAGCCAGCAGGGGAGATTGTTTTCCCTAGTTTATCTGATTTGAATGAGTTGATCAGATCTCGAGGGTCGTGCTGTTGCTGCCTGGTGAACCAACCACTACCTTGCAGAGCGCAAACAGCAACTCTCTGACACTGCTTTCCCCTAGACCATGATCCCCACCACCAAACAGTAAGCCATTGTTTCCAGGACTGTCACTGACTTCATCTCCTCTGGAGCTCTTCCCTCCATAGCCCTCCAACCCCAACCCCAGAGAACCCGCTTCTACCTCCTTCCCACAATCCAGGACTGTCCTGATCAACCTATTCTTTCAACCTTCTCCTTATCCCACCGAACCTATTTCTTCTTATTTGGGTTCTATTTTTATCTCTGCTTGCCCAGTCTCTTTTCACTTACATCTGTGACTCTTCCAATGTCACACTAACAATTTCCATTTCTTGATCCTAACCGCTTCCTTTTCACTATGGATGTCCAATCCCCCTGCACCTCCATCCCCACCAGGACGGCCTGAGGTTCCGCCAGGGCCACTCAGCTCCTGACCTCATTACAGTCTTGGTTCAAACATGGGCAAAAGAAATGAATTCCCGAGGTGAGGTGAGAATGACTGCCCTTGACATCAAGGCAGCATTTGACTGAGTGTGGCATCAAGGAACCCTGGCAAAACTGGAATCAGGGGGAAAACTCTCCGCTGGTTAGAGTCATACCTAGCACAAAGGAAGATGGTTGTGGTTGTTGGAGGTCAATCATCTCAGCTCCAGGACATCACTGCAGGAGTTCCTCAGGGTAGTGTCTTCGGCCCAACCATCTTCAGCTGCTTCATCAATGACCTTCCTTCCATCGTAAGGTCAGAAGTGGGAATGTTCACTGACGATTGCACAATGTTCAGCACCATTCGTGACCCCTCAGATACTGAAGCAGTCCATGTCCAAAAAAAGACCTGGGCAAAATCCAGGCTTGGGCTGACAAGTGGCAAGTAACATTTGTGCCACACAAGTGTCAGGCAATGACCATCTCCAACAAGAGAGAAGCTAATCATTGCCACTTGATGTTCAATGGCATCACCATCACTGAATCCCCCACTATCAACATCCTGGGGGTTACCATTGACCAGAAACTCAACTGGACTAGCCGTATAAATACTGTGGCTACAAGAGCAGGTCAGAGGCAAGGAATCATGTGACGAATAACTCACCTCCTGACTCCCCAAAGCCTGTCCACCATCTATAAGGTGCAAGTCAGGAGTGTGATGGAATACTCTCCACTTGCCTGGATGAGTGCAGCTCCCACAACACTCAAGAAGCTTGACACCATCCAGGACAAAGCAGCCCGCTTGATTGGCACCACATCCACAAACATTCACTCCCTCCACCACCGATGCACAGCAGCAGCAGTGTGTACCATCTACAAGATGCATTGCAGGAATTCACCAAGGCTTCTTAGACAGCACCTTCCAAACCCACAACCTCTACCATCTAGAAGGACAAGGGCAGCAGATGGATGGGAACATCACCACCTGGAAGTTCCCCTCCAAGCCACACACCATCATATCTTGGAAATATATTGCCGTTCCTTCACTGTCGCTGGGTCATAATCCTGGAACACCCTCCCTAACAGCACTGTGGGTGTACCTACACCACATGGACTACAGCGGTTCAAGAAGGCAGCTCACCACCACCTTCTCAAGGGCAATTAGAGATGGGCAATAAATGCTGGTCCAGCCAGCAAAGCCCACATCCCAGGAATGAGTATAGAAAAAGGGCGCTCTGCTTCTTCCTTGAACGGAGACTGGAAGAATCCCCATCCACCACCCTCCACCCACTGAGCTTGTTCTCTCACTGACCAATATCTCCTTTTATTCCAATCATTTTCTCCAAATAGTTATCATGGCTGCCTTTTGTGGAATATGTGGAATATTCATTATTCCAGTCCTACTTGGACCCCCCCGCCACCATCTCTTTATCCAGTACATCGATGACTGTATTGCTGCTGCCTCCTGCTCTGTCCATGAGCTGGGAAATTTCATTTACTCTGCTTCCCATTTCCACCCCTCTCTCACCTTCACGTGGCCCATCTCCAGCTCTTCCCTTCACTTCCTTAACTTCTCTGTCTCCATTTCTGGGGATAGACTGTCTACTAATATTCATCACAAGTCCACCGACTCCCACAGCTACCTCGACTACACCTCCTCACACCCTGCTTTCTGTAAGGGTTCCATCTCATTCTCCCAGTTTCTCCGATTCTGTCACATCTGTTGTGATGATGCTACCTTTCACAGTGACATTACCTAGATGGCTTCCTTTTTCCTTGACTGAAGATTCCCCCTAACATGGTTGACGGGGCTCTCAGCCATGTCCATTCCATTTAATGGACTTCCTCTCCCTCCCAGAACCATAATAGGATTCCCCTTGTCCTCAGCTTCCACCCTACCAGCCTCTGTGTTCAATGGGTCGACCTCTGCCATTTCTACCACTTCCAACAAGATGCCATCAAGGACATCTTCCCCTTGCCTGCCCTTTCAGAAACCTGAAGGGACCATTCCTTCCACCGCACTCTGGTCCACACCTTGATCACCCCAAACTCTCCTTCCCACAGCATCTTCACATGCATTCACAGGTGTAACATTTGCCTGTTTACCTCCTCTCCCTTCACTACCCAAGGCCCCAAACACTCCTTCCAAGTGAAGCAGTGATTTCCATATACTTCCTTCGATCTAGTCTATTGTATTCGCTGCTCATGATGTGACCTGCTCTGTACTGGGGAGACTAAATACAGACTGAACCTCCATTTAGTCCACAACCATGAGCCTGAGCTTCCTGTTACCTGTCATTTTAATTCTCCCCATTGCTTTCACTCTGACCTTTCTGTCCTTGGCCTGCTGCACTGTTCCAGTGAAACTCAACATAACCCCAAGGAGCAGCACCTCATCTTTCAATTAGACACCTTCGACCTTCTGGAGTCGACATAAAGTTCAACAATTTCAGACTGTAAACTTTGTCCTTTTTTCCCTGGGTGTTTTATTTCTGACTCAATTTTTTTTCTCTCATCCTTTTCTTCATTCCTTTACTTTTGGATGCCTGCTATCCAGCCATTCCCACCTCATCGATACACATCTTTTTGTTTCTTTACTTTACCCATCAACACTCGCCAGCTTTTGCACCATGAAACCCTTTGTCATTTAATCTCTCCTCCCCTCTTATACACTTCCCTGTGGTTCTTCTCCTCCCTCTTTCACAAACTCAAACCTCTTTCACATACTCAAACCTCTTTCACATACTCAAACTTCTTTCACATACTCAAACCTCTTTCACATACTCAAACCTCTTAGAGTTCTAACTCTTCCCAGTTCTGATGAAAGGTCATTAACTCTGTTTCTCCCTCCTCTAATGCTGCCTGACCTGCTGAATATTTCCAGTATTTTTCTTTTTATTTTGGGCTTTAAGGTTGCAAATATTTTTCTTTTGTTTCAGATCTTCTTTTACCGTTCTCTACTCTAAAGGGGTAAAGTGCCAGGCAGTCTGCCAGCCTTTATGCCTGTTGAATTAGCGGCCATTTAAGGATCCCATTCCACCTCTGCTGTTATCGTACGTGCAGTAGGGGAAGGCAGAACGAAGCAACCAGCCTGGCAGGTTTCACTGCATGGGCTAAAGGTGGGAAGGCTAAAGGTGCCTTCTTTTGGAGGCGGGGGGTCCACCCTGTACCCATTGTGGGTATCCCCCAAGAAGGTATCTCCTCCGTGGCTTCTTTCCCCCGCTCACTTGGGTCTCTGATCCCTCCCCGACCAAAATGTCCAGACTTACCTTAACATCCAGTATCCCTGTTCATCCTTCCCGGGGACTGCGTGTAGTCCCAGCAGTGACCACTACTGCCTCCTGGTGCTGCTGGGACATCGGTGCTGCTGAATGCTGCAGATGCTGGAGATCTGAAATAAAAACAGAACTGGTTCTGAAGAAGAATCATACTGAACTCGAAACGTTAACTCTCTTTCTCTCTTCAGAGATGCTCCCAGACCAGCTGAGTTTTTCCTGCACTTTCTGCTTTTATTGCTTTTGTAGCCCAGGGGCTGGATTTTCGCAGAGTCCAGAAGGCTTTGTGGACCTTTAAAAATGGCAGGCGGGACCCGGATGCAGAAGTTCTGCCCTTATTTCCAAAAGGTCAAATTGTCTCTCTCGGGTGCTCTGAGCTCACAGGTTAAAGCTGAATTGGCAGCTTAAAGAAGCATTAAAAGATTAAGGATTTAATCAGAAGTTTGTTTTTATAAGCGATTAACCACTTGCGATTGAGAAGCTTTGATGCTCTCGTGAATGGGAATTTTTTCACTATCAAGTCTGTATAGTGAGAGCAGTTTTAGATTTTTAGAACTTTATTTTATTTAATCTCCACTTGGCTCCTGAGGTCTGCCATGATGGGTAGTGAGTGAGTTGGCGATGAGTTGGTGTGGGGAGTATGAGGGAACCATGGTGGGAGGGTGGGTGAGGGGGTGTGAGGACTAGAGAGCCTGAAACAATTGGGATGGTGTCCCACAGAGCTGAGGCGGGCCTGCCAAACAGCTCACCTCAGCACTCGCCCACCCCAGTGCCCTGCTTCCAGGTTTGGTAGGCCTGACTGCACAATGCACCTAAGGAGCATTTTAATCGTAGGATCCTAAGTTTTACAAATAGAGACATAAGGCTGGATTTTGGCTACCGAGACAGGTAGCTCCTGTCGGGAAATTTCCTGACTTGCCAGCCCCACCTGAGGCCGAATTGCGAGATTTTCGCTCTGGGAAGGGAGCAGGTGCATTGTGCAGTCAGGCCCCACCAAACCTGGAAGCAGGGCACTGGGGTGGGCGGGTGCTGAGGTGAGCTGTTTGGCAGGCCCGCCTCAGCTCTGTGGGACACCATCCCAATTGTTTCAGGCTCCTTAGTCCTCACACCCCCTCACCCACGCTCCCCCCAGTCCCTCATACTCCCCACACCAACTCATTGCCAACTCACTCACTACCCACCATGGCAGACCTCAGGAGCCAAGTGGAGATTAAATAAAATAAAGTTCTAAAAATCTAAAACGGCTCTCACTATGCAGACTTGATAGTGAAAAAATTCCCATTCATGAGAGCATCAAAGCTTCTCAATCGCAAGTGGTTAATCGCTTATAAAAACAAACAAACTTCTGATTAAATCCTTAATATTTTAATGCTCCTCATTTTAAAGTGTGCCTTCAATTGTTCCACCTTACCATTTTGATCCCATTACCACAATCTTCTGTACAAACTGAGGTAAAATCCTAATTTAATATCTCGGGCATTTCTTCATCCTTTAAGGAAAGGTCAAGTCTAATCAGCCCTATACTCTCTAACTAGCACAAAGGAAGACGGTTATGGTTGTTGGAGGTCAATTATCTCAGCTCCAGGACATCACTGCAGAAGTTCCTCAGGGTCGTGTCCTCAGCCCAACCATCTTCAGCTGCTTCATCAATGACCTTCCTTCCAGCATAAGGTCAGATGTGGGGATGTTCACTGATGATTGCACAATGTTCAGCACCATTCGCGACTCCTCAGATACTGAACCAGTCCATGTCCAAATGCAGCAAGAGCTGGACAACATTCAGGCTGGGCTGACAAGTGGCAAGTAATGTTTGTGCCACTCAAGTGACAGGCAGTGGCCATCTCCTAACAAGAGAGAATCTAACCAATGATGTTCGGTGGCATTCGCATAATTGAATACTTCACCAACAACATCTGCTTGCTGAATATCCAAGGGTGCTTGATATTTAGTAAGGAAAGGCAAAAAGGAAAAGGAACAAAAACAAAAATTGCTGGAAAAACTCAGCAGGTCTAACAGCATCTGTAGGGAGGAAGACAGAGTTAATGTTTCGAGTTAAAGGAAAAGGAGGGTGGGCATGGCATTGTTAGTTAAGGATGAAATCAGTGTGATAGTGAGAGAGGATATTGGCTCAGAAAATCTAGATGTAGAATCAGTCGGGGTGGAGCTGAGAAGCAACAAGGGGCGTAAAACAGTGGGAGTTGTCTATAGGCCTCCAAACAGTAGTGGTAAGGTAGGGGACGGCATTAAACAGGAAATTAAGAGATGCACGTAACAAGGGTGATACAGTGATCATGGGTGACTTTAATCTACATATAGACTGGGCAAACCAAATTAGCAATAATACTGTGGTGGATGAATTCCTGGAGTGTGTACGAGATGTTTTGTAGACCAGTTTGTCGAGGAACTGACTAGGGAACGGGCTATCCTAGAGTTAGTATTGTGCAATGAAAAGGGTTTAATTAATAATCTTGTTGTGCGGGGTCCTTTAGAGAACAGTGGCCATAACATGATAGAATTCTTCATTAGGATGGAAAGTGAAGTAGTCCGATCTGAAATTAGGGTCCTAAACCTAAACAAAGGAAACTATGAAGGTATGAGGCGTGAATTAGTTAAGACAGATTGGGGAACTTCATTAAAAGGTGGACAGACGATGCCTAATATTTAAGGAACGAATGTAAGCATTATAATAGTTATACATTCCTTTCTGGCACAAAAACACAGGAAAAGTGGCCCAACCATGACTAACAAAAGAAACTAAACAGAGTATTAGATCCAAAGGGGAGTCATATAAAGTTGCTAGAAAAAGCAGCAAACCTGAGGATTGGGAACAGTTTTGAATTCAGCAAAGGAGGACCAAGTGATTGATTGAGGGGAAAAATAGAGTATAAGAGTAAACTTACAAGGAACATAAAAGCAGACTGTAAAAGCTTCTATAAGTATGTAAAAAGAAAAAAAATGGCGAAGACAAATATAGGTTCCTTACAGTCTGAAACGGGAGAATTTATTATAGAGAACAAGGAAATGGCAGAGCAATTAAACAACTACTTTAGTTCTGTCTTCACAGAGGAAGACACAAATAACTTCCCAGAAATACTAGGGAACCAAGGGTCTAGTGAGAAGGAGGAATTGAAGGAAATTAGTATTACTAAAACAATAATGCTGGAGAAATTAATGGGACTGAAAGCTGATAAATCCCCAGGGCCCGATAATCTCCATCCCAGGGGATTAAAGGAGGCGGCCATGGAAATAGTGGATGTGGTGGTTGTCATCTTCCAAAATTCTGTGGATTCTGGAACAGTCCCAGCAGATTGGAGGGTGGCAAATGTAACCCCACTATTTAAAAAAGGAGGGAGGGAATTACAGACCGGCTAACCTAACATCAGTAGTAGGGAAAATGCTAGTGTCTATTATAAAGGATGTGATAACAGGACACTTAGAAAATATCAACAGGATTAGACAAAGTCAACATGGATTTGTGAAAGGGAAATCATGTTTGACAAACCTATTGGAGTTTTTTGAGGATACAACTAACAGAATAGTTAAGAGGGAATCAGTGGATGAGGTGTATTTGGATTTTCAGAAAGCTTTTGATAAAGTCCCGGATAAGAGGTTAGTAAAATTCAAGCACATGGGACTGGGGTTAATATATTGACATGGATTGAGAATTGGTTAGCAGACAGGAAACGGAGAGTAGGAATAAATGGGTCTTTTTCTGTGTGGCAGGTGGTGACTAGTGGGGTACCGCAGGGTCCCAGCTATTCATGATATATATCAATAATTTGGATGAGGAAACCAAATGTAATATTTCCAAGTTTGTTGATGATATGAAACTTGGTGGGAATGTGAGCAATGAAGAGGTTGTTAAGAGGCTTCAAGGCGAATTAGACATGTTGAGTGAATGGGTAAATACATGGCAGATGCAGTGTAATGTGGATAAGTGTGAAGTTATCCACTTCAGTAGGAAAAACAGAATGCAAAGTATTATTTAAATGGTGATAGATTGGGAAATGTTAATGTACAAAGGGACCTGGGTGTCATTGAACACCAATCATTGAAAGCAAGCAGTTAAGAAGGCTGTTATGGCACAGCGGATGGTAAATGCTGAGCTGTACAAATCCCAGAGGGAAACTTGAAACAACTATTTACTATTTGTGTTTATTTTGAGCTTGAATTCACGAGTAATAAGACCACTGAGTGTTATAGGTTTCTTATAAAACTAAATTAAACCTTTGCTAAATTTTTAAAAAATGATTTTAAGCACATATGTATATCTACAAATTACTAGTATAATAACTTCTAAATCCCCTAGTTAATCCGACTCCCAGTTCAGCTCCGTTAAGGCAACAGTAAAACATATGAATTTAAACAGACCCAGGCAAAGCGCACACCCTAGACAGTCGAATTCAAAGTGAGTTTTTCTCAGCTTCAGTTCCTTGTAGACAGCTCCTTAAGGCTTAGATGCTGGAGACTTTTCACATTTGTTAGATCTTAAAATGCCTGTCCTTTATGTATATTTTCCCCTTTGAATGCACATTCCTATTGTTTCACTATGTCTTTGGACTTTACCTCTTTAATAATAAAAATCTACCACAGTACTAATTTTACCAGTAATCTTTGGGGAAAAGTAAACACACTGTGTTTCTTAACTTCTGGCTAGGTGTAACATTTCACCCCCTCTTTTGAATTCAAGCTACTCTGGTTTATTTAAAAATGCAAATGTTCCCTTTACACCTCACATTCTAAATCTTTCCCTGTATTTACCTATTTACCATTTCAAGCCTAGATTCTCTTCTTACATCAAAGCCTTCAGACCAGCTACCTTTAATTCAACCCCCCCCCCCCACTATTACCCTACTTTACAATAAATTCCATTAACACTGTGAAAATTATTATATCTTCCTGACAAAGGCAAATGGTATGGTGGCTTCATTGTGAGAGGACTTGAGTACAGGAGCAAGGATGTCCCACTGCAGCTGTACAGGGCCTTGGTGAGACCACACCTGGAGTATTGTGTGTAGTTTTGGTCTCCTTACCTAAGAAAGGATATACTTGCCATAGAGGGAGTGCAGTGAAGGTTCACCAGACTGATTCCTGGGGGCTGACTAGGTCTGTATTCACTGACTAGGTCTGTATTCACAGGAGTTTAGAAGAATGAGAGGGGATCTCATTGAAAAATATAAAATACTGACAGGGCTGGACAGACTGGATGCAGGAATGATATTTCCTCTGGCTGGGGGTCTAGAACAAGGCGTCACAGTCTCAGGATACGGGGTAGACCATTTAGGACTGAGATGAGGAGAAAATTCTCCACTCAGAGGGTGGTGAACCTGTGGAATTCTCTACCACAGAGGCTGGATATATCTAAGAAGGAATTAGATAGATTTTTAAATTCTAAAAGCTTCAGGGGGTATGGGGAGAGCACGGGAGTACGTGTTGAGATAGAGGGTTAGCCATGATCATATTGAATGGCAGAGCAGACTTGAAGGGTTGAATGACCTCCTCCTGCTCCTATTTTCTATGTTCCTATGATGCACAGTAGCAGCAGTGTGTACCAACTCCAAGATGCACTGCAGGAACTCACCAAGGTTCCTTTAACACCTTCTAAACTGAATATTCTCAGGCAGAGGTAGATAGATTCTTGTTAGGCAAGGGATCTGAAGGCAAGAGTGGGTAGATGGGAATGTGGTATTCAACACAAAGAGAGCAGCCATGATCCTATTGAATCGCGGAGTAGGCTGAAGCAGCCAAATGGCCTACTGCTGCTCCTATTTCGTACGTTCATGTGTTCATAAACCCATGATCGCTACCATCTAGAAGGACAAGGGCAGGAGATACATGTGAACACCACCACCTGGAAGTTCCCCTCCAAGTCACCCACCATCCTGACTTGGAAATATATCGCCATTCCTTCACTGTCTCTGGGTCAAAATCCTGGAACTCCCTCCCTAACAGCGCTGTGGGTGTACCTACACCACATGGACTGCAGCGGTTCAAGAAGGCAGCTCACCACCACCTTCTCAAGGGCAACTAGGGATGGGCAATAAATGCTGGCCCAGCCAGTGATGCCCACATCCTGTGAAAGGATATTTTTTTTAAATAATTTTATGTTAATAAAGCCCTTTACTTACATTCTGGATCTTTATTCATCCTGTCTGATTCATTCTAACCTTTAGCAACTCTTTATTCTTTTAAAGTTTTCTTTATTATGGTTCCTTGGTTGGCCACTTATCATCATTTTTAAATATTTCATAGACTCCAGTGTTTGGTATCTTGCTGATAATCCTGAAGCTCTGGTGGAGTGAGAGGCAAACCACCTTGAGCTGAAGGTGCTGTGCCCTTTGACATAAGAATTAGGAGCAGCAGTAGGCCATTCAGCCCCTCGAGCCTGCTCCACCATTCAATAAGATCATGGCTGGTCCCATTGTGGTCTCAACTCCACTTTCCTGCCTGTACCCTATAACCCTCGACTCCTGTCTAGCTCAGCCTTGAATATATTCAATGCCCCAGCCTCCACTGCTCTCTGGGGAAGAGAATTCCACAGATAAGCGACCTTCTGAGAGAAAAAATTCTCATCTCCATTTCAAATGGGAGATCCCTTATTCTAAAACTGTGCCCCCTAGTTTTAGATTCCCCTGTGAGGGGAAACATCCTCTCAGTATCTACCCTGTTAACTCCCCCGTCAGAATCTTATGCTTTGCTAAGATCGCTTCTCTTTCTTCTAAACTCCAATGCATCTGTTCATCCTTTCCTGATAAGACAACCCTTAATCCCAGGCATCAGCCTAGTGAACCTCTCTGAACTGCTTCCAATGCAAATATATCCTCCTTAAATGAGGAGACCAAGACTGTACACAGTACTCCAGATGTGGTCTCACCAATGCCCTGTACAACTGTAGCAAAACGTCTCTACTTTTATATTCCATTCCACTTGCAGTATACAACAACATTCCATTTGTCTTCCTAATCACTTGCTGTACCTGCATACGCACTTTTCGTGATTCATGTAGACACCCAGATCCCTCTGTACTGCAGCATTCTGCAGTCTCTCTGTTTAAGTAATATTCTGTTCTTCTATTCTTCCTGTTACAGTGGACAACCTCACACTTTCCCACAGACCACAGCTGGGAATGTGGCCACACTGCCCATGAGTTTCAGCCTGTTAAATGGACAGGAGGGTGAGGGAAGAGGGGACAAACTGATATAATGCATCACAGAGATTTCTGGGCCCATGGCCCACCTCTTGGTTAATCCTGAACTATTCTCCACCATGAACCTCCTCCCCAGAGTGGAAGCTGAGTTGTTGAGGTTCAAGCTTTGGAATGGGTTTCGAAGGAGGTTTATTAGCTGGTCCATGTACCCACTGGTGTACCTGTTGTATAATGATCCAAAACTCTTTCTGAAACAGAACCGAACAAATATGACATATGAGAAGATGTCGAGAGCTCTTCGCCATTACTACAAACTCAACATCATCAAGAAAGAGCCCGGCCAGAGGCTCTTGTTTAGGTACTGTGAGGGTGGGTGGTCCCGTGAAATGGGGGGGTGGAGCAAAGTATTTGGGGGTGGGGCAGTGTGATGGCTGGGGACCTGGACGGTGTCGGGGGAATGGAATTGCTGATGAGGGCAGTAGAGTTGGGGATGCAATGGGATGGTCTGAAGGGATGGACAGTGCTGTGTGGGCTGGTGACAGACCGTGAGGGGCAAGGGCCAATGGAGGCCGTCAGTGGGGTTGGGGAAGGGACTGTGAAGGCGTGTCACTGGGAGAATGGACAGTGAGAGTGGGGCTGGGGAGGGGGATGGTGGGGGGGTGAAAAATAGTAAAAGCTGTGAGGGGGGGAGGGGTACGGATGATGATGGGGGCACAATGAGGAGGGATGGATATTGAGAGGGTTGTTGGGGGGGGTTGTGGCGAGGGGGTGTAGGACAGTGAAGAGGGGGGTGGTGAGATGGCAATGGGGGGATTGGGACAGTGAAGAGGGGAATGTGGGTAGGGACAGTGAGGAGGGGGATGGTGAGGGGGGATGGGATTGGGGGATAGGGACGGAGGAGAGGGGGATGGTGAGGGGGCATGGAATTGGGGGGTAGGGACCATGAAGAGGGGGACGGTGAGGGGGCATGGGATTGGAGGGTAAGGACCGTGAAGTGGGGGACAGTGAGTGGGGTATGGGGAGTAGGGACTAAAGAGGGGGACAGTGAGTGGGGATTGGGGGGGGTAAGGACAGTGAAGTGGGGGACAGTGAGTGGGGGGTGGGGGGGTAAGGACAGTGAAGTGGGGGACAGTGAGTGGAGTATGGGGAGTAGGGACTGAAGAGGGGGATGGTGAGTTGGGGTAGGGGGGTAGGGACTGAAGAGGGGGATGGTGAGTTGGGGTAGGGGGGTAGGGACTGAAGAGGGGGATGGTGAGTTGGGGTAGGGGGGTAGGGACAGTGAAGTGGGGGCAGTGAGAGGGGGATGGGATTGGGGGGGCAGGGACAGTGAAGAGGGGGACAGTGAGTGGGGGATGGGGGGATTGGGGGTTAGGGACAGTGAAGAGTGGGGTGGTGAGGGGGGATGGGAATGGGGGGTAGGGTGGGATGTTCCTGCCTACCTGATCGAAGGATTTTTTTTCCCTTGTTAGGTTTATGAAAACCCCGGATGAGATTGTGAACAGTCGGTCTGACCGCCTGGAACACCTGGAGTGCCAAGAAATGGAGGAGCCACTGTACCAGGATGAGGAGTGCTGAGTGGTGGGACTGTGGGAACTCTCACTGGATAAGGAGAACAAATTACAGCTGTTGGACTGGCAGTGTCAGAGTGTTGGGAGTGGAGAGTGGCTCTGTGTGGGAGTGCTGGAGTCACTGAGGCCCACACTACTCCAGTTTATTGCTATATCTACCCTACACCTGCTGCTTCATTTACTGTGACAACTATCAACCTTTTATTGGACCAATGACTGGGATTGACTGAGGATAAGCTGAGGTTGGTCCTAGAACCTGCTCTCCATCTTTGCCACCTCCTCGTAGGCCCTGATATACTGCCAGGCTTCTACAACACACCAGCTTCTTCATAGCACCAATGAGTGTGAGGAGCTGGGAGTGTGGAGTCAGACTGGACTGAAAGGCCTTATTCGGGGCCTCTGTCTGTGTCAGCCTGTTTGGTGGCAGAGGTGTCTCCTGCTGTCCAATGCACTATTACTCTTAATGATTAGAACTTGAATTTGTAGTGATTTTTTAAAAACTGCACAAATGGAATCTCTGTCTCTGTCTCTGCCTGAGCTCATGCTGAGAATCTACATTTCTTATTTGAAAACACACTTTGTAATGACTCTTTTTAAACAATGCTACACCTAAAATTAAACTGAAAATGATTTGGATGTGGACACACTGCGATAGAGCTGGAATTGTGTTCACCCGGGGTAACTCTGTGAATCACATTACCCAAAGTTGCAGCACAGTGCAATAGTCACCAGCTTCATCTTTCATCACTTCTTGTCTTTAGTAACAGACTGGAATAAGTATTGGTCACCACCTCTGTCTACTCAGGTCTTTACAAGAGGAAAACAGTCTGTTTGGCCAATGCAGCTTTTCCTGGAGTTTATCCTACACATGAGCAGTAGCTTCAATCCATTTCCCCAAAATCCCCTTCTCTCATTGTCCTTCAACCACAAATCTAACCAATTCTTAAATTATCTCAGCTTCACTCGTAACTTTGTTCATTTCACAGCTTCAGACCCCTCTATATATTTACTGATAGAATGATAGGGTACGGAAGGAGGCCATATCTGTGCCAGTTCTTTAAAAGAGTGATCTAATTGGTCCCGCTCCCTTGATCTTTCCCGATCAACTTGTAACTGTCATCCTTTTGAGTGTTTATCCAATTCCCTTTTGAAAGTTATGAATGAATCAGCCTCTGCCCCCACTCCCCCCTTTCAGGAAGTAACCTCCAGAGCCTATGCAAAAGTATTTCTCTGCCCTGGTTCGTTGCCAGTTATCTGAAATCTGATCAGTTATTAATCCTTCTGCCTCTGGAAACAGTGCCTGCTTATTTACTTTATCCAGATCTTCCTAATTTTGCACAACCATGAAATCATCTCCTTAATTGTTTCTGCTCTAGGGGAAACAATCTCTGCTTCTGTAGTCTCTACACATTACTCATCTCTGGTTATGGGACCATAACATGATAGAATTCTTCATTAGGATGGAAAGTGAAGTAGGGTCTGAAACTAGGGTCCTAAATCTTAACAAAGGAAACTATGAAGGTATAAGGCATGACTTGGTTAAGATATATTAGAGAACTTCATTAAAAGGTGGTAGACAATGGCTAATATTTAAGGAGCAAATGTAAGCATTGTAACAGTTATACATTCCTTTCTGGTGCAAAAACACAACAGGAAAAGTGGCCCAACCATGGCTAACAAAAGAAATTAAGGATAGTATTAGGTCCAAAGAGGAGTCATATAAAGTTGCTAGAAAAAGTAGCAAGTCTCAGGATTGGGAGCAGTTTCGAATTCAGCAAAGGAGGACCAAGAGATTTAATACAGTATGAGAATCAACTTGCAAGAACATAAAAGTGGACTGTAAAAGTTTCTATAAGTGTGTAAAATGAAAAAGATTAGTGAAGACAAATGTAGGTCCCTTACAGTCTGAAACGGGAGAATTTATAATAGAGAACAAGGAAATGGCAGAGCAATTAAACAACTACTTTAGTTCTGTCTTGACGGAAGAAGACACAAATACAGAAATACTAGGGAACCAAGAGTCTAGTGAGAAGGAGGAATTGAAGGAAATTAGTATTACTAAAACAAGTGCTGGAGAAATTAATGGGACTGAAAGCCGATAAATCCCCAGGGCCCAGTAATCTACATCCCAGGATACTAAAGGAGGTGACCATAGAAATAGTGGATATGGTGATTGTCATCTTCCAAAACTCTGTAGATTCTGGAACAGTCCCAGCAGACTGGAGGGTGGCAAATGTAACCCCACCGTTTAAAAAAGAAGGGAGGGAGAAAACAGCGAGTTACAGGTCAGTTAGTTTAATATCAGTAGTAGGGAAAATGCTAGCGTCTATCATAAAAGATGTAATAACAGGACACTTAGAAAATCTCAACGGGATTAGACAAAGTCAACATGGATTTATCAAAAGGAAATCACGTTTGACAAGACAAACCTACTGGAGTTTCTTTGAGGATGTAACTAGCAGAAAAGATAAGGGAGAACCAGTGGATGTGGTGTATTTGGATTTTCAGAAAGCTTTTGATAAAATCCCGGATAAGAGGCTAGTGTGTAAAATTAAAGCACGTGGGATTGGGGGTAATATATTGGCATGGATTGAGAATTTAACTGCTGTAGATTCTTTGTTGACTCCTTATTCATTGGAAAGTGCCTGTTTGTATTTACCATCTCCCATCCCTTTATGATGTTAACCTCCCTTAATCTCAGCAATCTCCCTTAATGAAAACCGACTCGATCTTTCCAAGTCTTTATATTAGGCAGCATTCAAGTTGCCTGTTCTGTGCTGCCAGTATTGCCTTAATATCCATTCTATGTTGTGGAGTCTGGACTGCTGACGAAACTCAAATCTTCAGTAAGGCCACAGTTTTATGTGAAGTCACCATTACGTTGTGACCTTTATGATCTATTCAACTTGATGTTAAACCCACTATTCCATTAGGTTTTTATAATCTTATCCCCTTGATGTGCTTCTGATGCCCCTGAACATCCATATCCCTCTATTCTTCCGCATCATCAGCCTTTTCCATTCGATTTTTTAAAATGAAAATATACCATCTCACGTTTACTGACATTGGATTCCATTGGCCTCTTTTTCTTATCCATTTCTCTGCCTTCTTGGAGCTTCCTTTTATCTCAGAATGATTGACTTTGCTTATTGCATTGTCTGCAAATGTTAACACTGCTCCTCTAGCCCTGTAGTCAAATCAGTGATATACAAAGTGAGCAAAACACTGTAAGACACCACTAGCCATTTCCAATCACTCTAGAAACTCCCCTTAACTCAGATACTCCCTTCTAACCAATTCTTTATCTAGTTTTATATCCTTACCCCTAATTCAACACACCTTAATTTGAAAGTCCACATACACGACACCTGAACAGGATATCTGTCACCTCCTCAAGGAACTCCCATCAGATTCTTCTGATCTGCCTTTCCTTTCTGATTGGCTGTTGTTAATTCTTTTCTCACTACATGGATATTTAGTCATTTGGCCAATGTGAGCATTGAAAATGAAATCATGTCCAATATTTGATGAATATTCTGTCTGAATTTTCAATGTCTGGTCTAGTACACATCACTTACTGAGTTAAATGGGATTGGGACCAGCCATCATTATCCCTAAAGTAGCTTCCCCTTAATTAGTAAGTTTGCAGACGACACTAAGGTTGGAGGAGTTGCAGATAGTGAAGAGGATTGTCAAAGAATACAACGGGATATAGATCGGTTGGAGACTTGGGCGGAGAAATGGCAGATGGAGTTTAATCCAGACAAATGCGAGGTAATGCATTTTGGAAGGCCTAATACAGGCAGGAATTACACAGTAAATGGCAGAACCCTTAAGTGCATTGACAGGCAGAGGGATCTGGGTGTACAGGTCCACAGGTCACTGAAAGTGGCAACGCAGGTGGATAAGGTAGTCAGGAAGGCATATGGCATGCTTGCCTTCATTGGCAGGGGTATTGAGTATAAAGCTGGGAAGTCATGCTGCAGCTGTATAGAACCTTGGTTAGGCCACACTTGGAATATTGCGTGCAATTCTGGTCACCACATTACCAGAAGGATATGGAGGCATTGGAGAGGATGCAGAGGAGGTTTACCAGGATGCTGACTGGTCTGGAGGTTATTAGCTATGAGGAGAGGTTGGAGAAATTCGGATTGTTCTCACTAGAGCAACAGAGATTGAGGGGCGACTTGATAGAAGTTTACCAAATTATGAGTGGCATGGACAGAGTAGATAGTCAGAAGCTTTTTCCCAGGGTGGAAGAGTCAATTACTAGGGGACATAGATTTAAGGTGAGAGGAGAAAACTATAGAGGAGATGTGCAGGGCAAGTTTTTTACGCAGAAGGTAGTGAGTGTCTGGAATTCGCTGCCAGAGGAGGTGGTGGAAACAGGTACGATAGTGGTGTTTAAGAGGCAGCTTGACAAATACATGAATAGGATGGGAATAGAGGGATATGTACCCCGGAAGTGCAAAATGTTTTAGTTGACGGGCAATATGATCGGCGCAGGCTTGGAGGGCCGAAGGGCCTGTTCCTGTGCTGTACTTTCCTTTGTTCTTTGTTCTTTGACCGTCTGCCCTTACCCAGTTTAAATAGTATTAACCGTATGCAAGCTAACCCCATCATGGTCAGCCTGCAGGACAACAGCAGCTCAATATGCATCATCAACACTGTTGGACACAAGGATATGGAATTACCTGATATTTCTTTAGCAATATTTATGATAACGTAGCAAACACCATTGGAACGTTAAGCACTGGTAATTACAATAAATATTTTGTCCTATGTTGTTATTTGGAGATTAGGACTGAAGTGTATCAGTATCTCAGTCATAGCTGGTTTTGCTTTGCATTATCACATTAGCATTTTGAGTCTCCATGATTAGAATGCAGTTTAGCAAAGTTAAGCTTACAGTAGACATTCACTGTACCATATTCACTGTGGTGTGTTGGCCTGTATGACAAGGGGATTTCAGTATAGGAGTAAAGAAGTCTTGCTGCAATTGTACAGGGCCTTGGTGAGACCACACCTGGAGTATTGTGAGCAGTTTTGGTCCCCTTACCTAAGGAAGAATATATCTGCCATAGAGGGAGTGCAATGGAGGTTCATTAAATTAATTCCTGGGATGGAGGGATTGTCCTATGAGGAACAATTAAACAGACTGGGCCTTTATGCTCTGGAGTTTAGAAGAATGAGAGGTGATCTCATTCAAACACAATAAATTCATAAACAAAAATACCTGGAAAAACTCAGCAGGTCTGGCAGCATCGGTGGAGAGAAGCACAGTTGACATTTCAAGTCCTCATGACCCTTCAACAGAACTGTTTGAAGGGTCATGAGGACTCGAAACGTCAACTGTGCTTCTCTCCACCGATGCTGCCAGACCTGCTGAGTTTTTCCAGGTATTTTTGTTTTGGATTTCCAGCATCCGCAGTTCTTTGCTTTTAACAATAAATTCTTACATGTTTCAACAGGGTAGATGCAGGAAGGATGTTTCCTCTGGCTGGGGTGGGGTCTAGAACCAGGGGGCATAGTCTCAAAATAAGGGGCAGGCCATTTAGGACCGAGATGAGCAGGAATATCTTTGCTCAGAAGGTGGTGAATCTTTGGAATTATCTGCCATAGAGGGCTGTGGAGGCTCAGTCATTGAGTATGTTCAAGAATGAGATGAATGGATTTCTACATATTAAAAGCATCAAGGGAAATGGGGATAGTGCAGGAAAAAGGTGTTGAAGTGCAAGATCAGCCATGATGTCATTGAATGGTGGAACAGCCTCGAAGGGCTGAAGGGCCTGTTTCTTATGTTCGTTGGTCGGTTTCATTACAATATGAAGATGTGTTGGGTTTTTTTTGTGGTTTGAGCACTCCGGCCTTCCTCAGGCTGTATCTTTGCTGATACAGAGGATGTTGCTCATCTAATTTTTTTGTTTGCCCTTAGCTGACCGTGCAGCTTGTACACTGGTAGTTCACTTTCTCTAGGTCAGGGACATGAGTCATGAGCTAATAGCTGTGATATGATTTACAAATTTAACCCCTCATTAAACTTCTAACTTAATCATCCAACTTTTACTCTCTGCTTTGGAAGCCTTTACAACTTTACGCGAGTGACTACACTTCAAAAGCTTTTGAGTCGCTCTAAAGTGCTTTGGGATGTCCTGTGGTCTGAAAGGTGCTATATAAATGCAAGTCTGTCTTTTAATAGTCAGTCCTTTCTAGAACCTTCAAAATCTTTCTGTCTCTCTGTCTTTCAGTCCTCTAAATAAGTACATCGTAATACTTTAAGATGACTCTTACTGACCAATAACTCCTCCTTTCCGAGGTGTCAGTCTACTTGTCTGGGATTGTGATTGGCTGATGTTCCTTAAGGCCCATTCACCCAACTCTGCCAAAGCCCTTGCTCATTATCTTGCTGCAGGATGGATAAGCCAGTGAAGTATTTGCCAACTTGGACAAAGCAAAATACCGCAGATGCTGGAAATCTAAAATAAAAACAGAAAATGCTGTAAAAACTCAGCAGGTCTGGCAGCATCTATGGAGAGAGAAACAGAAGCTGGGATTTTCCATGCCATCAGCATTGGGCGTGTTCGGTGACGTAAGCGGACAATATAGCGCAATCGGCTTCACAATGGTGTGAAACCAGTTCTCAATCCTTCGCTCAGCCACGGTGGGCCACATTCTCCGCCATTAGATATCGAGAACCTCACTGTAATACATCAGAATATCAGTATTAGGCCTGCCCGCCAGAATCATCCCCCCCACTGGATTGTCCTCCCACTGATGTGCTTCACAACAGCACATAAGCGACGTGTACCTGGCAGGCTAAACTTTGCTTGCTTCGGGCAGGACTCGCAGTCATCAGCGCCAGGCTTCACAGACAGAACCACATCACTTTTAGGGGGTGCTCATGGGCAGGTCTCTACCTATCAGATAAGCCATATGTGGGTGGCTTTTCAGCTTCCTGGGGGCACTTATTGATCTGTGCAAGTGGCCTCAAGATTGTGAGGGCTGAGGAGGCAGTCTCCAGAGGAGATGAGGCCAGATGGACATGTGAGGGTATGTATGTGAGAATGGGTGGTGATGTCCCTCGAGCTGGCAGTGAGTAAGATGCCAGTGAATGTGTGATGGGCTTGAGTGTGTGAGTTTAGAGCGATGAGATAGTTGCCTTACCCTGGCAGCATGGTTGAGATCATTCATCCTCTATCTGCACTGGATGGCCTACCTCTTCTGTGCAGCACTGGCATTGACCACTGCTGCCACCACCTGCCATGCTGGATTGGTGATGCCACTGCCCATCCTGCGGCCAGAGCCGGGTAGAGGATATCACAGCGGGCCTCCACGGTATCCAAATGGCATTCCAGTGACATGTCGCTAAACCTGGGGGCTGCAGTCTTTTTGCCTTTCATGGACATCTCCCCTGCAGTAGTCGTGGCCTGGAAGCACTGAGACGTGTGCACACGGCTGGACATTCTGTCTGTAAAGGTTCTCTTGGGATAGTCTCCATCTCCCTGTGAGAATCCTTTCTGAACCGGGATTATTCCATCTCCATCTGAACCTACAGCAGGAAACTGCTCCCAGCACACACCAAATAGCAATCCCATTCAACGAGGCTGAATATGGCTGGTTATCGAAATGAAAATGTAGGTTGGGCAAAATCCTAATGTTGGTCAGTGCAGAGCAAACTGCTCTGTATCTAACCCCGTGCTGTACCTGTCCTGGGAGTGTTTGATGGGGACAGTGTAGACGGAGCTTTATTCTGTATCTAACCCCGTGCTGTACCTGTCCTGGGAGTGTTTGATGGGGACAGTGTAGAGGGAGCTTTACTCTGTATCTAACCCCGTGCTATACCTGTCCTGGGAGTGTTTGATGGGGACAGTGTAGACGGAGCTTTACTCTGTATCTAACCCCGTGCTGTACCTGTCCTGGGAATGTTTGATGGAGACAGTGTAGAGTCATAATTCATTATGGCAAAGAAGGAGGCCATTCAGCCCATCAAGTCCATGCTGACTCTCTGTACAGTAATCCAGTCAGTCCCATTCCCCGCTCTATCCCTGTAGCCCTGAAGGTTTAATTCCCTCAAGTGCCCAGCCAATTTCCTTTTGAAATCATTCATCATCTCCGCTTTCACCACCCTCATAGGCAGTAAGTTCCTGCTCATTATCACTTGCTATGTAAAAATGTTCCTGCTCACATCCCTCCTGCATTTCCTGCCCAAATTCCGTGTCCTCTAGTCCTTGCACAATCAGTCAATGGGAACAGTTTTTCTTTGTCTACCTTATCTAAACCTGTCATAATCCTGTCCACCTTCAAACCCCTGCTCAATCTCCTTTGCTCCAAGGAGAACAGCCCCAGCTTCTCCAACCCAACCTTGTAGCTAAAATCCCCTCATCCCTGAAACCATTCTGGTAAATCTCCTCCGCACCCTCTTGAGGACCCTCAGTTCCTTCCTAAAGTGTGGCAACCAGAACTGGACACAATACTCTAATTGGGGCCTAACCAGAGCTTTATAAAGGTTCAGCATAACTTCTCTGCTTTTAATATTAACTCTTTTAATGTAGCCCAAGAACTCATAAGCTTTGCTAACCACTCCCTCAGTATGTCCTGTCATCTTTAACGATCTATAAACATGCATCCCAAGGCCTGACTGTCCCTGTGCACTCTTTAGAACTGCGCCAGTAAATCTATACTGTCTCTCCCTATCCCTCCTGCCAAAATGCATCACTTCACAATTCTCTGTGTTAAATTCCACCTGCTACTTGTCTGCTCATTCTGCTAACCTGTGTCCTACACTGAAGTGCAGCTTCCTCATCCAGTTGAAGTGCAGTGATGGCTGGGTAATTCTCAGCTTCCTAACCCTGAGTCAGTACCAGGGAGAATTAAGAGATTGGAAAGAGACTGAAAGCAACAGGACCCAGGGTTTATCTGCAGTGAAAATGGTAACAGTGGGGTTTTAGTCACTCAAGGTACGTGGGCATCACTGGCTAGGCTAGCATTTATTGTCCACCATTAATTGCCTTGAGGCGGTGGGGAATTGTCTCTTTGAGCTACTCTGCTATACCCACAGTCAGAAGGGAGTTCCTGGATGAAGGAGTGCTGATATGGTTCCAAACGATGGTGGCTTGGAAGGGAATGTGTAGGAGGTGCTGTTTGTTAAACTTCTAACAGCCAGTTGGAGGAGGAGTGGGTCTCCAGGAAGTCACAACTCTCAGTGAACAGTCTGTGCAGATCCAGCTGATGCTGGTCCACTCTTTTCACCATCTGCACTGCCTCCAGACTATTGCTCCATTCATCCTGTTCTGGATCCTTGATGTTCTCCAAGATGATTCAGCCATGTTTATTCTGGAAGTGAATCTTTATTCAGTTTTAGATTTATTCACAAACTGTGACATTACAAATGTCCAGCTCCTAACACTAGAACTTACCACCAATGTCAATAAGTATCTCTTTTGATTACAACAAATGAACAAATTTAATTAATTACCAGCCCTTAAAAAGGCACTATAACAAAAATAAAAATCTTTAACTGAAACTTCTCAGGACTGATGATGCGCTCCAGTTCCTGCAGAGCTTACCCACTGTGAAAGGTGGACACCGCGTGCTCCCTCTCCTGGGATACCCGACCACAAACACAACCACAGAAGAGAGGCAGACTGTCAGGCCGGCTGACCCCCTCAACCACCCGTGGCCTGGACCTGTTAATGGCCATGTTGGCCAGGTCCAGAAGCAAACTCATGAGGAGATCGTCCCCCTCCTCACCAGGTGGACAAAGATCAGGCGTGTGGGGCTGAAGGGCAAACAAAACTTGTGGAGCAGCCCCTTTAAATAATCAAAAAGGTGCTGTAGCCTCATTCTACATATATATGGAACACGCAGTAATCACAGCCAGCCTGGGAGGCTGTGAACCTTCTCAATCTCCAATTGCACGGGACTGCTGCATACAACAACCTCCACACAAAATTCCTGACCGAAAAGGGGAGGAATTCCACATAGGCAGCCCTCCAGTGGGGACCCCTGCCACCCCCAGACAGCAGGGCAGAACGCGAGGGCACGTCCAGATGGTTGATGAACGCGAGGAAGTGAAGGGTGTGCAGCAGCAGCCCTCTGTGCAGAATGGGAAGGCACGGGAGGAATCTACTCTCCCACAAATATGTTACCAAAAAAAGCTAAAGAGACTTTCAGGATTACTTTTCTTGCTGTTGGACAGTCCACTTTAAAATCTGTACCTCCCAGTCACACTTCAAAACCCTGCTTAATTGGACTCAATTTAGCCTTGCAAATCCCATCTGCAAGGATCTTTCCAGTAAAAATCCATCTATGTGACAAGGCTGGCTGTTCCTGATCTGCAGGATCAGAGGTGAGCTGGCAGGATGGTTACAGAATTAGCTTGGTCATAGAAGACAGAGGGTAGCAGTGGAAAGGTGCTTTTCTGAAAGGAGAGCTGTGACTAGTGGAGTTCCGCAGGGATCAGTGCTGGGACCTTTGCTGTTTGTAGTATACATAAATGATTTGGAGGAAAATGTAACTGGGCTAATTAGTAAGTTTGCAGATGACACTAAGGTTGGAGGAGTTGCAGATAGTGAAGAGGATTGTCAAAGGATACAACGGGATATAGATCGGTTGGAGACTTGGGCGGAGAAATGGCAGATGGAGTTTAATCCAGACAAATGTGAGGTAATGCATTTTGGAAGGTCTAATATAGGCAGGAATTATACAGTAAATGGCAGAACCCTTAAGTGCATCGACGGGCAGAGGGATCTGGTTGTACAGGTCCACAGGTCACTGAAAGTGGCAACGCAGGTGGATAAGATAGTCAGGAAGGCATATGGCATGCTTGCCTTCATTGGCAGGGGTATTGAGTATAAAAGCTGGGAAGTCATGCTGCAGCTGTATAGAACCTTGGTTAGGCCACACTTGGAATATTGCGTGCAATTCTGGTCACCACATTACCAGAAGGATATGGAGGCGTTGGAGAGGGTGCGGAGGTTTACCAGGATGCGGCCTGGTCTTGAGGTTATTAGCTATGAGGAGAGGTTGGAGAAACTCGGATTGTTCTCACTACAGCGACGGAGATTGAGGGGCGACTTGATAGACGTTTACAAAATTATGAGTGGCATGGACAGAGTAGATAGTCAGAAGCTTTTTCCCAGGGTGGAAGAGTCAATTACTAGGGGACATAGATTTAAGGTGAGAGGAGAAAACTATAGAGGAGATGTTTTTTACGCAGAGGGTAGTGAGTGTCGAATTCACTGCCAGAGGAGGTGATGGAAGCAGGTACGATAGTGGTGTTTAAGAGGCAGCTTGACAAATACATGAATAGGATGGGAATAGAGGGATACGGACACCAGAAGTGCAAAATGTTTTAGTTGACGGGCAATATGATCGGCGCAGGCTTGGAGGGCCGAAGGGCCTATTCCTGTGCTGTACTTTTCTTTGTTCTTGAGGGTTGTTGGAGATATACAGCTACACCAGGCAAGTGGAGAGTATTCCATCAAGCAGCATATTTGTGACTTGTGGACAGGCTTTGGGGGAGTCAGGAGGTGAGTTACTCTCCACGGGATTCCCAGCCTCTGACCTGCTCTTGTAGCCACCGTATGTATATGGATAGTCCAGTTCAGCTTCTGGTTAATGGTGCCCTCAGGATGTTGACAGTGGAGGATTCAGCAATGGGGTTTTTTAATTTATTTATTCATTCATGGGGTGTGGATGTCACTGGCTGGGCCAACATTTATTGCCCATCCCTAATTGCCCTTGAGAAGATGGTGGTGAGCTGTCTTCTTGAACCGCTGCAGTCCCTGTGGTGTAGGTACACCCACAGTGCTGTTAGGGAGGGAGTTCCAAGACAGTGAAGGAACGGCAATATATTTCCAAGTCAGGGTGGTGAGTAACTTGGAGGGGAACTTCCAGGTGGTGGTGTTCCCATGTATCTGCTCCCCATCCTTATATAAGAACATAAGAAACAGGAACAGGAGTAGACCATTCGGCTCCCTGAGCCTGCGCCGCCATTCAATAAGATCATGGCTGATCTTCTTGTGTTTCAATTTCCACATTCCCATTTAACCCTGATAATCTTTGATTCCCTTGCCTAACAAGAATCTATCTACCTCTGCCTTAAAAATATTCAATGACCCCGCCTCCACCACCTTCAGAGGCAGTGTTCCAAAGTCGGACAACCCTCAGAGAAAAAATTTCTCATCTCTGTCATAAAAGGGCGACCCCTAATTTTAAAACGGTGACCCCTAGTTCTGGACTCACCCACAAGAGGAAACATCCTTTCGATATCTACCTTGTCAAGGCTGTTCAGGATCTTGTATACTTCAATCAAATCACCCCTCACTCTTCTAAACTCCAGTGGAAACAAGCCTAGTCTGTCAAACCTTTCCTCATAAGACAACCCACTCATTCCAGGTATCAATCTAGTAAACCTCCTCTGAACTACCTCCAATTCATTTACATCTTTCCTTAAATAATGAGTCCAAAACTGCACACAATATTCGAGATGTGGTCTCACCAGTGCCGTGTATAATTGAAGCATAACATCCCTACTTTTATATTCAATCCCTCTCATAATAAAGGATAGCATTCCATTAGCCTTAATTATTTGCTGTACCTGCATACTAACTTGTTGTGACTCATGTGCTAGAACACCTAGATCCCTCTGCACCTCAGAATTATGTAGCCATTGTTCATTTAAATAGTACTCTGCTTTTTTATTCTTCCTGCCAAAGTGAACAACTTCACATTTTCCCACATTAAACTCCATTTGCCAGGTCCTTGTCCACTCACTCAACCTATCTATATCCATCTGCAACCTCGTGTTCTCTTCACAGCATACTTTCCTACCAATCTTTGTGATATCTGCAAATTTAGCAACCATGCCTTCGCTCCCCTCACCTAATTCATTGATGTAAATCATAAAAAGTTGAGGTCCTAGCACAGACCCCTATGGGACTCCACTCGTCACACCCTGTCAATCAGAAAATGACCCATTTATGCATACACTTTGCTTTCTGCTAGCCAGCCAATCTTCTATCCATGCGAATATGTTACCCCTACACCACACGCTTTTATTTTCCGTAATAATCTTTGATGTGGCGCCTTATCAAATGCCTTCTGGAAATCCAAGTACAGTATGTCTTCAGGCTCTCCCTTATCCACAGCGCATGTTACTCCTTCAAAAAACTCCAATAAATTTGTTAAACTTGATTTTCCTTTCACAAAACCATGCTGACTCTTCCTGTTGCCTTAAGGTCTCCTCAGTGCCAGCTATAACCTCCTTAATGATCGATTCTAATAACTTCCCCATGACAGACGTCAAGCTAACCGGCCAATAGTTTCCTGTTTTCTGCCTCCCTCCCTTCTTGAATAGAGGGGTTATATTTGTTACTTTCCAATCTGATGGAACCTTTCCAGATTCTAGCGAATTCTGGAAAATTAACACCAGCACATCGACTGCCTCATTAGCCACCTCTTTTAAGACCCTAGGACATAGTCCCCCGGGACCCGGAGACTTGCCAGGCTGCAGCTCCATCAATTTGCTCAGTACTGTTTCCCTAGTGATTTCAATTTTACCAAGTTCCTTTCTCCTGTTCACCTTCCAATTTACAGCTATTACTGGAATGTTTTTTGTATCCTCTATAATGAGCACAGAAGCAAAATATTTGTTCATTTCTTCTGCTATTTCCTTATTGTCTACTATTAACTCCCTACTGTCACTCTTTGGAGGACCAACATTCACTTTACTTAATCTTTTCATTTTTAAGTACCTGCAGAAACTCTTGCTATCTGTTTTTACATTTCTAGCTAGCTTCCTCTCATATTCTAATTTCTTTCTCCTGATTAATCATTTAGTCATTCTCTGCCGTTCTTTATATTCTGACCAATCATCTGACCTGCCTCTCATCTTCGCACAGTTATATGCTTTTTTCCTTAAAATTGATGCTTTCCTTAACTTCTTTAGTTAACCATGGATGGTGGGTCCCCCCCTTAGAATTTTTCTTTATAGTAGGAATGTATTTCTTCTGAATACTTTAAAATTTCCCCTTAAACGTCTGTCACTGCTTCTCTTTTGATCTATCCTCTAGCCTAGTTTTCCAGTTCACTTCAGCTAGCTCAGCTTTCATTCCCACATAGTTGCCCTTATTTAAGTTTAAGAGACTAGTCTTAGACCCACTCTTCTCACTTTCAAACTGGATGTAAAATTCAATCATATTGTGGTCGCTGCTACCTAGGGGGGCCTTCACTCTGAGGTCATTAATTAATCCTGTCATGTTACACAATACTAACTCTAATATAACCTGCTCTCTGGTTGGTTCCAGAACATGCTGCTCTAAGAAACTATCTAGAAAGCATTCTAAGAACTCCTCATCCAGGCTACTATTGCCAATCTGGTTTTTCAGTTTATGTGCAGATTAAAATCACCCATGATTATTGCCATCCCTTTATCACAAGCGCACATATATTTTCTCTTGTACATTTTGTCCTACACTGTGGTTTCTGTTAGGGGGCCTGTAGACTGTAGACTAATGACTTTCCCCCTACTATTCCTCATCTCCATCCAAACCGATTCTACATCCTGATCTCCTGAACCAAGGTCATCTCTAACTATTGCACCAATGCTGTCTTTGATTAACAGTGCTACCCCTCCACCTTTACCTAGCTTCCTATTCTTTTTGAATGTCATGTACGCTTCAATATTAAGGACCCAATCTTTGTCGTCCTGCAGCCACGTCTCTGTAATTGCTATCAGATCATATTTATTTACTTCAATGTGGGCCATCAATTTATTTACTTTGTTATGGATGCTATGTGCATTCAGATAGAGAGCCTTCGGTTTTGTCTTTTTGTTACCTTTGCAACATCAAGTCTTGACTGTTGATGAATTCTTAGGTTTTTTCTCTCTGTCCCTTCCTGCCATTCTCTGACCCTCATTTCTCATAGTACTATTTTGCTCTCCTGTCTTGACTCTACACCTTGAATTGCTACCTCTACCCAAACTTGATCCCTCACCCGTCTTGTTTAGTTTAAAGCCCTCGCTACATCCCCAGTTATGCGATTTACGAGGACACTCGTCCCAGCACGGTTCAGGTGTAAACCGCCGCAACGGTACAGCCCCCGCTTTCCCCAGTACTGATGCCAGTGCTCTACAAACTGGAACCCACTTCTCCCACACCGGATTTTGATCCACGCATTTATGTCTCTAATCTTATTTGCCCTATGTCAATTTGCACATGGTTTAAGTAATAATCCAGAGATTATTACCTTTGAGGTTCTGCTTCTTAATTTGGTACCTAGGTCCACTGCAAGTTCCTCTCCAGCCCTGAGCAGATGTCTGGAACCCTAGCACCGGGCAGACAACATAGCTGTCTGGACTTTCGCTCTTTGTTGCAGAGAACAGTGTCAATCCCCCTCACTATACTGTCCCCTACTACCACTACATTTTTTGTTGCTCCCCCTACTTGAACAGCTTCATGTACCACAGTGTCATGGCCAGTCAGCTCATTCACCTTGCAGACTTCACTTTCATCAACACAGGTTGTGAGCACCTCAAACCTGTTTGACACTTGTAAAGTCTGAGGCTCCTCCCCTACTGTCTGCTCGGTCCCTTTACCTGCCTCACTGACAGTCACATCCTCCTGTCCTTCACTGCTGACCAAAACAGATGATCCTCTTCTAGGAGGTATGACTGTCTTCTGGAACAAAGTATCCAGGTATTTCTCCCCCTCCCTTATCACAGAAACACAGTGCAGAAGAGGCCCTTCAGCCCATCGAGTCTGCACCGACACGTGAGAAACACCTGTCCTACCTACCTAATCCCATTTACCAGCACTCGGCCCATAGCCTTGAATGTTATGACATGCCAAGTGCTCATCCAGGTACTTTCTAAAGGATGTGAGGCAACCCGCCTCCACCACCCTCCCAGGCAGTGCATTCCAGACCGTCACCACCCTCTGGGTAAAAAGGTTTTTCCTCACATCCCCCCTAAACCTCCTGCCCCTCACCTTGAACTTATGTCCTCTTGTGACTGACCCTTCAACTAAGGGGAACAGCTGCTCCCTATCCACCCTGTCCATGCCCCTCATAATCTTGTACACCTCGATCAGGTCACCCCTCAATCTTCTCTGCTCCAACAAAAACAACCCAAGTCTATCCAACCTCTCTTCATAACTTAAATGTTTCATCCCAGGCAACATCCTGGTGAATCTCCTCTGCACCCCCTCCAGTGCAATCACATCCTTCCTATAATGTGGCGGCCAGAACTGCACACAGCACTCCAGCTGTGGCCTCACCAAGGTTCTATACAACTCCAACATGACCAACAACTCATCGACACCAACACCCATCTGGGACCCTCCACCCCTGCTTGTCCCCACCCCATCTTCCAATCCCAGCCCCAGCCGCGTATTCACTATACCCCCTGACCTTCCCCTCTCCGATGCTGAACATTCAGTGCTCAGCAAAGGACTTAGTTTCATACCCTTACGCCCTCATCTCAACGAATTTCGGGCTCGGCACGATGCTGAACTCTTCTTCCGCCGCCTTCGTCTCCGTGCTCACTTCTTTGGGCAGGAGTTCTCTCCCCGTTCAATGAGTCCTTTTACCCACCTCCAATATTCTCCCTCCACCTGGACCCCTCCCTCTGGATTCTTACCTTCTCTTGATCTTTTCATTGAGAACTGTCAACGTGACATTAGCCGTCTCAATTTCTCTGCTCCTCTCACCCATTCTAATCTGTCTCTCTCTGAACTTACTGCACTCCGTTCTCTCAGGTCCAACCCCAACATTGTCATCAAACCCGCTGACAAGGGTGGTGCTGTTGTTGTCTGGCGCACTGACCTCTACCTCGCGGAGGCTGAGCGTCAACTCGCAGACACTTCCTCCTACCTCTCCCTGGACCATGACCCCACCACGGAACATCAAGCCATTGTTTCCAGGACTGTCACTGACCTCATCTCCTCTGGAGATCTTCCTCCCACAGCTTCCAACCTGATAGTCGCCCAACCTCGGATGGCCCGCTTCTACCTCCTACCCAAAATCCACAAACAGAACTGTCCCGGCAGACCGATCGTGTCAGCCTGTTCCTGCCCCATGGAACTCATTTCTCGTTATCTTGACTCCCTTCTCTCTCCCCTTGTCCAGTCCCTTCCCACCTACATCCGTGATTCCTCTGACACCTTACGTCACATCAACAATTTCCAGTTCCCTGGCCCCAACCGCTTCGTCTCCGCCATGGATGTCCAATCCCTCTACACCTCCATCCCCCACCAGGATGGTCTGAGGGCCCTTAGCTTCTTCCTTGAACAGAGGCCCGAATAATCCCCATCCACCACTACTCTCCTCCTGCTGGCTGAACTTGTTCTCACACTGAAGAATTTCTCCTTTAACTCTTCTCACTTCCTCCAAATAAAAGGTGTGGCTATGGGTACCCGCATGGGCCCCAGCTATGCCTGTCTCTTTATGGGGTATGTGGAACATTCCTTGTTCCAGTCCTACTCCGGCCCCCTCCCACAACTCTTTCTCCGGTACATCGATGATTACTTCGGTGCTGCTTCATGCTCTTGTCGGGACCTGGAAAAATTTATTAATTTTGCTTCCAATCTCCACCCCTCCATCATTTTCACATGGTCCATCTCTGACACTTCTCTTCCCTTCCTTGACCTCTCTGTCTCAATTTCTGATGATAGACTGTCCACCAATATCCATTACAAGCCTACCGACTCCCACAGCTACCTCGACTACAGCTCCTCACACCCCGCTTCCTGTAAGGACTCCATCCCATTCTCTCAGTTCCTTCGCCTCCGTCGCATCTGTTCTGATGACGCTACCTTCAAAAACAGTTCCTCTGACATGTCCTCCTTCTTCTTTAACCGAGGTTTTCCACCCACAGTCGTTGACAGGGCCCTCAACCGTGTCCGGCCCATCTCCCGCGCATCCGCCCTCACGCCTTCTCCTCCCTCCCAGAAACATGGTAAGGTCCCCCTTGTCCTCACTTATCACCCCACCAGCCTCCGCATTCAAAGGATCATCCTCCACCATTTCCGCCAACTCCAGCATGATGCCACCACCAAACACATCTTCCCTTCACCCCCCCAGCGGCATTCCGTAGGGATCGTTCCCTCCGGGACACCCTGGTCCACTCCTCCATCACCCCCTACTCCTCAACCCCCACCTATGGCACCTCCCCATGCCCACACAGAAGATGCAACATCTGCCCCTTCACTTCCTCTCTCCTCACCGTCCAAGGGCCCAAACACTCCTTTCAAGTGAAGCAGCATTTCACTTGCATTTCCCTTAACTTAGTCTACTGCATTCGTTGCTCCCAATGCGGTCTCCTCTACATTGGAGAGACCAAACGCAAACTGGGCGACCGCTTTGCAGAACACCTGCGGTCTGTCCGCAAGAAAGACCCAAACCTCCCTGTCGCTTGCCATTTTAACACTCCACCCTGCTCTCTTGCCCACATGTCTGTCCTTGGCTTGCTGCATTGTTCCAGTGAAGCCCAACGCAAACTGGAGGAACAGCACCTCATCTTCCGACTAGGCACTTTACAGCCTTCCGGGCTGAATATTGAATTCAACAACTTTAGATCTTAAACTCCCTCCCCCCATCCCCACCCCGTTTCTTCCCCCTCCCTTTTGTTTTTTTCAATAATTTATATAGATTTTTCTTTTCCCACCTATTTCCATTATTTTTAAATCTACAACTAATACCTTGTCAGTCTTTCCACCCCACCCCCACTAGAGCTGTACCTTGAGTGTCCTGCCATCCATTCTTAATTAGCACTTTTCTTAGATAATATCACCACCTTCAACACCTCTTTGATCCTTTTGTCTGTGACATCTTTTGATTATCTGCTCCTATCACTGCTTGCTTGTCCCTACAACCACCCCACCCTCAACTTCTCTCCCCCCGCCCCCCACCTTAAACCAGCTTATATTTCACCCCTCTCCTAACTACACTCAGTTCTGTTGAAGGGTCATGTGGACTCGAAACATCAACTCTTTTCTTCTCCACCGATGCTGCCAGACCTGCTGAGTTTTTCCAGGTAATTCTGTTTTTGTTGTCCAACATGACCTCCCTACTTTTGCAATCTATGCCTCAATTGATAAAGGCAAGTGTCCCATATGCCTTTTTCACCACCCCACTAACATGCCCCTCTGCCTTCAGAGATCTATGGACACACACGCCAAGGTTCCTTTGTTCCTCAGAACTTCCTAGTGCCATGCCGTTCATTGAACACTTCCTTGTCAAATTACTCCTTCCAAACACTTTTCAGGGTTAAATTCCATCTGTCACTTATCTACCCATTTGACCATCCTGTCTATATATTCTTGTAGCCCAAGACACTGAACCTCACTGTTAACCACGTGGCCAATCTTTGTGTCATCCGCAAACTTCCTAATCCTACTCCTCACTTAGTCATCTATGTCGTTTATATAAATGACAAATAATAGGGGACCGAGCACAGATCCCTGTGGTACGCCACTGAACACTGGCTTCCAGTCACTAAAGCATCCTCCTGTCATCACCCTCTGCCTCCTACAACTAAGCCAATTTTGAATCCACCTTATCAAATTACCCTGTATCCCATGTGCCTTTGCCTTCTTTATAAGTCTCCCATGTGGGACCTTGTCAAAGGCTTTGCTGAAATCCATATAAACTACATCAACGGCACTACCCTTATCTACACACCTGGTCACCTCCTCAAAAAATTCAATCAAATTTGTTAGGCATGACCTCCCTCTGACAAAGCCATGCTGACTATCCCTGATCAAACCTTGCCTCTCCAAGTGGAGATAGATTCTCTCCTTCAGAATTTTCTCCAATAGTTTCCCTACCACTGACATGAGACTCACTGGCCTGTAGTTCCCTGGCTTATCTCTACCGCCCTTCTTAAATAGTTGGACCACATGAGCTGTTCTCCAGTCCTCTAGCACCTCCCCCGTGGCCAGAAAGGAAGTAAAAATTTGGGTCAGAGCCCCTGCCATCTCTTCCCTTGCCTCCCTCAGCAGTCTGGGACACAAATCATCCGGACCTGGAGATTTGTCCACTTTTAAGCCTGCCAACACCCCCAATACCTTGTCACTCCCTATATCAATTTGCTTAAGAACCTTGCAGTCTCTCTCCCAGAATTCCATACCTTCATCCTCATTCTCTTGGGTGAAGACGGACGTGAAGTATTCATTCAACATTCTAGTGATGTCCTCTGGCTCCACCCATAGATTGACCCCTTGGTCCCTTATGGGCCCTACTCTTTCCCTGGTTATCCTCTTCCCATTGATATATTTTTTGAATATCTTGGGATTTTCCCTACTTTTACCAGCCAGAGCTTTCTCATATCCCCTCTTTGCTCTCCTAATTGCTTTCTTAAGCTCCACCCTGCACTTTCTGTACTCCACTAATGCCTCCGCTGATTTGCTCCACTTGCACCTGCTAAAAGTCTCTCTTTTCCTTCTCATCGTAACCTGAATATCTCTGGTCATCCATGATTCTCTGGGCTTGTTACTCCTTCCTATCACCCTAGAGGGAACATGTTGAGCTTGTACCCTCCCCATTTCCTTTTTGAACACCCCCCACTGTTCCTCTGTAGATTTCCCCACAAGTAACTGTTCCCAGTCTACCTTGGCCAGATCCTGCCTTATTTTACTAAAATCCACTCTGCCCCCAATCCAAAACATTTTTTTGCAACTTGTTAATTTCTTTATCCATAACAAACTTAAAACTGTACCATGTTGTGGTCGCTATCACTAAAATGTTTGCCCACCACCACCTCAGCCACCTGTCCGGCTTCATTCCCCAGAATTAAGTCCAGCAATGCACCATCCCTTGTTGGACCCTCTACATATTGACCTAAAAAGTTCTCCTGTACACATTTCAAGAAATCCACTCCATCCAAACCCTTAACACTATGTCTATCCCAATTAATGTTGGGAAAGTTGAAATCACCGAATATAATTACCCTATTATTACTGTTTTTACATACCTCCACAAATTGTGCACATATTTGCTCCTCAATTTCCTGCTGACTATCTGGGGGTCTATAATAAACACCTAATAATGTGGTTGCCCCTTTTTTATTCCTAAGCTCTACCCACAAAGCTTCATTCGATGCCCCCTCCAAGATATCATCTCTCCTTACTGCAGTAACTGACTCCTTAACTAATAATGCAACGCCTCCTCCTCTTTTACCCCCTTCTGTCTCACCTGAAGATTCTATATCCCGGAATGTTGAGCTGCCAATCCTGCCCTTCCCTCAACCACGTCTCAGTGATGGCTACTATATCACAATTCCACGTGTCAATCCTCACCCTTAACTCATCTGTTTTACCTGTAAGACTCCTGGCACTAAAGTAGAGGCCATCCGGCCTTGCCTTACTCCCTTGAAGCTTATTGCAGCTGTACTCCCTCAGACTTGATTGTTTTATTGTATTATGATGCGTCCCTATTGTGCTAACATTCTGTGTCCCCCTCCCCTTGCCGAATTAGTTTAAACTCCTCCCAACAGCACTAGCAAACCCGCCCACAAGGATGTTAGTCCCGCCTTGGTTCAGATGTAGACCGTCCCGCTTGTACAGGTCCCACCTTCCCCAGAAATGGTCCCAGTGATCCAGGAATCTAAAACCCTCCCTCCTGCATCAACTCTTAAGCCACGTATTCATCTGTGCTATTCTCCTATTTCTGAGCTCTCTAGAATGTGGCACCGGGAGTAATCCAGAGATTACAACCCGAGAGGCCTTGCTTTTTAGTCTACTGCTTATGATGCGCAGTGTTTGCATTTCAGCTTCCAGGTCAATAATCCTGATCCGGAATTCCATAAGCTGCTTACACTTCCTGCAGACATGTTTGTCCTGGAACACCTTGGCATCCAAAAGCTCCCACATCTCACAGCTGCAACATAACATCTGTCCCGCCATTCTAATTTATGTTATTTAGTTAATCTACTTTAATTACTTTCTTCCTATGTATGCTACAATTTACTGTGTTTATTGAATGCTAGTACCACTGACAACTTAAGGTTATATGCTTCTTATTTACAAGGAATGTGTTTTAGATGTTTGTTTAAATTACTTTATTTTTATTGCTTTTTATCTTTATTATGATTTTAATTTTAAAGTTTTCAAATTTTGATTTATTATTTTAAAGTTTTAGTTTGTTTTATTTATAGATCTACCTGAACTCACCTGTCCTAAGCTGATTTCTCACACTGTCCCTTAGACTGAGCACTTACCCGTCAATCAACTTACTAGCTTCCTGTGACATCACAGTTGCTTTTTTCCTCTTTTTCTTGGACTGCAGCCTCACCGCAGCTGAAACAGCGCGTTCCACAGCTCCGCTCCCAATCCCAGCAAGGTAGACCTCACTTGAATCCCTGGTCTGTATTTACAGGTGCTCCTCAGCTCTGCTTCAACTCCCAGCAAGGTAGACCTCGCTCGAATTCCCGGTCTGTATTTACAGGCGTTCTTCAACTCCGCTCCCACTCTCAGCAAGGTAGACCTTGCTCGAATTACCAGTCTGTATTTCTAGGCACTCCTCAGCTCCCCACTGTCTCCCACAGGCCCACTCCGACTCTAGGTGGTAGTGGTCATGGATTTGGAAAGTGCTGTCGAAGGAATCTTGGTGAGTTCCTGCTGTGCATCTTGTTGATGGTACACACTGCTGATGAAGCAGCTGAAAATGGTTGGGCCTAGGACACTACCCTCAGGAACTCCTGCACTGATATCCTGGAGCTAAGATGATTGGCTTCCAACAACCACAACCATCTTCCTTAGTGCAAGGTATGACTCCAACTAGTGGAGCGTTTTCCCCCCAATTTCCACACACCCGAGTTTTGCTAGGGCTCCTTGATGCCACACTTGGTCAAATGCTGCCTTGATGTCAAGGCCAGTTACTCTCACCTCACCTCTGGAGTTCAGCTCTTTTGTACATGTTTGAACCAAGGATATGATGAGGTCAGGAGCTGATTGGCCCTGGCAGAACCCAAACTAAGTGTCAGTGAGCAGGTTATTGCTAAGCAAAAGCCAATTGATAGCACTGTTGATGACCCCTTCCATTACTTTACTGATGATGGAAAGTAGACTGATGGGGCGGTAATTGGCCAGGTTGGATTGGTCCTGCTTTTTGTGTGCAGGACATACCTGGGCAATTTTCCACATTGCCGGGTAGATGCCAGTGTTGTAGCTGTACTGGAACAGCTTGGCTAGGGGTGCGGCAAGTTCTGGTGCACAAGTTTTCAGTACTATTGCCGGAATATTGTAAGGGCCAATAAGCCTTTGCAGTATCCAGTGCCTTCAGCTGTTTCTTGATATCACGTGGGGTGAATCGAATTGGCTGAAGACTGGATGCTGGGGGCCTCCGGAGGAGACTGAGATGGATAATCTACTTGGCACTTGTGGCCAATGATTGGTTGCAAGTGCTTAAACCTCATCTTTTGCACTGACGTGCTGAGCTCCGCCATCATTGAGGATGGGGATATTTGTGGAGCCTCCTCCTCCAGTGAGGTGTTTAATTGTCCACCACCATTCACAACTGTATGTGGCAGGACTGCAGAGTTTAGATCTGATCTATTGATTGTGGAATCACTTAGCTTTGTCTATCACTTGCTGCTGATGCTGTTTGGTTCACAAGATTCCTGTGTTGTAGCTTCACCAGCTGATGTCTCATTTTTATATGTGCCTGGTGCTGCTCCTGTCATGCCCTCCTGCATTCTTCACTGAACCAGGGTTGATCCCCTGGCTTGGCGGTCACGGTAGAGTGGGGGATATGCTGGGCCATGAGGTTACAGATTGTAGTTGAGTACAGTTCCGCTGCTGTTGATGGCCCACGGTGCTCAAAGCTGTTAGATCTGGTGTGAAGCTGTCCTGTGCTACAGGGTTTGCTGACCATTGGGAATGCTTAGGGCCTGCTCGATGACTATCTCTGTAGTCAGCCTGTATCTGGAGAAGATTTATTGGAGTCATGAAGCATGATTGGAGTGGATAGTCATAATGATCAGTCAGTCTTTCTGAATCATTGGGATTTCATAGGGTGGATTCTCACACAGAGTTGAAGAACATAGAAGGAAGCCATTCAATGCGTTATGCCTGTGCTAGCTCTGTAAGAGCCGTCCCATTCGCTGCTCTTTCCCCGTCGCTCTGTGGAGTTTTCCTTTTTAAGTTTTTATCTGATTCCTTTTCATAAGGGGAGAGAAACAGGGAGAGAGAACATGGAAGATAGAGATAACTATTGCCATACTTGGCAGGGGGCGGAGGAAGAGAGAGAGAGTGTGAGAGCAGTGTCATTTCGGTGACTGTACGAGCTGGTTGGGTTCACTCACTCGTGCAGATTTCATCATTAATCATTGTGCAGAGTCTTTGTGCTGTTGATCTGTCCACACAGAGCAGCACTGAGAACACGAGGCAGTCAGGACTCAAAAGAAACACAGGCCAATGTAAAAGACCGAGGAAAAATGTGATTTTCTTTTAATGTATAAAGTATTCTCATAACAAGTGTTAATAAATAACTTTAATTCCACCATCACATATTGAGAAGAATGAGTTATTACCCGAGTGAGTGCAAGTGATTGCACATTACATTACAACACAGAATAATCAGTGGCATATTTACAATCCGTGGATGATAAACTAAATGGTAATCCCTTTAACATTTCAAACTGGAGTCCTTCAGAACAAACCTACTCGGGTACAGCACAGAGAGGGTAAAAGGCTGCATTCGCTGTACTCACTCCCATCTGTTACTGTACATAACTGAGGGCAGGTGTGAATTGTAAAACACATTCAGTGATTGACAGCATTGAGGAGAACCAATACAGTGTGATGGAGAGACTATGTGAGGGACAGAACAGTGTGGGATGGAGTGTGTGCGCGCACGATGGAGAGTGTGTGAGAGGGAGAGAACAGTATGGGATGGAGTGTGTGTGTGCGCGATGGAGTGTGTGAGGGAGAGAACAGTGTGGGATGGAGTGTGTGTGCGTGTGATGGAGTGTGTGTGTGAGGGAGAGAACAGTATGGGATGGAGTGTGTGTGCGCGCGATAGAGTGTGTGAGGGAGAGAACAGTGTGGGATGGAGTGTGTGCGCGTGTGATGGAGTGAGTGTGAGTGAGGGAGAGAACAGTGTGGGATGGAGAGAGTGTGAGGGAGAGAACAGTGTGGGATGGAGAGAGTGTGCGGGAGAGAACAGTGTGGGGTGGAGAGACTGTGATGAGGGAGAGAACAGTGTGGGATGGAGAGAGTGTGAGGGAGAAAACAGTGTGGGATGGAGAGAGTGTGAGGGAGAGAAGAGTGTGGGATGGAGAGACTGCATTGGGGAGAGAACAGTGTGTGATGGAGAGAGTGTGAGGGAGAGAACAGTGTGGGATGGAGTGTGTGAGGGAGAGAACAGTGTGGGATGGAGAGACTGTGAGGCAGAGAACAGTGTGGGATGGAGAGACTGTGAGGGAGAGAACAGTGTGCGATGGAGAGAGTGTGAGGGAGAGAACAGTGTGGAGTGGAGAGAGTGTGAGGGAGAGAACAGTGTGGGATGGAGAGACTGTGAGGGAGAGAACAGTGTGGCATGGAGAGACTGTGAGGGAGAGAACAGTGTGGGGTGGAGAGACTGTGAGGGAGAGAACAGTGTGGGATGGAGTGTGTGAGGGAGAGAACAGTGTGGGATGGAGAGAGTGTGAGGGAGAGAACAGTGTGGGGTGGAGAGAGTGTGAGGGAGAGAACAGTGTGGGGTGGAGAGTGTGTGAGGGAGAGAACAGTGTGGGATGGAGATACTGTGAGGGAGAGAACAGTGTGGGGTGGAGAGAGTGTGAGGGAGAGAACAGTGTGGGGTGGAGAGTGTGTGAGGGAGAGAACAGTGTGGGATGGAGTGTGTGAGGGAGAGAACAGTGTGGGATGGAGAGAGTGTGAGGGAGAGAACAGTGCGGGATGGAGAGACTGTGAGGGAGAGAACAGTGTGGGGTGGAGAGACTGTGAGGGAGAGAACAGTGTGGGGTGGAGAGACTGTGAGGGAGAGAACAGTATGGGATGGAGAGACTGTGAGGGAGAAAACAGTGTGGGATGGAGAGAGTGTGAGGGAGAGAAGAGTGTGGGATGGAGAGACTGCATTGGGGAGAGAACAGTGTGTGATGGAGAGAGTGTGAGGGAGAGAACAGTGTGGGATGGAAGTGTGTGAGGGAGAGAACAGTGTGGGATGGAGAGACTGTGAGGCAGAGAACAGTGTGGGATGGAGAGACTGTGAGGGAGAGAACAGTGTGGGATGGAGAGAGTGTGAGGGAGAGAACAGTGTGTGATGGAGAGAGTGTGAGGGAGAGAACAGTGTGGGGTGGAGAGACTGTGAGGGAGAGAACAGTGTGGGGTGGAGAGACTGTGAGGGAGAGAACAGTGTGGGGTGGAGAGAGTGTGAGGGAGAGAACAGTGTGGGGTGGAGAGAGTGTGAGGGAGAGAACAGTGGGGGGTGGAGAGACTGTGAGGGAGAGAACAGTGTGTGATGGAGAGAGTGTGTGTGAGGGAGAGAACAGTCTGGGATGGGGAGAGTGTGAGGGAGAGAACAGTGTGGGGTGGAGAGAGTGTGAGGGAGAGAACAGTGTGGGATGGAGAGAGTGTGAGGGAGAGAACAGTGTGTGATGGAGAGAGTGTGTGTGAGGGAGAGAACAGTGTGGGATGGAGAGAGTGTGAGGGAGAGAACAGTGTTGGATGGAGAGAGTGTGAGGGAGAGAACAGTGTGGGGTGGAGAGACTGTGAGGGAGAGAACAGTGTGGGATGGAGAGACTGTGAGGGAGAGAACAGTGTGTGATGGAGAGAGTGTGTGTGAGGGAGAGAACAGTGTGGGATGGAGAGAGTGTGAGGGAGAGAACAGTGTTGGATGGAGAGAGTGTGAGGGAGAGAACAGTGTGGGGTGGAGAGAGTGTGAGGGAGAGAACAGTGTGGGATGGAGAGACTGTGAGGGAGAGAACAGTGTGGAATGGAGAGAGTGTGAGGGAGAGAACAGTGTGGGATGGAGAGACTGTGAGGGAGAGAACAGTGTGGGATGGAGAGAGTGTGAGGGAGAGAACAGTGTGGGATGGGGAGAGTGTGAGGGAGAGAACAGTGTGGGGTGGAGAGAGTGTGAGGGAGAGAACAGTGTGGGAAGGGGAGAGTGTGAGGGAGAGAACAGTGTGGGATGGAGAGAGTGTGAGGGAGAGAACAGTGTGGGATGGAGAGAGTGTGAGGGAGAGAACAGTGTGGGATGGAGAGAGTGTGAGGGAGAGAACAGTGTGGGGTGGAGAGAGTGTGAGGGAGAGAACAGTGTGGGATGGAGAGAGTGTGAGGGAGAGAACAGTGTGGGGTGGAGAGAGTGTGAGGGAGAGAACAGTGTGGGATGGAGAGAGTGTGAGGGAGAGAACAGCGTGGGATGGAGTGTGTGAGGGAGAGAACAGTGTGGGATGGAGAGAGTGTGAGGGAGAGAACAGTGTGGGGTGGAGAGAGTGTGAGGGAGAGAACAGTGTGGAATGGAGAGAGTGTGAGGGAGAGAACAGTGTGGGATGGAGAGACTGTGAGGGAGAGAACAATGTGGGATGGAGAGAGTGTGAGGGAGAGAACAGTGTGGGATGGAGAGTGTGTGAGGGAGAGAACAGTGTGGGGTGGAGAGAGTGTGAGGGAGAGAACAGTGTGGGATGGAGAGAGTGTGTGTGAGGGAGAGAACAGTGTGGGATGGAGAGACTGTGAGGGAGAGAACAGTGTGGGGTGGAGAGACTGTGAGGGAGAGAACAGTGTGGGGTGGAGAGAGTGTGAGGGAGAGAACAGTGTGGGGTGGAGAGAGTGTGTGTGAGGGAGAGAACAGTGTGGGATGGAGAGACTGTGAGGGAGAGAACAGTGTGGGATGGAGAGAGTGTGAGGGAGAGAACAGTGTGGGATGGAGAGACTGTGAGGGAGAGAACAGTGTGGGATGGAGAGAGTGTGAGGGAGAGAACAGTGTGGGATGGAGAGAGTGTGTGTGAGGGAGAGAACAGTGTGGGATGGAGAGAGTGTGTGTGAGGGAGAGAACAGTGTGGGATGGAGAGACTGTGAGGGAGAGAACAGTGTGGGATGGAGAGACTGTGAGGGAGAGAACAGTGTGGGGTGGAGAGAGTGTGAGGGAGAGAACAGTGTGGGATGGAGAGAGGGTGTGTGAGGGAGGGAACAGTGTGGGATGGGGAGAGTGTGTGAGAGGAAGAGAGCAGTTTGGGATGGAGAGAGTGTGTGGTTGTGTGAATTTGTGTCTGTGAGTTGAATCTCCCTCCTCCTCTCACAGGCTGTCCCTGGGTGGCACAAGCTCAGCATCATTGAGTTTCATCTGAAGGGTCTGTGTTGGTCTCTGAGCAGAGTGGGGGTGAGGCTGATGCTCCCTATAAAATATTAGTGTGTCCCAGGACAGTCGTTGTCTCTCTCTGCATCAGTCCATGTAGTGAGTGTCTGCACTAAGGCAAGTCCTGCCTGCAGTTACACTGAAACACTGGCTGTGGGGCTGATTGGACACAATGTAGGTGTACAGCAATGAAAATAGCATCAATTAAATCTAAAGCACCTCATACGATCACATTTAAATAATGTTCCCACTGGGAACAAATGTGGTTCACAGAGCAAATCTGCAAACCCTCTCCCTGGAGAGGTTGTTAGTGGACGGGGCTCTTTGCCCCAGTCTGTGGACACATCCCATTTTCCATCTGAGTTAGACTCCAGTTTGAGTGGAAATGCCACACAGTCATACTCTCTCATTGCAAATCCTCACCCTAGTCGTAACATTTCTCAGCAATCCACAGAATTTCATTCTTAAATACATCTGCACTCACCTGTGCAATGTAAACCCCATCTCACACACACACGCGCACACACACGCGCTAACTTGTACATAACACTGTGTGAAAGCCTCAGTAATCCATTATTACTGTATCCATGCCTCACACAGAAAGAGAGAGCTGCTGACACTGCCTTACAGAGGGAGGACACACAAGCGCACAAAGAGAGCTCTCCAGTGAAAATAGGCAGTGGATGGAGTGGACCAGCAGGATCGATGTGGTAAATATTAGCATTAAGACCCAGGTAAGAGTGAGCAGTGGAGGGGGCAGCAGGTTTGGGAAATGAGGAAATCAATGTGGGGATGAAGGGATTAAAATAGAGGGATTTGGATATCAGTAGGGACTGTGCACGTTGAAAATGCAGGAACATAGCATTGGTCAGAAAAAATGAATAGAGAGGGTTGGAGAAGATACACAGTGTGTGAGAGAAAAGGATGGGGTGTGATACAGCATGTGTGAGAGGGTGGGGAGTTAGATGGGGTACAGTGTGTGTGAGAGAGGGTGGGGAGTTAGATGGGGTACAGTGTGTGTGAGAGGGTGGGGAGTTAGATGGGGTACAGTGTGTGTGAGAGGGTGGGGAGTTAGATGGGGTACAGTGTGTGTGAGAGGGTGGGGAGTTAGATGGGGTACAGTGTGTGTGAGAGGGTGGGGAGTTAGATGGGGTACAGTGTGTGAGAGAGGGTGGGGTGTTGGATGGGGTACAGTGTGTGTGAGAGGGTGGGGAGTTAGATGAGGTACAGTGTGTGTGAGAGGGTGGGGAGTTAGATGGGGTACAGTGTGTGTGAGAGGGTGGGGAGTTAGATGGGGTACAGTGTGTGTGAGAGGGTGGGGAGTTAGATGGGGTACAGTGTGTGTGAGAGGGTGGGGAGTTAGATGGGGTACAGTGTGTGTGAGAGGGTGGGGAGTTAGATGGGGTACAGTGTGTGTGAGAGGGTGGGGAGTTAGATGGGGTACAGTGTGTGTGAGAGGGTGGGGAGTTAGATGGGGTACAGTGTGTGTGAGAGGGTGGGGTGTTGGATGGGGTACGGTGTGTGTGAGAGGGTGGGGTGTTGAATAGGGTACAGTGTGTGTGAGAGAGGGTGGGGTGTTGGGTGGGGTACAGTGTATGTGAGAGGGTGGGGTGTTGGGTGGGGTACAATGTGTGTGAGAGGGTGGGGAGTTGGATGGGGTACAGTGTTTGTGAGAGAGGGTGGGGAGTTGGATGGGGTACAGTGTGTGAGAGAGGGTGGGGAGTTGGATGGGGTACAGTGTGTGAGAGAGGGTGGGGAGTTGGATGGGGTACAGTGTGTGTGAGAGAGGGTGGGGAGTTGGATGGGGTACAGTGTCTGAGAGAGAGGGTGGGGAGTTGGATGGGGTACAGTGTGAGAGAGAGGGTGGGGTGTTGGATGGGGTACAGTGTGTGTGTGAGAGGGTGGGGAGTTGGATGGGGTACAGTGTGTGAGAGAGAGGGTGGGGAGTTGGATGGGGTACAGTGTGTGTGAAAGAGGGTGGGGTGTTGGATGGGATACAGTGTGTGTGTGTGAGAGGGTGGGGTGTTGGATGGGGTACGGTGTGTGTGAGAGGGTGGGGAGTTGGATGGGGTACAGTGTGTGTGAGGGAGGGTGGGGAGTTGGATGGGGTACAGTGTGTGTGAGAGAGGGTGGGGAGTTGGATGGGTTACAGTGTGTGAGAGAGAGGGTGGTGTGTTGGATGGGGTATAGTGTGTGTGAGAGAGGGTGGGGAGTTGGATGGGGTGCAGTGTGTGTGTGAGAGGGTGGGGTGTTGGATGGGGTACAGTGTGTGAGAGAGGGTGGGGTGTTGAATGGGGTAGTGTGTGAGAGAGGGTGGGGAGTTGGATGGGGTACAGTGTGTGAGAGAGGGTGGGGTGTTGGATGGGGTACAGTGTGTGTGAGAGAGGGTGGGGTGTTGGATGGGGTACAGTGTGTGTGTGAGAGGGTGGGGAGTTGGATGGGGTACAGTGTGTGAGAGAGAGGGTGGGGAGTTGGATGGGGTACAGTGTGTGTGAGAGAGGGTGGGGTTTTGGATGGGATACAGTGTGTGTGTGAGAGAGGGTGGGGTGTTGGATGGGGTACGGTGTGTGTGAGAGGGTGGGGAGTTGGATGGGGTACAGTGTGTGTGAGAGAGGGTGAGGAGTTGGATGGGGTACAGTGTGTGTGAGAGAGGGTGGGGAGTTGGATGGGTTACAGTGTGTGAGAGAGAGGGTGGGGTGTTGGATGGGGTACAGTGTGTGTGAGAGAGGGTGGGGAGTTGGATGCGGTACAGTGTGTGTGTGAGAGGGTGGGGTGTTGGATGGGGTACAGTGTGTGAGAGAGGGTGGGGAGTTGGATGGGGTACAGTGTGTGAGAGAGAGGGTGGGGTGTTGGATGGGGTACGGTGTGTGAGAGAGAGGGTGGGGAGTTCAATGGGGTACAGTGTGTGAGAAACGGTGGGGATTTGAATGGGGTACAGTGTGTGTGAGAGGGTGGGGAGTTGGATGGGGTACAGTGTGTGAGAGAGGGTGGGGTGTTGGATGGGGTACAGTGTGTGAGAGAGGGTGGGGTGTTGGATGGGGTACGGTGTGTGTGAGAGGGTGGGGAGTTGGATGGGGTACAGTGTGTGTGAGAGGGTGGGGAGTTGGATGGGGTACAGTGTGTGAGAGAGAGGGTGTGGATTTGGATGGGGTACAGTGTGTGTGAGAGGGTGGGGAGTTGGATGGGGTACAGTGTGTGTGAGAGAGGGTGGGGAGTTGGATGGGGTACAGTGTGTGAGAGAGAGGGTGGGGAGTTGGATGGGGTACAGTGTGTGAGAGAGAGGGTGGGGAGTTGGATGGGGTACAGTGTGTGTGAGAGGGTGGGGAGTTGGATGGGGTACGGTGTGTGTGTGAGAGGGTGGGGAGTTGGATGGGGTACAGTGTGTGTGAGAGAGGGTGGGGAGTTGGATGGGGTACAGTGTGTGAGAGAGAGGGTGGGGAGTTGGATGGGGTACAGTGTGTGAGAGAGAGGGTGGGGAGTTGGATGGGGTACAGTGTGTGTGAGAGGGTGGGGAGTTGGATGGGGTACAGTGTGTGAGAGAGGGTGGGGAGTTGGATGGGGTACAGTGTGTGAGAGAGAGGGTGGGGAGTTGGATGGGGTACAGTGTGTGAGAGAGAGGGTGGGGAGTTGGATGGGGTACAGTGTGTGAGAGAGAGGGTGGGGGCATAGATGGTTACAGTATGTGAGAGAGTGATGGACTGGGTGGGATGCCACTGCACTCCTTTAAATGTACCAATGATTTTGTCCATTGAACCTTTGATTTCCGCTCCCCGTCATAATCATGCTCATTCAAACTCCTTACACCCTGTAAAGAATTCAGGCAGCTTTCTGTTTCTGCTCCTGTTCCATCACACAACCCCTATCTCCCCCTAATAAATTAAACATTCCTTCAGCAGCAGTGGCATTGTCAGTGGGGGCTGAGATACTCTGTGTCAGCAGTCCCAGCTCTGACCAGCTGGAGCCTGCCACAGGCCTTGACACTGTCTTTCGGCCTACTTGTAGTTAGGAGCCTGTATGACCAGACTAAAGAACACAAGAGCGCACAGGGGGAAGACCAACGCCCATTTCAAACACCAAAGCAAAATACTGCAGACTGGAAATCTGAAATAAGATTCTAATGTAAGGTCTGCTTTTCTCTCCACAGACACTGCCTGACCTACTGAGTATTTCCAGCATTTTCTGTTTTTACTCCCATTTTAAATATTGGATCACAAAATGGTTCCCATAATGGAGAAATCCTTGCACTGATCTGTACTGGGCCGCCCACTTCATGTCTTGCTTCCATTTTGCAATCCCAGACCTAATTACTAATTTTGGCCAATGTTTTGAATCTGTAGAAACATCAGAATGAGCTGCGAGCCTCTTCTGGACCTAGGCTGTTTAGCGGGTAGCAGACTGACCACGGCTCTTGGCCTGTGAGTAACTGCCTGCCCAAATCTGGCTGGGGACTCATTTCCAGCTGTCCCACTCCTCCGGCTGTCATTCAGGCCAGAGGAAGGTAAATGAGGCTGAGGCCTTGCATCGATTGGTAGGGGTTACCCTCAGGTCAGGTAGGGTCATGCATGCAGCTGACACATGGTAAAACAGAAAGCTTTCTTCAGACCACGGAGCAGGCCTTGCTTGAAGTCTCTTGTCTCCCATTCCAGCTGCTGTTTCTCCTGATTCCCCAGGGATCCTCTGTCTGTAGCTTTGGGCAGGTTACTTTATGACCAGTTCAAGTTGTAGCTTTTACTGAGCATCACAGCCTCCAGATCCTTGTCCTCCTCCTTCTCCCGGAGTCGCTGCTCCTCCAGCAACGCCACTAGTGAATCTCGCTGCTCAACCACCTCCAACATCTCATTCAGGATCCTCTTCTCCTCGGACAGCTCTTCACTGCTTTTCAGGTTGTCTGTATCACACAAAAAAACAGCTCCCAGTCCAAACTATTATAGTAGGGTCTAAGTACCATGGGAACAGAGTCAAATGCCCCGGGAACAGAGTCAAAAATACCTCGGGAACAGGGTGAAAAATACCCCGGGAACAGAGTCAAAAATACCCCGGGAACAGAGTCAAAAATACCCCGGGAACAGAGTCAAAAATACCCCGGGAACAGAGTCAAAAATACCCCGGGAACAGAGTCAAAAATACCCCGGGAACAGGGTCAAAAATACCCCGGGAACAGGGTCAAAAATACCCCGGGAACAGGGTCAAAAATACCCCGGGAACAGGGTCAAAAATACCCCGGGAAAAGAGTCAAAAATACCCCGGGAACAGAGTCAAAAATACCCCGGGAACAGAGTCCAAAATACCCCGGGAACAGAGTCAAAAATACCCCGGGAACAGAGTCCAAAATACCCCGGGAACAGAGTCAAAAATACCCCGGGAACAGAGTCAAAAATACCCCGGGAACAGAGTCAAAAATACCCCGGGAACAGAGTCAAAAATACCCTGGGAACAGAGTCAAATACCCTGGGAACAGAGTCAAAAGTACCCCGGGAACAGAGTCAAAAATACCCCGGGAACAGGGTCAAAAATACCCCGGGAACAGAATCAAAAATACCCCGGGAACAGAGTCCAAAATACCCCGGGAACAGAGTCCAAAATACCCCAGGAACAGGGTGAAAAATACCCCGGGAACAGAGTCAAAAATACCCCGGGAACAGAGTCAAAAATACCCCGGGAACAGAGTCAAAAATACCCCGGGAACAGAGTCACAAATACCCCGGGAACAGAGTCAAAAATACCCTGGGAACAGAGTCAAAAACACCCCGGGAACAGAGTCAAAAATACCCCGGGAACAGAGTCAAAAATACCCCGGGAACAGAGTCAATTACCCTGGGAACAGAGTCAAAAATACCCCGGAAACAGAGTCAAAAATACCCCGGGAACAGAGTCAAAAATACCCCGGGAACAGGGTCAAATACGCTGGGAACAGAGTCAAATACCCTGGGAACAGAGTCAAGTACCCCGGGAACAGAGTCAAAAATACCCTGGGAACAGAGTCAAAAATACCCCGGGAACAGGGTCAAATACGCTGGGAACAGAGTCAAAAATACCCTGGGAACAGAGTCAAATACCCCGGGAACAGAGTCAAAAATACCCCGGGAACAGAGTCAAAAATACCCTGGGAACAGAGTCCAAAATACCCCGGGAACAGAGTCAAAAATACCCCGGGAACAGGGTCAAAAATACCCCGGGAACAGAGTCAAATACGCCAGGAACTGAGTCAAAAATACCCCTGGAACAGAGTCAAAAATACCCTGGGAACGGAGTCAAAAATACCCCGGGAACAGAGTCAAAAATACCCTGGGAACAGAGTCAAAAATACCCCGGGAACAGAGTCAAATACCCTGGGAACAGAGTCAAAAATACCCCTGGAACAGAGTCAAATACCCCGGGAACAGAGTCAAAAATACCACGGGAACAGAGTCAAATACCCTGGGAACAGAGTCAAAAATACCCCGGGAACAGAGTCAAAAATACCCCGGGAACAGAGTCAAAAATACCCCTGGAACAGAGTCAAAAATACCCCGGGAACAGAGTCAAATACCCCGGGAACAGAGTCAAATACCCTGGGAACAGAGTCAAAAATACCTCGGGAACAGAGTCAAATACCCCGGGAACAGAGTCAAAAATACCCCGAGAACAGAGTCAAATAACCTGGGAACAGAGTCAAAAATACCCCGAGAACAGAGTCAAAAATACCCCGAGAACAGAGTCAAAAATACCCTGGGAACAGAGTCAAATACCCTGGGAACAGAGTCAAATACCCTGGGAACAGAGTCAAATACCCCGGGAACAGTGTCAAAAATACCCCGGGAACAGAGTCAAATAACCTGGGAACAGAGTCAAAAATACCCCGAGAACAGAGTCAAAAACAACCCGAGAACAGAGTCAAATACCCTGGGAACAGAGTCAAATACCCCGGGAACAGTGTCAAAAATACCCCGGGAACAGAGTCAAAAATACCCCGGGAACAGAGTCAAAAATACCCCGGGAACAGAGTCAAATACCTCACTTGCAACCACTTTCCAGTGACAGAAACATCCATCAACCATTACCCTTGGCTTCTTATCTCTGAACCAATTTGGATGGAAGGTGGTTCTGTTGAAGAGTCATACAGACTCGAAACGTTAACTGTATTCCTCTCCGCAGATGCTGTCAGACCTGCTGAGTTTTTCCAGGTATTATTATTTTCGGTTTGGATGGAAGTGGCCACTTTGCTTTGGGCTTTTAATTCACTGATCTAGCTGCCTTGTTACTGTCTCAATAAATTCTATCACGTTAGTCAGACATAACATTCCTTTAAGAAATCCGTGCTGACCCTCTTTGATTAATCTGTGTCTTTCCAAATGAAATGTTATCCTGTCCCTCAGAATGTTTTCCAATAATTTTCCCACCACTGAGGTTAGACTGACTGGTCTGTAATGACTTGGTCTGTCCCTTTCTCCCTATTTAAACTGTGACAATGTTAGCTGTCCTCCAGTCCTCTGGCAGCACACCTGTAGCCAGAGGCGATTAGAGGCCATGGATTTGACACTATCTTGGGATTATTCCTCAACCCGGAACACTTTCTGGATATTTTCTCCTGGTTGGAGGCTGTACTGAATCCAGTTATACCTGCTGGAAGTTTCTCCTCAGCTCAGGAGTGAGCTCTTCCTTCGGCATGACCTCCCACGACAGAGGCTCCAGTCTCTCTCCAATGAAAGGGGGCTGGTGATGTGGCAATTCACAGATCTCCACATTCCTGAAGATAAAAGCTGCCTTCCCTTCAGGGACAACAGTCTTTCAAGAGCTGCTACACTTGTTCTTCCCCCCTCCCTTCCCACCCCTTTCGGGTGACATTGTGCTCTTGGTTTGCAATGGGCAGTGTGTACCAGCGAGCACACATGGCCTGAGCTTGCGCTGCATCATAGAGTTGCAGTTTAGTATCCCTGTAGGTATATCATCACCAGGTCAGAAACACTCACTCTGCTGCACAATCCAGGATGCTGACTGACTTTTTAATGTAAATTATAGGCATCAAGTCCTAGAGTCAGGATAAGGTTCCCTCCCCTTCAAGCTTTGCTCTGTCCTACGTAGGGCCTTTCCTGCCTGATGTGACCCTATGGAAACTCTAACCTTTGCTCCTCTGTCCAGAGACCTGCTCTTTGTTTTCAGCTTCTGTGTTGAATCTGGCCCTCAAGAAACAAGTAAAGAATGGGGGAGGGTGGGGATTAAGTGCTACCTACCATCAACAGCCATACGTTCTCGGAGTTCCTGCTGTAACCTGCTCTGCCGATCTTCCAGCTCCAGTTCACGGGCACTGCACAAATAAAACAAAGCTAGTTCATCATGGTGCACTGGTCTGGAGACTGTCACTGGGCCTGATAACCAGCACAGGTCCAGAACACTCAACCAGCTAACAAATCTAGCACAGAGAGACACAACGATACTGACTGTTCCAAAGTATTTCAAAGAAGAGAAGTTGTCTCCTGGTTAATATGTATCTCTTAACCAACATCATTAAAATAGATGATCTGGTCATTGCAATTCCGGAATCCTGATGTGTGCAGATTGACTGCTGTGTTTCCTACATTCCACCAATAACTGAAGCACTTTTGAGATATGTGATGCCCTGTCTATTGTTTACATTGTAGTGCTCTGACGGAGATAGACGGACCCAGTCCAAACCAAGGGTGGAACCCAGGGCTTTCTGGGCCCAGTGTCAATGTAATGGCAGCCTCCAAAGGCATTCCTCAACACTGTACGCGCTCTTTCACAGTGCAGTAGGTCTCCTGATGGCAGGCCCAAAAACCTACCTTGGCCATGTAAGGGACCCCCCAGCTGCACTTTTCGGCTATCCAGCAACTAATTAGCTGCTGTCAGGGCTCCCATCCCTTTAAAGGGTGAAATCCTGCCTCCAAGAGCTGGTGGCCAATCAGAGGGCCAGCAGTTCAGCAGTCTCAGCAGCGCCACTGGGAGAGATGGCTGCTGATGGGACTGCACTGAGAAGGAAGGATACCACAGGAGCAGGTTGCCTTCCCTAGCCAGGTGAGTGGGGTGGTGTGCCACGGCCAGTCAGGCAGACCTTGCCAAGGCGAGGAATGGGTTGGTGAGGACAGTGGCAGGGTGGGGGGTGCACAGGGGTTGCCACGAGGGCGGCCATTGCTGCTGGGAGGTGCTCCACCATATGCCAGAATATTTCCAATTAGGAGGGTATCTCTCACCCAGAGCCCACAGGGAGGCCAGCACGTGGTCTTCACACATGGTGAGGTGCCTGCCTGCAGCTGCCAGTTTGCCAGCAATGGCAGGAAGAGGCTCTTAAGTGCCTCAATTGGCCTCTGGGCAGGAGGATCACCTCCACCTTTCCTGTTGCTCAGCAGCAGGAAGAGGGCTGGGAAAATCCAGCCCCTCGTCTCTAAGCTTACACTTTCAGTAACTGTTGTACTCTTCTGCTATCAAACAGGCTGCTGATAATCATTCTTCAGGCTCACATGTCAATGGGACACTTATATTCAGAATAGGTGAAGGATGCTGATGTGGGAGGGTAGAGGGATTTGGGAGTTCAGTTCACAAGATGTTGAAAGCAGCATCTCAACTGGATAAGGTCATAAAACTAAAGGAATACTGGGTTTAAAGAAAGGAGTCGGCCATTCGGCCCTTTGAGCCTGTTCTGCTATTCAGCGGAATCATGGCAGATCTTCTACCTTAACACCACCTTTGTTAACTCCCCATATCTCTTAAGTCTCTTCGTAACCAAAAATCTATCCAGTTCTGTCTTGAATATACTTAACAACCTTTTACTCAACAATGTTTATGGTAAGAAGTGCAGAACATAAAAATCCAGCTGTAATGATGGGCACAAAGTTCAGATCCTAGCACCAATTTTCTGGGCACTATAATAGCCCTTAGAGGTGCACATGCACACTCCTGGTATGAGTCGCGCTGGATGCCACTAACTACACACATCACTGTGTATGTCCACATTGAGATAGACTGCAGAGGATCATGTAGGTCAATGCCTGGTATCCTATCAGCAGTCATGATGCCTGCATTCTGCCACAGTTCACTGTGCCAGCTCCATTTGAACCAGGGGGTGACAAGGCTGATGACACCACTCGTGACTTCAGCGTACAATCCACCCAGGCAGGGACAGCATGCGTACAGTTGGATTCATGACGGAGGTGAGGGTAATGTATCCAGGTTTGCTGATGATACAAAGTTAGGTGGAAAAGTAAGTGGTGAGGAGGATGTAAAGGGGCAGCAGGGGGATATAGAGAGGTTGAGTGAGTGGGCAAGAACATGGCAGATGTAATACAGCATGGGGAGGTGTGACGTTATCAATTTTGGCAGGAAAAATAAAAAAAACAAACTATTCTTTAAATAGTGAGAGGCTGAGAAATGTTTACTTGAGAGGGATCAGGTGTCCTTGTACATGGATCACAGAAAGTTAACATGAAGGTACAGCAAGCAATTGGGAAATGCAAATAGATGTTAACCTGTATTACAAAGAGCCTGGAGGATAAGAAGCCTAGTTAAATTAAAAAGAGGACCTTGGTGAGAGCACAGATGGAATACTGTGTACAACTTTGGTCTCTTTACCTAAGGAAGGATATATAGATCTTAGAAAGAACATATTGAAGGCTCCCTAAACTGATTCCCGGGATATGGGATGCCAGGGGAGGTTGAGCAGACCAGGCCTACATTCCTTGGAGTTTAGAAGAAAGAGATGTCATCTCGCTTAATCCTATAAAATTCTTAAAGGACTTGAAAGGATAGCTGCTGAAAAAATATTTCCCATTGCTAGGGAATCTAGAATGCAGGGTCACAGTCTCTGCATAAAGGGTCAGCCATTTTGAACTGAGATGGGTGATCTTTAAGGATGAGATATAGGCTAAGAACATTCCAACAAGGGACAAATTAAGGTAGGAGAGCCAAAGCCAGGGCACTTTGGATGATGCGGGAGATAGAGAATATGAAGAAACAAAAAAAAAAATAGGGTGAATGTCAGGTGAATTCTTTAAGCAAGGGATAGCAGCATGCCACTGCAGTATAAGGGTTTTTGGCAGAGCAAGGGTTAATGTGGGACTGGAGAACAGTACCACCCACAGTATGAGGTAGAGAGTCACATGATGGTAGATTGTGTGTGGTCAAGTCCAGAAGAAGCCAGCATGGAGATAGCATCCATGCAGGGCAATACGTTGGAAATGTATAGTTATGAGTTAACAATAAACGGTTCACATTCAATCATATCAGCCTTCAGACTTCTTAGTGAGACACTAAACAACCTTACAACAAGAACCAGGTCAAATATAATAGGTTCAGAGGGGCAGTGAAGAGGGAAATAAGACTGGACATGAGAGAATGAGAACAGAATAGTGGTCAACATAAAAAAGAACCCAAAAATCTTCGACTGGGCATGTAAACAGTAAGTTTGTACTGTGAGGCAGAGTGGGGCCTATTAAGGACAAAGAAGGTGATATAAGCCTGGAGACACAGGACAAGGCTAGAATACTGAGTGAGTATTAAAAACCGGTGTTTACTCAGGTAGATGATGCTGAGAAAATATTGGTAGAAGTGGAGATGGTAGTGGTAATGGATGGGGTGAAAATTGAGAGGGAGGATGTACTGGAAAGGATGGCTGTTCTTCGAGTGGATAGGGCAGCTTGTCCAGATGGCTTGTATCCCAGGTTCCTATCGGAAGAGGGATGTAGATAGCGGCAGTGCTTGTCATAATTTTCCAGTCTTCCCTAGGAACAGGGGAGGTGCCAGAGAATTGGAGAGTGGCAAATGGAATCATAGAATCATTTACAACAGAAAAACTGTGACATCTTTATTCAACAGGGAGTGTAAGGACAGTCCTCGTGACTACAGGCCATCAGTTTAACATCAGTGGTGGGTAAGGTTTTAGAAACGATAATCAGGGAAAAATAATCAACAGGCACTTTGAAAGGTTTGAGTTAATTAAGCAGTGCAGCATGGATTTGTAAAAACATTTGACAAATACCATATAAAGGACTGGTTAACAAAATTGAAGTTCATGGAATAGGAGGGTCAGTGTCAGTCTGGATTAAAAAATGTCTTAAGGACAGAAAACAGTGAGCTGTGTAAATGTTATTTTTCAGACTGGAGGATGGTACACAGTGGTGTTCCCCAAGGGTCAGTGTGAGAACTGCTGCTTTATTTGATGTATATAAATGACTTGGATATTGGAATGCAAAGTAAAATTTCAAAATCTGCCAGTGATATCAAATTTGGAGAAGCAGAAACAGTGAGGGTGATACCAATTGGCTCCAACAGGACATAGCTATGGTAGCAGAATGGGCAGACAAGTGGCAGAGGGGATTTAATACAGAGAAGTGTGAGGTGATGCATTTTGGCGGAGGGGAGAGGCAACATAGATTTGATGACACAGGTCTAAAGAGTGTGCAGGGGCAAAGGGAGCTGAGTTCATGTGCAGGTGACAGGACATACTGAGGGAGCGGTTAGCAAAGCTTATGGGTTCACAGGCAGCCAAAGCCAACGAGGGGGAAGCAGAAGAAATGCTTCGTGTCACTCCAACCACCAAGGCCCCCAGTGAGAACAACGGGACAAAGGAGGACACAGAGAGAGACAAGGTGGAGGAAAAGATTGAGGCAGCAGACAGCCAACCAACAGCACTGCCCCCTGAACCTCCCAATCCTCAGGAGAGCAAATCAATGGAGGAGGAGGAGGCAGCAGTGGGAAAGCAGCAGGGGGAGTGGCAGACGGTGAAGAGAGCCAAAAGGAAGAAGGGGCTAAGAAGGGACCAAGCCATTTCCCAGACAAGTGGCAAGAGGCGTCTCCCATCTGACACGGATGACAGGAGCTGCTGCTCTTCGGACGAAGAAGGGAAAGGGCGGCACCGACAGAAGAAGCGGCAAAGCTCTAGGGAGTTGGAGGACGAGACACCCGAGCTCCAGAACATTGGAGACAATGAGGAGACCAGCGCACCCCAACTTTGCCTACAACCCGAAGAGGCCAGTGCACCACAGCCCCAGGAATCTGGGTGCAGTGAGGCGATCAGCGCACCCCAGCTCTGGGAAGCCGGGAGCAGCAACGCCCCAGAGGGGGAGAGGATTGGAGAAGTCTCTCCAACAAAGGTCATTTCAAACCCCGCTCTCTGCACGGACCCCGAGATGCCACCCGAGCAGAACACTGCCAATGAGGATTTCCTCAGCCCATCCAAAGTGAGGCAATTTGAGCACACTACGGGTATGAAGGAGCAGACTAAAGGTCTGGGACTCTCAGAGACAACAGGTTTGGTAGGAGAATAAATGCTTTAAAATGGGTTTAAATATTGTATCCATAAATGTGCGTAGCATTAAATCTACTATGCGATGTGTTGCAACCTTGGACTACCTTGCCAAGGTCAAAGCTGACCTGTTGTTTCTGCAGGAGTGTGCGATACCGCACCTCAGCTCCTACAGGCAATGGTCAAGATGGTGGTCCCATGGGCCATCGATCTGGTCGGGCGGAAACGACTCTCACTCTTCCGGCCTGGGTATTCTGCTGCGGGGAGGCAACTTCACCGTCTCCGAGGTTAAGGAGGTGGTGGGCGGGCACCTCCTCCTAGCAGACGTAATGTACAAGAATACTCCACTCCGGTTAATTAACGTGTTCGCCCCGGCACAAAAGGGCGAGCGGCTGGCGGTCTTTCTGCAGCTCCCACTGCTGCTGGCGACCTCCAGGCTGGTCATTCTGGGCGGTGACTTCAACTGCATCATCGATGTGGCTGGACGATCCAGCAGGGCCGACAGCAGATTGGACGCTACGTCCAGATCCCTGATGGAAACAGTTAAGGATGCCAAGCTGCACGACGTCTTCAGTAACCCTGCAGACGGAGCGCAGCGTAGATACACCTGGTCGCGGCCAGACGGGTCCATTCGTTCCAGGATAGACTTCCTGTTTGTGTCCCGTGCATTCACAGTCAGATCCACCGACGTCAAGCCGGTGTTTTTCTCTGACCACTGCCTCCTACTGGCAGACTGCCACTTAGAGAAGGACCAGAGGGTGGGCAGGGGGGCACGGAAGCTAAACGTGCAACTGCTGACCCCAGAGAACATTGAGGAGCTCAAGAGGGATTACAAAGGTTGGAGAACCGTGAAACCCCTCTTTGAGTCCCTGACACACTGGTGGGAAGCGATCAAGGGAAACATCAAGAGGTTTTTCATCCTCAAAGGCATCCAGAAAGCTAGAAACGAACAGAGGGAAACGTCTCGACTCCAGAAAAACATGCAGAATCTGCTCCGGCTGCAGTCGATGGGGGTCGATGTCAAGGAGGAACTCCACGAGGTGAAGAGCCAGCAAGCCTCGCTCTTTGCCTCGGAGGCCTCCAAGATCATCTTCCGTTCCAGAGTCCGCTCCGTGGAGCAGGATGAGACGTGCTCACGTTTCTTCTTCCAAAAGGTACACAAAGAGAGCTCTGTGATCAGCAGTCTGAAGGAAGAAGACGGCTCAGTAAAGTCATCGCAGTCCGACATTTTGAGGATCAGCAAATCCTTTTATGCCGGATTGTATGACGTGAAGCCCACAGACAGCACGGCCTCCCAGTCCTTCCTGTCCTCTATCATGGAGGTCTTAGACGACAGTACACAGGAGAGCCTGGACAAACCGCTAACTCCTGATGAACTGACTAAGGCGCTTGAGTCCTTCGAGAAGAGTAAAACTCCCGGAAGCGACGGCTTGCCGGCGGAGTTGTATTCGGCTCTGTGGGACTTGATCGGCCCAGACCTGCTAGGAGTGTACGAGAGTATGCTCCTGGCCGGCAGTATGTCAGAATCCATGAGGAAAGGCATTATCACCCTCATCTACAAGCATAAGGGGGAAAGGGAGGAAATTAGAAATTGGCGACCCATTTCACTGTTGAATGTGGACTATAAGATTCTGTCCAAGTTCATCGCCAATCGGGTCAAATCCGCTCTGGAATTGGTGATTCACCCTGACCAGACCTGCACTGTGCCGGGCAGGAAGATCTCTGACAGCCTGGCGCTGCTCAGGGATACGATTGCCTATGTACAGGACAGGGGTGTGGATACCTGCCTCATCAGCTTGGATCAGGTGAAGGCCTTTGACAGAATATCGCACACCTACATGGTGGATGTGCTCTCCAAAATGGGGTTTGGGGAGGGAATTTGCAATTGGATCCAACTGCTCTACACTAACATCAGTAGCGCAGTCTCAATCAATGGGTGGGAAACAGATAGCTTTCCGATTAAATCTGGAGTCAGGCAGGGCTGTCCTCTCTCACCTGTTCTTTTCGTGTGTTGCATAGAACCCTTTGCTGAGTCCATCAGGGAAGATCCGGGCATAAGAGGAGTGACGATCCCAGGCAGTGGAGGCACTAAGGTCAAAGCCTCCCTGTACATGGATGATGTCGCCGTCTTCTGCTCGGACCCGCTGTCGGTGCGCAGACTGATCCACATCTGCGACCAGTTCGAACTGGCCTCGGGAGCCAAGGTAAATCGTGGGAAGAGTGAGGCCATGTTCTTTGGGAACTGGGCTGACCGATCCTTTGTCCCCTTCACCGTCAGGGCTGACGGCCTGAAGGTGCTGGGGATATGGTTCGGAGGGACCAGAGCATGCATTAGAAACTGGAAGGAGCAAGTGTCTATGGTAAAAAGGAAACTGGGCATGTGGGAGTGACGCTCCCTCTCCATTGCGGGTAAGAACCTGGTCATCAGGTGTGAGGCACTCTCGCTGTTGCTGTACGTGGCGCAGGTCTGGCCCATTCCAGACTCCTGCGTGGTGGCAATCACCCGAGCCATTTTCCGCTTTATCTGGAGGTCGAAAATGGATCGTGTCCGCAGGGACGCGATGTACAAGCCTCTAGATAAAGGGGGAAAAAATGTGCCCAACATCGCCCTCATACTGATGGCCACTTTTGTGTGTGGCTGCATCAAGCGGTGTGTAGGCCCTCAGTACGCAAACACCAAGTGTCACTACGTGCTGAGGTTCTACCTGTCCCCGGTGTTGCAAAGGATGGGTCTGGCCACGCTGCCGCGGAACGCTCCAAGTAGTTGGACCGTGCCGTACCACCTGTCCCTGGTGGAAAAATTTATGCAGAAAAACACCTTTGACCACAAGTCCATCAGGCAGTGGTCAGCACGTAACGTCCTAGAGGCCCTGCGGGAAAAGGAGAGGGTGGATCCTGTGGGATGGTTCCCCGAGCAGACTGTCAAAGTCATTTGGCAGAATGCCTCATCACCAGAACTTTCCAACAAGCACCAAGATGTAACTCGGCTGGTGGTGAGAAAGGCCCTCCCCGTCAGATCCTTCCTACACGCCAGGAGTCTCACCCCCTCGGCACGTTGCTCTCAAGGTGGCTGTGGTGGGGAAGAGACCGTTGTTCACCTCCTGGTGGATTGTGCCTTTGCAAAGAAGGTCTGGAGAGAGATGCAGTGGTTTCTGTCAAGGTTCATCCCGAGCAGTTCTGTGACACAGGACTCTGTGCTCTACGGGATGTTCCCAGGGACACACACCGAGACAAACATCAACTGCAGCTGGGGGATCATCAACTCGGTGAAAGACGCTCTTTGGTCTGCCCGAAACTTGTTGGTTTTCCAGCGCAAAGAGTTGTCCCCGACCGAGTGTTGCAGACTTGCACATTCCAAAGTCCAGGACTACGTGCTGAGGGACGCACTAAAGCTTGGGGCAGCCGCCGCAAAGGCGCAATGGGGAAGGGTCACTACCTAAGACCTTTCTGCCACAGTGCACCGAGGGACTGGGAACTGTGTAAATCCCCTCGGGCTGTACAGCTCAAAATGAATGTCTGCAAATGATTGTAATATTCATTTATTGTATTGATGCATTTCGTGATACGCGTTGTAAAAGTTGAACCTGATTGTATTTTTGTGATGGTGATTTTGAAATGGTTTGAAATGTTGTTGAAGATATTTTGTGAATAAAGTATATTTTTGCAAAAAAAAAGTTCTTGGGCTTAATTAAATGAGTTATTATTAAAAGCAGGGAAGTTATGCTGAACCTTTATAAAGCTCTGGTTAGGCCCCAATTAAAGTATTGTGTCCAGTTCTGGTTGCCACACTTTAGGAAGGAACTGAGGGTCCTCGAGAGGGTGCGGAGGAGATTTACCAGAATGGTTCCAGGGATGGGGGGATTTTAGCTACAAGGTTGGGTTGGAGAAGCTGGGGCTGTTCTCCTTGGAACAAAGGAGATTGAGGGGAGATTTGAAGGTGGACAGGATTATGGCAGGTTTAGATAAGGTAGACAAAGAAAAACTGTTCCCATTGGCTGATGGTGCAAGGACTAGAGGACACGGATTTAAGGTTTTGGGTAAGAGATACAGAGGAATGTGAGCAGGAACGTTTTTACACAGCAAGCGGAACTGGAAATCACTACCTCTGCGGATGGTGAAAGTGGAGACAGTGAATGATTTCAAAAGGAAATTGGCTGGGCACTTGAGGGCTCCAGTGGGGAATGGGACTAGATTTTCTACAGACAGCTGGCATATATGTGAACTGAATGGTCTCCCCTCGGTGACTCTATGGGCAGGATTTTCCAGTCCCGCCGGTGACAGGACCTGTCATGGGTGGTGCGGAAAATTTGGTGACCCAACAAAGCCTCCATTGACTTTTTGCAGGAATTTCTGGTCGCGCCACAGTTGTGACCAGAAGGTCCCATTCTATGAGTTTATGAGAAGAAATTTCTTCTCAAAGGGTTGTGCATCTTTGGAATTCTTACCTCAGAGAGCTATGGTACTGTGTATATTCAAGACTGAGGTTGAAAGATTTTTGGATACTAAGGGAATTAAAGGATATGGGACTGTGTAGGAAGGTGGAGCTGAGGTATATCAGTCATGAACCTATTAAATGGTGGAACAAGCTCAAAGAGCTGAAAGCGATACTCCTGTTCCTATTTCCTAGGCTCTTAATGAAAGCCATCCTGCTACACAAGATGTGATAGAGCAGACCATTGATGTGCTTAAATAATGCTTTCTCTGCTCCTCCGCTCTGGAGGAGCCCTGCACTACTCAGCAGAGAGGGTGTCAGGACTCGCGGTTGACTGCAAATTACACGGCCTCTCTCGCCGGAGGGCGCGGCCTCTCACGCCGGAGGGCGCGGCCTCTCACGCCGGAGGGCGCGGCCTCTCTCGCCGGAGGGCGCGGCCTCTCTCGCCGGAGGGCGCGGCCTCTCTCACCTGCCATATGGTGAGTAGCTGAAGATGGTGGAGGAGGAGGAGGGAGGGAGGAAGTGACCAACACATTCCCTTTCTTACCAGGCTGTCTGTGAATAGTCAAACTGTGATACCAGGGGACACAACCACACTTCCCCAATAGTCCTACACCTTACCTTCCCTCTGCTCCTGAGCATCTGCTTGGTCACAATACAAAAATAAAAGCAACCAATAAAATAAACATTCCAGACAAATTTAATAACTGAAATCATGCCATAAAACACGCAAGTGCCAGCTTGTGTATTCCCTTAGTGCCTGTCCTGCCCCTGTCCTAGTGTTCCTACATAGTGCTTTCCCAGTGCCTGCAGCATGGAAGGCTGCTGGTTTTCAGTGGGGGAGACTGCAAGGCGGCCTTGGGATACCCTCAAGAAGCTCTGACCTTTGGAAGCCCAGCTTCGGACTGCACCACCTCAGCTTGAGCTGCAGCAGTGCGGTCTGGCTGAGAGGAATCAGCGAAGGGACTGGCAAAGTGGCAGTGGTGGGAGGACAAACATCATCATTCTGAGAGAGACAGCAAATCTGTGCTCCACACAGCCACTGCCAACCCTCCTGGTCAATGCCTCAACAATCTGAGTAATCTGTTGGAGGACAGATGGCTGGGCTGCTGTGAAATCCTTCCCTTGAATACTGGCATCCAGAGTCAGGACAGCAGTGCATTGAGCTTGCACTACAGCAGGCAGAGCTTCCACTGTAGCACTCAGACATTGCGTGACTTCTGCTTGTCTTGCACCAGAAGATGTGATATCAAACAACAGATTCTGGGTCATGGTTGGATCCACAAGTGGAGTTGGCCATCACTTCCATGCTGGAAATGATGGGCATTATACCCTGCACAAAACTCTGGGAAAAGTTGGTACTGTTGATACAAAGTTGGCATCAGGTGCTGGCTTTCTGCCAGGCCTAATAGTCCACCAAGCATCTCGTATCAGCCTTCCCCTGTAGCCTGCCCCACTGAATTGCTCATCTGAGACCTCTGCAGCAGATCTTGTGTGCGACCTCACCCTCTAGGGGGCTAGCATCCATGCCACTCTTGCCCTCTGCCCTAGCCAGGGGCCATTCATGCTCTGGGTGCCATACCATAGGAAGGATGTGAACGCATTGGAGAGAGAGCAGAAGAGGTTTATGTTATTGTTTCCAGGGATTGGAAACTTCAGTTTGGAGGAAAGATTGGAGAAGTTGGGACTGTTTTCCTTGGAGAGGAAATTCCAATTAGAAATTCCAAAATCATGAGGGGCCGGGACAGAAAAGATAGGGAGAAACTGTTCCCACTCATAAACAGATTGTGAACCAGAGGGCACAGTTTTAAAGTGTTTTGTAAAAGAAGCAAATGTGAGGTGAGAAAAAACTTCTTCGCACAGCGAGTAGTTAGGGTTTGGAATGCACTGCTTGGAAGTGTGGCTGAGGCAGGTTTAACTGAGGTATTCAAGACAGCATTGGATGATCATTTAAATAGAAACAATCTGCAGGGTTACAGGAAAAAGGCAGGAGATTGGCACTAAGTTAAAATGCTGAGAGAGCCGGTGCAGGCACGATGGGCCGAACGGCCTCCTTCTACACCGTAACAATTGTGTGTGATTCTGTGGTGCCTCACCACATGCAGATCCCGCCTCTAAGCTATCTTAGTAACACGCAATGCCAGTATCTAAGCTGCTGGTCATGCGTGTGATCAAGTGATGGTGTTTGTTCATCCTCACTGTCTTCCTGCTCTGCCACCCTATTGCTGATCCAGCATTACCTGGGAAGGTTGTAGTTCTTGGGGGGATATCTGAAAGGAGACAGGCACAAGGATAAAGTGTGGGGAGAGAGGGAAAGTTAAAAGTGAATGCTTAAACCATCTGATTGTGGATTAGGGAGTAGTGGATTGTGAAAAGGAGGAGTCAATGTGGAGATACCATTGTCTCTTATTGTTTCAGCCCTGCTCTTGGGCGCAGTCTCAACAATGGCCACTCCACTGATGGTGAGCACCTTCTCGTGAGGGGATGAGAACATGCAACCATACCAGTTCCTCACCAGTTAATCCTGCTGCCTCAGACTATACGCCATCTTATTCTGCAGGAAGTGTGCCAGTCAGTGTGGTGCAATGTGTTTGGCTGATGTGGCAGTCATGGTTGAATAGCTGGCAGTGTGTTTAAGCTGTGAGATGTGGGTGTGAGGTTTGCATCAGTGAGTGGGGGTGAGGTGAAGCTCTGAATGTCAGGTATGAGTCATGATTGATAGAGATTGCTGGTGAGTGAGCGATGGGGTCTGGTGCATTGAGAAGTTGTCAACCTCAAAGGTTATAATCTCTCAGCCACGTTCAAATTGCCATCTGGAAGTTAAACATGTGGTGAAAGGAGTGGTGTTGGAAAGAGGAGTTCCATTTCATGGGACACTAACTCTAGTATTTGGACAGGGAGGAAATGGAACATTGGGATGAGCTCCACCTGAACCAGAATGGGACCAGAATCCTAACAACATGGATAAATAGGACAGTCACAAGGATTTTAAATTAGGAAAGTTGGAGGAGAGGGCTCAGGTGGAAAGGGCCGTAGAAATAATTGCTTGAAGAGAATAGAGTGACAGCCAGAATTGTGCTTTATGTACAGAAGGTCAAAGGAAAACAAGAAGATTTAAATTTTGCTGAAAAAAGAAATATGCTGTCAAAACTTTTTGTCTTGCACTCATCAGGACAGGCACAAGAATGTCAAATTTCAAAGAAAGCAACAACTTATACCGCATGACAAAAAAGGTGCTGAGTGGTTGGCAAGTGACTGATTGGTTGAGGTGTTGCAATGAAGAATGCACCAGGGAATTATTGTCCCCCGCGCATTTGTTTAATTCAATAAAGGTACAATACCTGATCATGTTCCTTTTACCTGCAGATACCTTCCTCTGCACGAATTTATGTAGTTTCTAGGAAACGTAAGTGAGCCCCACTGATATTCTTAAATGGGTTGTTACTTAGCACACTCAGGATTGTTCAGCAAGTGCTGTGTAATTATGGAATCACAGCCAATGTTAGACATTATGTTCTGGGTTTTGCAAGCACAGGCTGATTGAGTACGCAGTCAGCACTCTGCCTATTGCAAACATCCTAAGGTATGTATTGTTTGATATAGCCATGCTTTTCACTAACAAACAATTTAAGATTATCAGTCAGTCTTACAATGTGGCTCACTTACACTTGCTAGAAACTACATATATTCACATGCAGGGACTTGTCTTCTACAGGCAAAAGGAACATGTCCAGGCATTGCACCTTTTTTGAATTAAACAAAAGCATTGGGGACAATAGTTACCTGATGCATTCTCCATGGCAATGATTCGACCAACCAGAGTCGACCTGCCAAGCAAGCAGCACCATTTTCTCATGCGGTATAAAGTGTTTTGCCCTTTGAAATTTGGTATTCTTGTGTCTGTCATGATGAGTGCAAAACTTGAGTATTGATGGAAAAGAGATATGCTTCAAATCTTTTTAAGTTTTGTGTTACCAAGCACCTAGATTTAAAGTCATTAAATCAGGAGAGATAAATAAGAAAATTGGGAGTAAAACATTAGTTCTGAAGGACAGGCTACGGTGTGCGGTCCAAATAATTATAAGGAAGGAATTGAATGAATTTCAGGCACAAATTCAACTTTAGGACTGGGACCAAAATATACCAGATTATAGGGTCAACAGGGAAAATGGTAGATGGGTCAGAGTAACCCTAAGAGTTAAGGATGAAATAATTTCCAACTAAGAGGAGAATATAATGAGAGGTAAGCAGGCGGTGAAGAATTTATGGTTAGAATTAAGAAATAAGAACGGATTTAAGACTGCAGTTAGAGTTGTGCATTGGTCTCCTGGTAGCAGCTGTGAAGTGGTAAATTGTATAAATGCAGAGATTAGACAAGCATGTAGTAAAGGCTGGGTGGGTTTAACGGAGGATTTTAACTTTCATAAAGATTTGGAAAAGCAAACTTGCGCCTGTTAGAATAGTAGTGAATTTCTTGAGTGCATTCAGGATAGTTTTCTAAGTAATGAGCCAGATTTAGTTAATAGCCAAAGGCTGGTAGAAGTTTGGAACTCTGTTTTGCAGACAGCAATTCATGTTAGATCAATTCTTAATTTGAAATCTGAAATAGATTTTTGTTCACTAATAAGTATTGTAGGTAAAATATATATGTTTGAAGATTAGCCATGATCTTTTCGAATGTGGAACTGGCTTGAGAAACTAAATGGCCTCCTCCTGTTCCTATGTTCTCAAGTTGGTGAATGCATTTGAAGATGCATGTACTGACCTTGACCAATCCTGTGAGGTAATTGGACTTTTTGTGGCACTGCCTTGGAGCTTGGCTTCCAGCATTGACGGTGATGGGTTCCAACTCCCACTGCCTTCTGAGAGTTTGTCTGGAGGGACTCTTGGTCCCCTGTGGATAGAGGACCTCACTCCTCCTCTGCACATTCTCAATCAAGGCTTCCATTGCAGCATCAGAAAATCTTGGAAGTCACGCTCTCTCCCATGTTGTGTCATTATTATATCTTTTTCATATCAGAATGAATTTCGTGATGACTTCTAGTACCTACTCCAGCCACAATGCACCTCTCCTTTATGAGGTGTAGGCTGACTTTAAGTAATGCAAGCTGTTTTTAAATAGTGCTAGCCCCTCATGATGTTGGGCTTCACACTGAGGCACACAGCTACTCACTAGCACAATTAGTGCTGGCTATATTCTGCAATCATGTTAATTGGCAGGCAGCATGATGATGGTGTGCAGGCCGCATCTGACGCAACTGTCATGGGTTAATCTCGCATTGTGATCCACATGCCTGCTTCTGGGAGTTATCAAATTTACTCCCCAGTGAGTCTATAGAAAACCTCAGTAAACCCAGAGTTGGAGTACTATTTACAGTATTGGGTTTCAGACTATAGCAAGGATATTGAGGCAACAGAAAAGATACGGCAGATTCATTAGAACACAGTCTGGTAAGAAAAATCCAAATCCAAATGCTTTGCAGCATATTTGAATTTGAACTTTGAAAGCCTTTCACAAGCAGCATGGGGGGAGGTCAGCGGGTGAGAGGGGGTGGGGGGGGAGGTCAGCGGGTGGGGGGGGGAGGTCAGCAGGTGGGGGGGGAGGTCAGCGGGTGGGGGGGAGGTCAGTGGGTGGGGGGGAGGTCAGCGGGTGGGGGGGGGGAGGTCAGCGGTTGGGGGGGGAGGTCAGCAGGTTGGGGGGGAGGTCAGCAGGTGGGGGGGAGGTCAGCAGGTTGGGGGGAAGGTCAGCGGGTGGGGGGGGGAGGTCAGCGGGTGGGGGGGGGAGGTTAGCAGGAGGGGAGGGGGGAGATCAGCAGGAGTGGGGAGGGGAGGTCAGCAGGAGTGGGGGGGGAGGTCTGCGGGTGGGGGGGGAGGTTAGCGGGTGGGGGGTGGAGGTTAGCGGGTGGGGGGTGGAGGTCAGCAGAAGGGGAGGGGGGTGGAGGTCAGCAGGAGTGGGGGGAGGCTTCCAATATCCAACTGATCCTGAGGTCAGACGGTTTCAGGGATGTGGATCGTTCCTGAGGGAAACACCCCCCACCACGAGTGAAGAGATGTAGAAAATCTTGGTGTATTTTTGGATTGGGTATGTTCAGAGAATCACAATGCATTTACAGCCCAGAAACAGGCTATTCAGGCCAACTGATCTACTGACCCACACCAGTTACTTGGGCAAGGTGGAAAGGCTTGACCTCTGTTTTGAAATATTGAGAAAGCATTGGCATTACTTACAAGATCATCAGCTCAGACTCGTAACGCACCAGGCTGTTCTTCTCCTGTACTAGTTTAAACCATTCCTGCATCAGTCGAGGGTCGTCTTTCTTTCCCATTCCTGTTGGGAGACACATTCAAAATCAGGGCCCACAACACACAGCGCCATATATGGAGAGGTGGAGGTAATGGGCTACCCACAAACGCTACAAAACCTCCGCCACACAACCTCCTGTATTTCCACACACAGCTCATTCCAATGCAGCAACACTCCTACACACCAAACCATGGCACAGTATGACACACAGACCTCATTGAGCACTAGGTGATCATTCAGTGGGGCCAACACGTTCAGCAAACAGCCAAAGACTAGCATCAAAAATACTTTGCTGCACTAAGCAACTCTCTGAGCCTCTCGATGAGATTCTAGCCTGTAACTCACTTCTGGATATCTGTTATTCTATATATAAAACTCTCAAACTCCTTTCTAGATACTAGCCTGAAACTCACTTTTGGGTATCAGTTATTCTGTATTTCAAACCCTGAACTCCTCGATTGGATTCCAGTCTATAACTCACTCCCGAGTGTCTGTTATTCCATATATAAACCAGCTGAACCCCTCAATTAGATTGCAGCCCCCCTATTGCTTACCCAAAAGACCACACATTATTCCTCATCTGTGAAATGTATCATGCTCTTAACTGGTGTGTACATCAAGGCGCATTCTCTCTGTCTCTCTCTCTCACACACACACACACTCTCTCTCTCTCAAACTCTTACATTTGCAAACACACGTGTTCTTCTTTGGGATATTTCATACTCTCAGGTGATCTTGTTCTGCACCTATAGGAATGGATATGAAACTCGGCAGTGGATTGACACACTCCCCTCAGATTAGAGATTGACCTTTAAACATCCTCGCTTGCTGAGGACAGAATCAATCAGAACAGACTCAGGACAGTTCTCTGAACAGACTCTGTTCTGCAAAGGTAAGTTGACCAGTACATTGATCAGCATTGTGCAAGTGCTGAGATGCATTAGAGTACTAATGGAAAAGTACTACCAATTGGAAAAGTACTATTATGCATTCAGAACTGAAGAAGCCAGGAAAGGGACCACTAGAATAATAATGTGAAGTGATCTCAACACCCAGAACCCTTTTAAATTGAAAAAAAATCTTTAGCAGCTTTCACTTCTAGAAAAAAAAAGACACCTTCTCCTGGACTGTCTTGATTGACAGGACATCTAATGTAGCTTACAAAAAAAAAAGCACATCAGTTTTTCAGTTTCAATAGACTTCATTGTTTATATATCCCAGGATTTGTTAATATGGCTGAGCCCATTATGAATGCTTGGCCGAGTTCAAAACCTCCTGAACCACTTATCTCAGCAGGGGGCTGGGTTCACAATTTAATTGATACTGATTATTGGATTATCATTTTTCGATGTGGTTAGTGAAATAGATGTTTGTTTTTACAACAATTCTTTGGATGGATTTTATGAATGAGAGTTTCAGTATAAAGTGTGTTTGAGTGAAAGCTCTAGTTGGATAGAAGTTATTTTTTCATTTCCATTTCAAAAACATGGCTCCTAAGGTCCACGGGGTGAGTGGTATGGAGGATATATGGGGGCTATTGGAGTATGAGGGAGCAAGGAGAGGCATGGGGATTAAAGGGGACATGGAGGTGGATGAGGAATATTAGGAGCATGGAGGGCATGTGAGGGGTCATGGGGCCTGATGACTATGAGGGGCGATGAGGAATATGGGGATCATGTGGGATAGTAGGGAGGAGTGGGGGTTTGAGGATCTGGCTTTCATCAATGAAAGGGCTCATATCCCAGTAAACGGAGGTGGGCGTTCTAGCCTCCATTGCCACCTTGGGCCTGTCTCTGAAGGCGGTGGGCCCGAATCCACCCTGTCCCCACTGTCCAGCAATGAAAATACAGTGGGCAGGGGCCCTTTTAAAGGAGACAGGTCTGCCAAGTCGGAAAGTTTCCGACTCGACATTCCCACCTCCTCCACGAAAATCTGAAACGTAATGTCTGTATCAAAAATTACCTGTAACTCATTTTACTGAGAAACCCAAGCTGCTATTGCCCCCAACAACCTTTGTAACACCAAATGCACTGTAACAAAATTAGTGAGATCCTACACTCCTGTGGCATGTCCATGGGTAAGATTATCCCAACATTCCTCTTCATGAGCAACATTGAAGCTTCCATGGTAGTGAGAAGGCTAAAAGAATAGCTTTTCTGAAGCTGGTACAAATTGAGCCTCAGGCTCCTGAGCAATGAGTAGGCCTCAGCAATTAAAACTTTTCTAGGGAACATGTGGGTTTGGATATGAAATAGTTTTGTTTTAAGGGATTATCATATTTAATTAACCAAAATTTTTCAGCTGGCGGATCGATCGAGTTTCTTTATTTTATTAATTGACACACTTTGCTTGACCCTCACTTTGGGGATAAGACCACTTAATCACAGCTACGTCCCAGCAGTAGAAATATGGCTGATTCCTATCATTACAATTCAATTAGGTTGATTAATCATGAACAATATACTGGAATAGCTGCTTGTAATGATTCAAAGACCGTACATACAACAGACATCACACTCTGTGACAGAGGCAGACAAGTCTTAAATTGTTAGGTGCTTTTGAGCTGTAGTTTGACCTGCAAAGTTTCCTCAACATACAACAATTACACTCTGACTGACCTGAGCTTGTGTTTAACCAGCAACAATTACAATTTATGGCCTTAAAGGTCAGAGTCTACCTTTGTTGGACATCACCATACAACACACTTGTCATAAAAGAGTGCTCCATCCAACTGACTGTGGGAAACACCAAAGAAAATCAAATCACACCCTGTATCTTTCTAAAGGAAGTTCATTTTAATATAATGCCAGACTTTGTACCAGTCTAATGCACAAAATCCCTGGATGCAATGTCTAATTGGTTTGCTTTCTTAGCTGCTGCCCTCTGCTGATTCCACTTGGCTCCTGAATTCCTTCCTTCTGGCCATGATTGAAAGGCTCAGACTTTTCCACTAGCAACTGACCAAGGCTTGAGGCTATCATGTCTGCAGCAAATGGTGAGAGGTGGGGTCCACAGGCACAAGGAAGTACAGGCCATTCAACACGCTGAGTGCTTGCAGAACTGAAGAGAAAAGTGGGGTGCATGAAACAAAGCTCGGTCAGTGAGATGCTAACAGGCAGCCTGGGTGAGGTGTTATGGCAGATGGAATGGATTGAGTCACTGTGAGCAGGCACAGAGGCAGAGTACAGTCCCTGTGAGCAGCTTTGACACTCTGGTCTGTGCCACAACCCCAATTCTCAATACCAACAAAATTGTGGTTCCTTTACAATTAGAAAACGACACACACTTCCTAGCGGATTATAGTCCATTGTGTGCTCAATGAGGAGTCTGACCACCTTTCCCCATATAATGCCCCTCTCTGACTGCACCCTCCCCCTCTCTCCATTTAAGTCCCTCCCTCCCCTCCCCATTTATTGCCCCCTTTCCCTACTGCACTCCCCTCCTCTCCATTTACTGACCCATCCCCATTCACTGCCTGCTCCCTCCCATTCCCATTTGCTGCCACACCCTCCACAACCAGACGACAAGAATTAGGAGCAGGAGTAGGCTATTCGGCCCTTTGAGCCTGCTCCACCATTCAATAAGATCAAGGCTGATCTGATCGTGACCTCAACTCCACTTTCCTGTCTGCCCCTCATAACCCTTGTCAATCAAAAATCTATCTAACTCCCGTCACCATTTATTACCTTCTCCCAATTTACTGCCCCTCCCTCCCCTCCCCATTGACTGGCCCCCACTCTCCCCAGTTTTGATGTTCAGTTGCTCCTGCTGCTCCCTGCCTTCAGTCACATCACTTTCCAAGCCTGAGAGAGAGGCCTTTAGGCCCATTGCCTTTATGCTGATTCCAGACTAACCTGAAACTAATCCCACACAGCTCTGTTTGCTCCCTAAAGCCTTACATCTTCCTCTACTTCAGTGTTGCTTAGCAGCTATTCAGCTATAGAAAGTATCACAGAAGAGCTTAATTCCTCTTCAGCCACTGTCCATAGGTGGTTAGTTTCATTGCGCACTAAGCACAATGGCACTGAGGACATTGGAATGCCAGAGCCAGTCCCTCAGCTGACATCAGCCCAGGCTGGAGCTTCAGACTCTCCATGGTTCAGTGCTACAGGAGATGGAAGATCATCAGACCCAGAGATCAGTTCCCATAGGTCCACTCACTATATATCTACCTATCTAAAATTAAATCTGTGCTTATGGAATGGAAAGATTCCGGGGGGCAAATGGGAGACATTGGGAGTGGGGGGGGGGGGGGTGGGGTGGGAGTAGGGTGATGGAGATGGGAGACATGGGAATGAGCTAAGATTGTGGAACTGACTGGAGATGCCAGGTGGGGGAGATGGGTGATGTGGGATGAACAGGAGACATGGGGGAATGAGAGGTGGGGAGAATGGGAAAAGTTCTGGCAAATGGGAGACTCAGGGGAAGTGAATCAGGGAGGTGCCAGGTGGAGGAGACAGGAAATGAATGGGAGATTATGGGTGGGGGTGTGAGGGGAACAGGAGACAGGGAAATGGGAAAGACTCCCGGGAATGTGACACAAGAGCAATGGGAAAGTTTCAAGTAAACAGGAAACTAGGGGGGGATTTGGGAGATTGGGTTTGAGGAGTGGAGTTGATTTTTGGGATGGAGAGCAGGGACAAAGGGATGGGCTTGAGGGTGGGATGTGAGGTGGGGCAGAGGCTGGTTTGAGGACAGGGTCGAGGGGAGGGGTCGAGGGGAGGGGTCGAGGGGAGGGGTCGAGGGGAGGGGTCAAGGGGAGGGGTCGAGGGGGCTGGGTTGTCTACTTGACGTGAGGTTAACAGAGCATCTGACAAGGTCTAAACAAAGATCCAGGCTTTATTTCAAACTTTGCAGTGTGGACTGATATCTCTTATCGATCTAGTAGGAGTGGATCACAGTAACCAGTACTGCCCAACAACAGCCTCTGTTAGTTATTGATGCTCATCCTGACTGCACTAAGCATATGTGCAGAATGAGGGAGACTGCAGATGCTTCCTACTGATTGTGGGACTAATTCCATTTGGTGGTGGGGGTTCCCAAAGGACTAGCTATCCCACCTAACCCCTCTCAAGGGCCTATGAATTTGCTTCAAACCTCCTTTTAACCTCTGCCCACTGCTTTGGTTCCTCAGTCTGTTTAATCTCCTGACCCAGCTCCTCCTGCTCCGCCCATCCTTCCTCAGTGGCACCAACATTCAGCCTCTGGCAGTGGTCACAGGCTTTTGGTTTGAATTTGCACTTGACCAGGTGTCCAAGGGAACTGTACTGAGCCTCAGGGTACAAGAGCCCCCGGGTTGTTATGGTAATTCTTTGCGGGGTTGGTTTACGTTACCTCGGTCGTGGGTACAGCAGTGGCAGAAGGAAAGAGGTCTTCGCCGTGGAGCTCCAACAAGGGCCTCAACTTCAACAAGAGAGGTGAAAGAAAAGCAAAGCACAGGAGCAGAGTGTGAGAGGGACAGAAGAAGAGGGCAAAGGAACGAATCTAATAATGTGAGGGGGGGAAATAATGAGAAGAAATGACAAGGAAAATAAGAATAGAATGAGACAGTGCGACTGTCTGCAGCAATCCCAAGACCAATAGCAGATATCAGACATGCAATCCAGGGACCATCACCCAAAAACTGTCAGTAGCCTGTGATGATAAACACTGCCCACCTTTCCAAATCTCAAACATATGTTTACTGAGCTGCCCAAGGCAACTAGAGTGGGCTACCACACAAACACAACAACCCAATATATCATGGGTGGGCAGGGGTGGGGGGAAGGTGGAGCACAACATTGCAACAAAGCAGAGATATCATAACAGAAGCCATGTCAGTCTCAGCACTCCATCCTCAAGCAGAGCAATAGGGACAGAGGGAGAGCTGGAGAGAGAGAACGCGAAAGTAAATCAGAGAGTGAGCGAGTCAGAGAGAATGTATGGGCACACAGCGTGAGTGACAGAGATAGACCGAGGGAGGGAGAGAAAGAGAGGGTGCGAGAAAGAGAGGGTGCGAGAAAGAGGGAGTGCGAGAAAGAGAGAGTGCGAGAAAGAGGGAGTGCGAGAAAGAGAGAGTGCGAGAAAGAGGGAGTGAGGGAGAGAGAGAGAGTGTGTGAGGGAGGGAAAGAGAGTGTGAGGGGGAAGAGAGATTGAGGGAAAGGGAGAGTGTGAGGGAAAGAGAGGTTGTGAGGGAGAGGGGCTGAGGGAAAGAGAGGGACTGAGGGAAAGAAGGAGAGAGAAACAGAGTGTAAAAGAAAGAGAGTAAGAGACAGAGTGAGGGAGAGAGAGAGAAACAGTGAGAGACAGAGTGAGAGTGAGAGACAGAGTGAGAGAGAGCACTAGAGAGAAAGATTAACAGAGAGAGAGACTGGAGGAGAAAGAGAGAGAGAGAGACAGCAACAGAGACCATGAGGGACAGTGTGGAAGAGAGAGACACAAAGTGAGAGAGGGAGTGTGACATAGTATGAAAGAATGTGAGAGAGCATGAGATTGAGACAAAGAGTAAGGGAGAGAGAGAGAGAGAGAGATAGTTAGAGAGTGAGAGACACACTAATAGTGAAAGAGATTGCTTGAGTGAGCGAGCCAAGGAATGAAGCAGAGAAGGTATGAAACAGAGATAGAGAGAAACAGAGAGAGATACATCGAGACAGAGAGAGGCAAATTGGGAGAGAAAGAGCATAAGAGAAAAAGTAAGAGTGTGCAGGAATGAGAGAGTGAGAGACACAGAGTGAAAGTGTCAGAGACTGTATGAGAGGCAGAGCATGGGAGTGAGAAAGAGAGTGAGAGGGAAAATGAAAGAGCGAGAGTAGTCAGAAAGGAACTAGAGAGTGAGTGACAGTCAGGACAGTGATAGAAGATAGGGACACAGACAGAGAGAGACAAAGAGTGCAAGAGGTAGATAAAGAGCAAGTATGAGCAAGAACAGCTTCAGCGGCTTTCCTTCAAATAGAAAGTAAGATACAAACAGGAGAGATGGGAAGAATGAGAATGAGACAGAGTTAGATGTAGAATGCGAGAAGAGAGAGGTAAGAGGAGAGTGAAAGAGGGGAGAGAGAATGGGAAAGAGTAAGACAGAGAAAATGATTCTGGTAACACTACACATGTACAAGCCAGAATGGATAGCGTTCTGCTTCTTTTGCAGTTAGTCTGTATCATACACCATTATGTTATAATATTAGTTCATTGGGACTTCAGGGGCTGGGACCCATGCAGCAGCTGAACTATTAAAGTTAGCTTAGCAGTAAACTGCTTGACTCAGCCAGTGTGGGAATGGGAAAACACACTCCACAACAATATCACATCATTAAAATATCATTCACTGACTACGTTAAAAGTGAAGCATCACCAAAATGTGAGTCAGCATCACTGAGCAGTCGGGTTAACAAGTGGACAGGCTGCTTGAGACAGGAAGTAAGAGGGCTATGGGTGATGGAGAGGGGACTGTAAGAAATTAATTTAATAAGCATTTGAATTAAAAATGCATCATTTATAGTTTACATTTAAACCAAGCAGGATACAAATGGCTGGATTATAACACTGACTTGCTTTAACAGTGACTGGCCCCTTTAACAGTGAGCCCATTCCTTTAACACCGATTGGTCCCTTTAACAGTGACTGACCTCTTTAACAGTGAGCTCATTGTTTTAACACTGACCGGTACCTTTAACAGTGAGCCACAGAGAACAGGACAATCAGAGAGCTGCACTTTTCATACTTACTGGGACTTATACTCTCATTGCCCCTTCCCTGCAGACTCCAACTCCAGATGGGTACCACTGCCCTTCAGTAATACACCCAGTCCACAGGCTAAGTGTGGACCAGCTACTGAACAATCGGAGCCATCATAACTAGGAACAGGGGTTCCATCTGCCAAGATACACGTGTGTGCACTTCATCACAGATCAGTGATGAGGAGGAGGAATCCAGGCACAATCCCAATCCATGAGCTGTGTGTGGGCCAGTGATGGGCGAAAGGACCCCAGCTCAATCAAGAATGATAAATTCCTGTAAAGAGCGACACGTTGCCGAAGCTTTCTGTCTTGCACTCATCAGCACAGATACAAGAATGCCAAATTTAAAACAATTACAACAATTTATACTACAGGAGAAAAGGTGCTGATTTGTCGGCAAGTCAACTCTGCCATGGAGAAAGCAAAACAGAACCATGGGCTCTCAAAGCTTCTGTTTCAAATAAGGCATAGGCTTGATCATATTCCTTTTATTTGCAGAGAAAGTGTCCTTGCGTATGAATGTATGTCACTTCTAATAAATATAACTGAGCCACATTATACTGAGCTCGACTGATTATCTTCAATTGGTTGTTAGTGTAGCTATTAGCACCCTCAGGATTGTTCAGCAAGTGCTGCCCAATTGCAGAATCACACCTAACAGTAGACATTTTGTTTTGGGTTTTCTAAGCGTGGACTGGTTGAATACTCTGTCTGTTACGAACCAAAGGAACATGCTGTTTGATGTGATCAGCCAATCATTGGGACGTACGGCCAATGTACCTGGCATCACATCGGCACTGAAATTCATACATGACGTTGCTCAATTGTGTGGTAGGCAGAACATCTTTTTGGACTGATGGCAGCATCCTGTTAGTGGAAAATACCACTCGTTTAGCCACTGCATAGTAGCAGCATGAAATGGCTTTCTTAGCCTGTTTAAAGTTTCGCAGAAACTTGTCAACCAATCCGCACCCCTTTCTCCTGTAGTATAAATTATTTGAAATTTTGCATTCTTGTGTTTGTCCTGATAAGTACAAGATGAAAAACTTCAACAACAAGTCTCTCCTTTTAGTAATATTCAAGTTCTGTACTATCAGGCAATAGAATGTTAAATTCATGCAAGGAGCATGCGTGCAGTGCTAACTAACAAACACACTGAGGAATGAAATCTGTAGACCACTCACTGATGTTGATGATACTGGTCCAATGTCAAAATATTCAGGGCTTTATGCAGGAACTGAAAGGTCAGATAAAACAGCTGGCCAGAGACCCTATCATTATAGCACTATCCATGTCTCCATTACCATTCATCCCGCCATTACAATCTGCTTCTCCATCACCATCCATCCATCTATTACAAAATGTTTCTCCATTATCATCCATCCCTCCATTACAATTCACTTCTCCATTACCGTCCATCTCCCCATTACCATCCATCCCTCCATTACCATCCATCTCTCCAATATCATCCATCCCTCCATTACAATCCACTTCTCCAATACCATCCATCCCTTCATTACAATCTGCTTCTCCGTTACCATCAATCCCTCCACTACCACCCATCCCTGCATTAGAATACACCTTCTCCATTACCATCAATCCATTCATTACCACCCATCCCTCCATTACCATCCATTTCTTGATTTACAACATCCTTTCTCCACTACAGTCCTTCTCTCCATTTCAGTCCATCTCTCCATCACTGTCTATTTCCCCATTTCCATCATCTCTTTCTATTACCATGCAGCAGTTCAAGAAGGCAGCTCACCAGCACCTTCTCCAGGGTAATTAGGGATGGTCAATAAATGCTGGTCTTGCCAGCAATGCTCACATCCCATGAATGAATAAAAAAATTTGCCATCCATGCCTCTCCACTACCGCCCATCTGTCTCTTATCACCTGTCCCCAGTGCCATGCATCTCTCTAGCTGCACTGTGAGTGTACCTAAACCTCATGGACTGCAACGGTTCAGGAAGGTGGCTCACCACCACCTCTCAAGGGCAATTATGGATGGGCAATAAAAATGCTGGCCCAGCCAATGACGCCCACATCCCAAGAAAGAATTTTAAAAATCCATCACTCCCCATTATAAACCATTTCTCAATTAATGTCCATCTGTCCCCATTGCAATCGGTGTCTCTATTACTTTCCATCCCTCTTCATTCTTCACCCAATTACAATCTCTCTCTCTCCATTACCTTCCATTTCCCCTTACCCCACACACACAGCTTCCAATTCATCATCCTAGTCAGGGGGCACTAAGGCTGACAGCAGTACTCATACAAGCTGAGTAACTGAGGTCAGCTGCCACAGCCGATCCAGGAACTGACCGATGACCATTCCGGAGATCAGTCGACAGCACACGTCCAAGTATTTTAATCAGAGAATGATTTCAATTATTCCTCATCCTGCTCGTAGTGAGGAATATCCCACTTAATAAGATCAGACACTGGACCAGCTGGGGGTGAGGATGCAGGCGGTTTAACCTGGTGAAACTACAGTGAAGGGGTTGTAGCCAGGAATGGAAGTGAAGAGAAAAGGATTAGAAAGAAAGGTGAAGGGCAGCAGGAGTGGGGATGCAGTAGGACAGCCATACGTACCACCCAGATGCAAGTCGAGGATTTCACTGTAACTAGACTCTCCCCAATAGTCTATAATAAGATTAGAAAGAGTTAATGTACAGTGCCAGGCAACAGGCAATAAAGGACATGCACACACACATACAACACACAGGCTTCTGAAGAGGCAGGTCAGAAATCCAAACTGGCAGCAAGCAACAGTTCTCTTCACCAAATCTGGCGCCACGTGTTACTCTCCTGTGACAGCCTTAGTTACTCTCTTCTGGCAGTGTGTTACTCTCCAGTGACAGTGCGTTATTCTCCAGTTACAGTGCATTATTCACCAGTGACAGTGGGTTATTCTCCTGTGACAACCTGTTACTCCCTTGTGGCAGTGGGTTACTCTTCCGTGGCAGTGGGTTACTCCTCTGTGACAATCCATTACTCCCTGGTGACACGTATTACTCTCCTGTGGCAGTGTGTTATTCTCTGGTGACAGTGCACTACTTTCCTGTGGCAGTGGGTTACTTCCCTGTAACAACCCATAACTCTCCGGTGACAGTGTGTTAATCCTCTGTGACAACCATTACTTTCTGGTGACAGTGTGTTACTCTCCGGTGACAGTGTGCTACTCTCCGTTGACAGTGGGTTACTCTCCTGGGCAGTGGGTTAATCTCCTGGGCAGTGGGTTACTCTCCTGTGACAGTGGGTTACTCTCCTGTGACAGTGGGTTACTCTCCTGTGACAGTGGGTTACTCTCCTGTGACAGTGTGTTACTCTCCGGTGACAGTGTGCTACTCTCCGTTGACAGTGGGTTACTCTCCTGGGCAGTGGGTTAATCTCCTGGGTAGTGGGTTACTCTCCTGTGACAGTGGGTTACTCTCCTGTGACAGTGGGCTACTCTCCTGTGACAGTGGGTTACTCTCCTGTGACAGTGGGTTACTCTCCTGTGACAGTGGGTTACTCTCCTGTGACAGTGGGTTACTCTCCTGTGACAGTGGGTTACTCTCCTGTGACAGTGGGTTACTCTCCTGTGACAGTGGGTTACTCTCCTGTGACAGTGGGTTACTCTCCTGTGGCAGTGGGTTACTCTCCTGTGATAGTGGGTTACTCTCCTGTGACAGTGGGTTACACTCCTGTGGCAGTGGGTTACTCTCCTGTGATAGTGGGTTACTCTCCTGTGACAGTGGGTTACTCTCCTGTGGCAGTGGGTTACTCTCCTGTGGCAGTGGGTTACTCTCCTGTGATAGTGGGTTACTCTCCTGTGACAGTGGGTTACTCTCCTGTGACAGTGGGTTACTCTCCTGTGACAGTGGGTTACTCTCCTGTGGCAGTGGGTTACTCTCCTGGGCAGTGGGTTACTGTCCTGTGGCAGTGGGTTAATCTCCTGTGATAGTGGGTTACTCTCCTGTGGCAGTGGGTTACTCTCCTGGGCAGTGGGTTACTCTCCTGTGGCAGTGGGTTACTCTCCTGGGCAGTGGGTTACTCTCCTGTGGCAGTGGGTTAATCTCCTGTGATAGTGGGTTACTCTCCTGTGACAGTGGGTTAATCTCCTGTGACAGTGGGTTACTCTCCTGTGATAGTGGGTTACTCTCCTGTGACAGTGGGTTACTCTCCTGTAACATTGTATTGACTGTGTCAATTGAGGATGTGTTTTGTGGGAACATCTTGCCAAGTGATTGACCTCGTTATCACTTACTCAGTTTTTGCTTATCCGCATGCTGGCCTTTGTTTGAGAATTGCTGAACCACCTGAACTGCTTCACCGGACAGGAAAACATGCACAGCAGAAACAGTGACAGACAACGTGACAAAGAAAAACTGGTCACACAGAAACCCAAAGTTTGGAGGCCAGAGTGAGAGTGTTGATGTAACAGCAGAGACATGTGGCCATGATAAGCAGGTTTTCTGTGTTAACCAGTGATAGGATATGTCTAAGTTCTCGGGTTACTCTTCAACATTTCATAATTTCAGCAACTCTAATCCTGACCAGAAGTTCAACAATTCACAGGTAACTAAAAGGACCAGCCCAGCATTGAGTGTCACTGAATTCAGTACTGGAGCAATAGGACACAGCACGGGATCACTCCTTGATACCAGTTCACTAGTGGGGCCTGGAGCTCAATGCTGGAACACCTGGCTGTAAATGAGTGCCCAGTGGCCTGCCAATGTACTTAGCAGCAGTACTGAACAACACCAGCTGGGCAAGAACTCGATCCTGCTGGGATTCTGTTGTGGCATCACCGTCCATTGTCTGGAGCGCAGATTGGGTGAGGACTCCAGAGTGATGCCCTTTGTATTGGAACAGCCCATCGACACTGCTGAGACTGAAGTGAATGCCAGCCCCTAGGTGGTGAGAGGTGAGAAATTGTCCTGTCAGAATAAAAATGACAGGAGCTGAAAGAATAAAAACAAAAACTACTGCGGATGCTGGAAATCCAAAACAAAAACAGAATTACCTGGAAAAACTCAGCAGGTCTGGCAGCATTGGCAGTGAAGAAAAGTGTTGACGTTTCGAGTCCTCATGACCCTTCGGCAGAACTGAGTAAAGTTAGGAGAGGGATGAAATATAAGCTGGTTTAAGGTTGGGGGGGTGGGGTGGGGTGGGGTGGGGGGAGAGAAGTTGGGGGGGCGGGTTGTTGTAGGGACAAGCAAGCAGTGATAGGAGCAGATAATCAAAATATGTCACAGACAAAAGGAACAAAGAGGTGTTCAAGGTGGTGATATTATCTAAGAAAATGTGCTAATTAAGAATGGATGGCAGGACACTCAAGTTCAGCTCTAGTGGGGGTGGGGTGGAAAGACTGACAGGGTATTACAGTTATAGATTTAAAAATAATGGAAATAGGTGGGAAAAGAAAAATCTATATAAATTATTGGAAAAAACAAAAGGGAGGGGGAAGAAACGGGAAGGGGGTGGGGATGGGGGAGGGAGTTTAAGATCTAAAGTTGTTGAATTCAATATTCAGCCCGGAAGGCTGTAAAGTGCCTAGTCGGAAGATGAGGTGCTGTTCCTCCAGTTTGCGTTGGGCTTCACTGGAACAATGCAGCAAGCCAAGGACAGACATGTGGGCAAGAAAGCAGGGTGGAGTGTTAAAATGGCAAGCGATAGGGAGGTTTGGGTCTTTCTTGCGGACAGAACGCAGGTGTTCTGCAAAGCGGTCGCCCAGTTTACGTTTGGTCTCTCCAATGTAGAGACTGCATTGGGAGCAACGAATGCAGTAGACTAAGTTAGGGGAAATGCAAGTGAAATGCTGCTTCACTTGAAAGGAGTGATTGGGCCCTTGGACAGTGAGGAGGGAGGAAATGAAGGGACGGATGTTGCATCTTCTGCGTGGGCATGGGGAGGTGCCATAGGTGGGGATTGAGGAGTAGGGGGTGATGGAGGAGTGGACCAGGGTGTCCCGGAGGGAATGATCCCTACGGAATGCCACCGGTGGGGGGGGGGGGGGGGGGGGTGTGAAGGGAAGATGTGTTTGGTGGTGGCATCATGCTGGAGTTGGCTGAACTTGAGTGTCCTGCCATCCATTCTTAATTAGCACATTTTCTTAGATAATATCACCACCTTTAACACGTCTTTGTTCCTTTTGTCTGTGACATATTTTGATTATCTGCTCCTATCACTGCTTGCTTGTCCCTACAACAACCCGCCCCCCCAACTTCTCTCCCCCCACCCCACCCCACCCCACCCCCCCAACCTTAAACCAGCTTATATTTCACCCCTCTCCTAACTTTACTCAGTTCTGCCGAAGGGTCATGAGGACTCGAAACGTCAACTCTTTTCTTCTCCGCCGATGCTGCCAGACCTGCTGAGTTTTTCCAGGTAATTCTGTTTTTGTTTAGGAGCTGAAAGAAGTTCCTTTACGCAGATCGTTGCTGGTGCTGCAGTAAATGCTAACGTCACAGTACCAATATTCCAGAATATTCCAGCTCTGGACTCAGCTTCACACCGAGCTCTGTGGCAGAATTTGAATAACAGAGGGGTGAGAAGAAAACACCACAGTTCCCTAACCAAACAATAAAACACCTCGCTGTTTCAAACTAAACCACACTGAAACTAGACCCCTGGGCAGGTCAGCCATTGACCCCTGGCTGGAGTGTAACTCTGAGCAGGTCAGGGATTGACCCCTGGGTGGAGTGTGACCCTGGGAAGGTCAGGGATTGACCCTTGGGCGGAGTGTGACCCTGGGCAGGTCAGGGATTGACCCCTGGATGGAGTGTGACCCTGGGCAGGTCAGGGATTGACCCCTGGATGGATTGACCAGGTCACTTCAATGGCACACATCTGGAAAATGGACAACATATTTTTGGCAACCTGCCCCTCAGTTGGGAGGAACGGTACCACACCTCAGTGTACCTTTAACCTGCACTGGATTAATGTGGCTTCTTAAGGGACTGCCATTGTCATGGTTATGCCCTCTCGCAGTATACCCATGAGCCTGGCAAGGAATCCTGTGATGATATGGATAGTGCAGGTACCTGCTTCCCCACGGAGAGCTTTCTCTACAGCCACACCTCGCTCCTCCAGCTGGCGCTGTTTCTCCTCCACCTGTTCGAGCTGCCGCTGAATGATCTGTTGGAGCAAGGGAGTTAAGTCAGCTTTGTGTGAGGGCACTGATAGAAAGTGTAACATGGTGTACCAGGGCAGTGTACCCCGAACCTGTTTACCCCCTCAGGGCAGGATACAAGAAGCTGTTACCCTCTTACTGAAGAAAATGGGAGGAATGGACTCCTGGTAGGAAGTGAGATGGGAAGGAGGTTGAGAGTTGTAACAGATACCAGTGGACAACCTGTTCCCAGAGACAGAGGAAGAGATGTACAGGGAGGGATGGGCTTGTCTGATATGGAATCTATTCATATGGGTCAATACCTGCCATAATACACATGCTGCCTGATCTGCTGAGTGTTTCGAGCAGATTATACATTGACAATGCTACTGGTAACTTCTCATGGCAATCAATCTCTATTGAGTCAGACATGAGAAGAGGGAAAGGCCAGTGATGGAGAACTTTGGGAATTAAAGGTCACACAAAAACCTCCTGTTCCTCCCAAACATGATCCACTCAACTTTTATCATGCCTGAAATTTCTCACTTGCAGCGTTTTGATTTTTGTTAACAAGTCTGTGAGAGATTGGAGCAGGATAGTTCGACAGGTAATGGAGTCTTCCCCTTCACATGGGGTGTTAAGCACACTGGCAATCCTCACTGCACAGAAACCTTCATCCACCTTAGTCCCAGCAGGGGAGGTCCTAGTCCACTGGTTACTAACCTGTGCCCTGTGCAGCCTCTTCAGCTCCTCTTGCTTGGCCTGTCGTCGAGCTGCTTTCTGCACTCTCCGAGTCAGCTTGGAGTTGAGCTCCTCTTCAGTGTAGGGTTTCTGAAATGAGAGAGCCAAATCTTCACCTCTGCTCAACAGCTGAACAAGATACAAATGCCATCTGTATATTCTACCGAGTGAGGAGTACGCTGACAAAATAAACCACTGCATCCAGTGACAAGGAACACACAGATATATCACATCACTGGATCCAGTGACAAGGAACACACAGGTATATCACATCACTGGATCCAGTGACAAGGAACACACAGGTATATCACATCACTGGATCCAGTGACAAGGAACACACAGGTATATCACATCACTGGATCCAGTGACAAGGAACACACAGGTATATCACATCACTGGATCCAGTGACAAGGAACACACAGGTATATCACATCACTGGATCCAATGACAAGAAACACACAGGTATATCACCTCACTGGCTCCAGTGACATAGATACAGTGAGAGACAGATAGAGGAGCAAATCTGCAGGGAAATTTTTTAATTCAATTTTTTTATTGCAATGTGGGCATCGTTGGCTAGGCCAACATTTATTGCCCGTCCCTAGTTGCCCCTGAGAAGGTGGTGGTGAGCTGCCTCCTTGAACCACTGCAGTCCACATGGTGTAGGTACACCCACAGTGCTGTTAGGGAGAGAGTCCCAGGATTTTGACCCAGCAACAGTGAAGGAACAGCGATATATTTCCCAGTCAGGATGATGTGCAGCTTGAAGGGGAACTTCCAGCTGGTGGTGTTCCCATGTACCTGCTGCCCTTTTCCTTCTAGATGGTAGTGGTCATGGGTTTGGAAGGCACTGTCGAAGGAGCCTTGGTGAATTCCTGCAGTGCAGTAGATGGTACACACTGCTGCTACTGTGCATCAGTGATGGAGGGAGTGAATGTTTGTGGATGGGGTGCCAATCAAGTGGGGCTGCTTTGTCCTGGACGGTGTCAAGCTTCTTGAGTGTTGTGGGAGCTGCACTCATCCAGGCAAGTGGGGAGTATTCCATCACACTCCTGACTTATGCGTTGCAGATGGTGGACAGGCTTTGGGGAGTCAGGAGGTGAGTTACTCGTCGCACGACTCCTAGCCTCTGACCTGCTCTTGTAGCCACATTATTTATATGGCTAGTCCAGTTCAGTTTCTGGTCAATGGAAATCCCCAGGATGTTGCCTACGAAGGTGGTGAAAGCTGAGATGATTAATAATTTCAAAAGGAAATTGGATGGGCACTTGAGGGAATTAAACCTGCAGCGCTACTATAGAGCAGGGAATGGGACTGACTGGATTACTGTTTAGAGTCAGCATGGACTTGATGGGCCGAATGGCCTCTTTCTGTGCCATAATGACTCTATGACTCCCTGCGCTAGAGGAAATGGTATCTCTCTATCCACTATATTAATCCTTTAATCATCTTTAACACCTCAATTGGATCAGCCTTCACCTTTAGACTAGTAGGTAACTCTAAGTCAATCAGTGTCTAAAATCTTTAGAATGGTCGACCTAAATCGACCTAATTTGGTGACTGCTTTTGTGCCTTGGGAGATGTCGTGTTTGGCCAGTTCCCCTGGCAGCATGAGTCGGATGGCGCTCTGGATCTCCCTGGCCGAGATGGTGTGGCGCTTGTTGTAGTGAATGAGGTGTGAGGCCTTGGAGGTGATGTGCTCGAAAACATCGCCAACGAAGGAATACATAACACTCATGGCCTTGGGCAAGATCCTGGTGGAAGGGTGGGCCTGGGTCAGCCCCCTGTACATGTAAGTGGAATAGCTCTGCTTGCGAGATTTCCTCTGCTTCTCAGGCGGCTTCTTGGTGACTTTAGTCAGTGACTGTTTTGTCTCCTTGCGGGACTCACCGCCCTTCACTGCAGCCGCCACCTCAGGCATTCTACCTGACTTGAACCAACTCAAATCAGCTGTCTTTCCTGTACAAAGCAAACTACTCTGTTTGTTTCCAAAAGCAATTTAATCTCCAAGCCAGGGACAATCAGCAGCAGCAGCTGAGAACTGGGGAAATTGCTAAAATCCAGCATGGGCTGTCTGGATTACCCTCATATCATCCAACAATTTCCCATTCACAATGGGATTACTGGATGATTCATTCATTTCCCATTATGCAAATCCAAGCTCATTTCCAAGGCTGCTGCCACGATGCTTTCATTTTAAAGCAAGTGAACTGTCACTCTATAGACCCGGAACGGCTGTTTTCGGTGACTTGTGACCAATCAAAACCTCCCCATGAAGCTGATGGAGTCTCAATGGTATCCTGAACACAGGTAAATACCAGCAACTCATCATAGCTGAGTAATCATCACTGACTCAAGTGTTGAACCAGAGATTGAGGTGACCAGTTAGATGAGGGCTTCAGTCCAACCATTCCTAGTTGGCCAGGTTTACAAAGATGTCAGTCACATTCAGAGTTGGTTTTCCCCCACAAAGTGGTGCTATCACAGAGAGCTAGGGTGAAGATCCTATTGTTCATTAAGAGCCAATGAGGAGGAGTAGCAGGAGGTTGCAGAGGCTGTAGACGCTGTCTACACAGACTGGTCAGGAAGCTGGAATGAATCTCCACACAAATATCCCATTCTGAAAAAGTTAGGATTGTTCTCTGCACAGGGAAGGTTTCAGAGATGATCTAACTGAGATTTTCACAATGATAAGAGGTCCTGAAAGATTGCATTAGGAAACATTGTTGTGTCTGGTGAACCAGGGGTCGTAAACTTCAAATTATTGGCAAGAGACCCGGGGGCAGATGAGGAAATTTTTTTTCACCCAGGATGCTTTTGGGATGTGGAACATTCTACCTGAAAGGTGCTGGAAGCTGGTCCATAAATAATTTTAACAGAGCTGGGCAGGTGGATGAGGAACTTATAGGGATATGAACAGAAAGAGGGATGTGGGAGGAAGCATGATTCTTTTTTATTCATTCTTGGGATGTAAGCATCGCTGGCAAGGCAATCAGTGACTTATTGCCCATTCCTAATTGCCCTTGAGACTGCTCATTCAAGGGGCCAGCATGATGGGCCAAACAGCCTGCCTCTGTGCTGTAAGTTTCTGTTAAGATTCAATTAACTCAGCTGAAACTGCTTTATACAGAACACAGTGAAAATGTGGGACTCATTCCCATAGGGAGTGGTTGAGGTGAATAACACAGATGCAGTTAAGGGGAAGCTGGATAAATAAATGAGGGGGAAGGGAGCAGCATTTCAATATTATTTACTGATAGTCAAAAGAATAAAGAGGTGCGAATGAACATAAACTCAGGGATCGATTAGTTGGGCTGAATGGCCTGTTTCTGTGATGTAAATTCTATGTAATATCAGATCTAGTGAGATGGGTGATAAGGGAGTTGTGAACTCTAGCAGTGAAAGACCAAGTATAGAATACCTAACCCTCTGATCTGAGGGAACTGGGAGAGGACTGATCTTAAACTGTTCCTACACGCTATCCTCAATGCGACTCAAACTAGTTTCATTTAACTATTGCTGAAAAAAAGAGACATGTTGTTGTCGCTTTTCGTCTTGCACTTAGCAGGACATCTCGCAAAAATACCAATTATAAAGAGAAAAACAATTTATACTGCATGAGAAGAGAGTGCTGATTGGTTGGCAAATGGACTCTGATTGGTAGTGGCGTTGCTATGGAGAATGCACCAGGGAATATTTCACTCCCAAGCTTTTGTTTAAATTCAAACCAGATTGGTCAAGTCATTGCCATGGGAAATGAACCAGGGAGGCTGTCCCTCAAGTGTTGATTTAGTTGAAAAAGGCACAATTGTGTGGACATGCTCCTTCTGTCTGCAAAGAACAGGACCCTGTGTGTGAATATATGCAGCTTCTAGCACACGAAAGTGAGCCACACTATGAGCCCAATTCTTAGCACAATCAGGATTGTTTACTGAGTGCTGTCTAATCGCAGAATCACATAATAGTGTTAAGCAGGGTCTGGTTTCACTTAGTTTGCTTAAAAACATTAACTTTGCAACCTCTGGTTTACTGCAATAAGCCATGTAATGGAGGATATAGACAACACATTCGGAGATTAATTAGAGTCGTGAAACAGTGGGATCTAAACAAACATTTTCAGAATGCTGACTGCAGTACTGAACAGTGACAGGGAAACATAGGTCCTTTTAACTATGCTTACTGGTACAGGCATCATAAGGTCAGAGGTGGGGATGCTCGCTGATGATTGCACAATGTTCAGCACCATTCGTGACTCCTCAGAGTCAGTATCAGCCCATTTCCAAATGCAGCAAGACATGGGCAATGTCCAGGCTTGGGCTGACAAGTGGCAAGTAACATTCGCACCACACAATTGTCAGGCAATGACCATCTCCAACAAGAGGGAATCTAAACATCGCCTCTTGATGCTCAATGGCATTACCATCACTGAATCCCCCACTATCAACATCCTGGGGGTTACCATGGACCAGAAACTGAACTGGATCAGACATATAAATACTGTGGCTTCAAGAGCAGGTCAGAGGCTAGGAATCCTGCAGTGAGTAACTCACCTCCTGACTCCCCAAATCCTGTCCACCATCTACAAGGCACAAGAAGGCACTGGCCTAACCAGTGAGGCTCACGAGGAATGTATTTTAAAAAAGGTAGTCACAGCTGGGCAGACAGACACTCTCAGCAGTAGACATATTTGAAACTCAGGAATAATCAGATGACTATGATCTCACAGTTACGCTACTGGAAGCCCAGATTTAAACCGTGTGGTAATAATGGAGAAATGTCACCATAGGACCAGTGCTTTACAGCCAATTAAATACCTTTGAAGTGTTGCCGTTTTTGGAGTAGGAAATGCATGAGCCAATTTGCACACAACAAAATTCAACAAACAAGAAATGTGATAATAACCAAATTATCCACTAACCATGACGGAGTGATGAATATTGGCCAGGACACAAAGGATAACTCCCTTGTTCATCTTTGGAAGAGTTGCATGGGATCTTATACATCCACCTGAGAGGACTGACAGGGCTGCGGTTTAACATCTCTTCCAAAGGATGACACCTAGGACAGTGCAGCACTTGCTCTGCGCTGCAGTGTGAACTGTGATCTTTGTGTTCAAGTTCTGGAGTGGTACCATGAACCCACAACCTTCTGCTTAGAGGCGAGAATGCTACCAGCTGAGCCACAGGCAACATATAAAGGGCACTTTATGAGTAAAATAAAATCTGTGCAATGATCCCCAGCTCAGTCTGTGACCATTAGGATTGGTCATGTCTATCACACTGGTGTGCCACGTCCCACTCACTGCTTTCTGCTAAGTGAAGGCGGCTTACAGACATATTCTACACGTACTCTACCTTGTATGTATATGATCTCCTGAATGCCAGAGCGTGAGGAACATAGACAGACTTAAGGAGGAAAAAAAAAATAGCAACTTAAAACAGCTCAATAATGAACAGAATCAGAACACAGCCACACTCCAAACCTCACTACATCACACGTTAACCAACCACACTACATCGCAAACTAGTCAACCACACTACATCGCAAACTAATCAACCAGACCACGTCGTACACTAACCAATGAGACTACATCGCACAATAATGAACCAGACTACCTCGCACACTAGCCAGCCACACTACATCACACACTAACCAACCGGACTATGTTGCACACTAACCAACCGGAATACCTCGCACACTAACCAACCACACTACATCAACCACTAACCAACCACACTACATCAATCACTAACCAACCGGACTACATCGCACACTAACCAACCGGACTAAATCACAAACCAACCAACCAGACTGCATCGCACACTAATCAACCAGACTAAATTGTAAACTAACCAACCACACTACATAGCCCACTAACCAACCACACTACATCGCACACTAACCAACCACACTACATTACCCATTACCAGTCGGACTACATAGCACACTAACCAACCAAACTACAACGCACAATAACCAACCAAACTACATCAAACACTAACCAACCAAGCTACATCATCCATTAACTAACCAGAATACATCGCACACTAATTAACAAAACTACATCACACATTAAGCAACCAGACAACATCACACACTAACTAACTGGACCACATCACACACTAACCAACCAGACTACATCGCACACTAACCAACCAGACTACATCGCACACTAACCAACCAGACTACATCGCACACTAACTAACCACACTACATCGCACACTAACCAACCGGACTACATTGCACACTAACCAACCGGACTACATCACACACTAGCCAACCGGACTACATCGCACACTAACCAACCGGACTACATCGCACAGTAACTAACCAGACTACATCGCACACTAACCAACCGGACTACATCGCACAGTAACTAACCAGACCACATCGCACAGTAACTAACCAGACCACATCACACACTAACCAACCGGACTACATCGCACACTAACCAACTGGACTACATCGCACACCAATTAATGAGACTACATCGCACACCAATTAATGAGACTACATTGCACACTAATCAACCGGACTACATCGCACACTAACCAACCGGACCACATCGCACACTAACCAACTGGACCACATTGCAAACTAACCAACCGGACTGCATCACACATTAACCAACCAGACTCCATTGCATGCTAACCAACCAGACTACCATGCACACTAACCAACCGGAATACCTCGCACACTAACCAACCAGACTACATCGCACACTAACCAACCAGACTAAATCGCACATTAACCAACCACACTACATCGCACACTAACCAACCGATTAACACTGCGCACTAACCAACCACACTACATAGCACACAACCACACTACATAGCACACTAATGAACTGGATTACAACACACACTAACCAACCACACTACCTCACACACTAACCAACCGGATTACAACACGTACTAGCAACCAGACTAAATCGCAAACTAACCAACCACACTACATCGCACACAAACAACACCCTATTGGTGCAAACTAAACACTATGACATTAACCTAACACACTATATTGCACACTAATTAACCACAGTCTATCACACATTCACCAACTACTCTATGTGTCGCACTAAGTAACCACACTATTTTGCAACTTGTCCACCACACTATAGAGACATAATAACCAACTACACCACACCCAGTAAACAAGCTAATCACACTTTAATAATGCACTGATAACACTATATAGGCTTGATAATTAACCACACTGCACCGACCCACTTGCCTGGGTGAGTGCAGCTCCAGCAACACTCGCAAAGCTTGACACCATCCAGGCCAAAGCAGCCCGATCGATTGGTGCCCCACCCACCACCTTAAACATTCACTCCCTCCACCTCCGATGCACAGCAGCGACAGTGCAAACCATCTACAAGATGCACTGCAGGAATTCACCAAGGCTTCTTATACAGCACCTTCTAAACCCACGTCCACTACCAGCTAGAAGGACAAGGGCAGCAGATAGATGGGAACACCACCACCTGGAAGTTCCCCTCCAAGTCACTCACCATCCTAACTTGGAAATATATCTCCATTCCTTCACTGTCACTGGATCAAAATCCTGGAACTCCCTCCCTAACTGCACTGTGGATGCACCTACACCACATGGACTGTAGCGGTTCAAGAAGGCAGCTCACCGCCACCTTCTCAAGGGCAATTAGGGATGGGCAATAAATGCTGGCCTAGCCAGCAACGCTCACATCCCGTGAAAGAATATTTTGAAAGAACACTCAGTACACAACCTAATGACACTGTATTGGTACAGTAACCAATCAATAACAATACCTTGTATTTATACAGTGGTTTTAATGTAATAAATTGTCCTAAGGAGCTTCACAGGATCATTGTAAAACAAAGTGTGACACTGAGCCACAATAGGAGATATTAGGGCAGATAATCAAAAGCTCAATCAAAGCACATCTTCAAGTAGAGAAAGGTGGAGAGGGGAAGAGGGGAGAGGTTTAGGGAGGGAATTCCGGAGCTTTGTGTCCTGGCAGCTCAAGGCACAGGCAGCAACGGTGGGGTGATTAAAATCAGGATGCTCACGGGACCAGATTTAGAGAAGCACTGATATCTCAGAGGTTAATGGGGCTGGAGGAGATTACAAGGATAGGGAGGGGTGAGGCCATGGAAGGATTTGAAAGCAAGGATGAGAATTTTAAAATCGGGATGTTGTTTGACCAGGTGCCAGTGTAGGTCAGCGAGCACAGGGATGACAGGGGAACAGGACTTCCTGCGAGCTGAGACACAGTGAGCAGAGTTTAAGATGACTCCTTAAGTATACATAGGTGCGGGAGACCAACAAGGAGTATATTGGAATAGTCGAGTCCTGAGGTAATGAAGGCTTGAGTGAAGGTTTCAGCAGCAGATGATCTGAGGTAGGGGTGGAGTTGGGTGATGTTACAGAAGGTGGAAATAAGCGGTCTTAGTGATGGTGCAGGTATGTAGTCACAATCATCTACAACTAATCTTCGCAGTATGGTACCACTTTTCTTTCAATTCGCTACCATCCTTGATTTCCAGTTAGTCACACATGGTTTAGCCTTCTTGAAGAGTCTCCCTCTCTCATGGAATATATCTTAGTTGAAAGTTATGAAATATCTCCTTAAATGTCTGTCACTGCTTCTTTACCATCTTACCTTTTAACATATTTTCAGTGTCCACTAGAGCCAACTCTGTCTTCATATTCGTTATTTGCCTTTACTTAAGTTTAAGACACTAGTTTCGGACCAAATTTCTCACCCTCAAACTGAATGTGAAATTCTATCATGTTATGATCACTCTTGTCTAGAGGATCCATAACAGTGCTGTGAGGTTATTAATTAATCCTGTCTCCTTACACATTACCAGGTCTAATGCAGCCTGCTCCCTGGTTGGTTCCAGAATGGTATTGTTCTAAGAAGCTGCCCTGAACAAACTCTATGAACTCATCCTCGAGGCTACCTTTGCCAGTTTGATTTGTCTAACCTATATGAAGATTAAAATCATCCATGATCATTGCAGTTTCTTTCTTACAAGCGGCAATTATTTCTTGATGTACACTCTGTCCTACATGTAGTTACTGTCAGTGGGGCCTATAAACTACTCCCACCAGTGACTTCTTTCCTTTGCTATTTATTATCTCTTTCTAAACTGATTCTATATCTTGATCCTCTGAACCAAGACCATTTTTCATTTCTGTATTGATCTCGTCCTTTATTAACAGAGCTACCCCACCTCCTTTTCCTTTCTTTCTAGCCTTCCGAAATGTCAAATACACTTGAATATTCAGTTCCAAGCGTTTGTCACTTTGCAACCATAGGTGAACTTTAATGAGTGCGAGGGGGACTCGCCCACCAGTTGGAGAACTAGTGGAGCCTCACATCACTTCTCTCGGGGTGACCTGACAATATTTCAGGGCAATTGGGCACTGACCTAGACAGCAACGAGCCTCCCACTCAATTAAGACCCCAGTAGGGCAGAAACCCTGTCAATCAGAGGCCAACAGCTCTCCGGTGCCAGCAGGGCCACTGGGAGTGATGGCCACTGCTGGTATTACACTGAAGTCTTCACCAGGGATTGTCCCTGGTTCCCTGGAGAGAGCTAAATGTGGGTGGAATGAGTAACATGGAGGGGGCACTGGCTAGGGGTGGAGGGGGTTCAGAAGCAAGCTATCAGCAACCCCCCTTCCCAATACTGGTCTCTCGATCAGACACGGAGTACCTGTGTCCTCAAGCTTTCCTGCCCCAGACTTAATTGGAGGGAGGCAGGAAAGCTGCCTGAGGTGGCAGGGACCCCAACCTGCACCCCCCTGTCTAATTAAACACCCTTCCAGCATCCAAACTCGCCTCTGTAAGGACATTAAATTCCACTCCACATATATGTACCAGCTATTCTATCATACTCATCTATTTCTTCTGTCAATTCCTCCATGTTATTATGAATGCTGCATGCATTCAGATAAAGGGACTTTAATTCTGTATTTTATCACTTTTCCCTATGCTGACTCTTAATGGTCTCTTCTATTTGTACACTCTGTCCCTTTCTGTCACACTCTGGTTATCATTCACCATCTCACTATCCTGCACTGCTACCTTGTCCTTTTTTGTTAGCTTTATAAACCTTTCTCACTTGCAGCCTCCGCCCCACTATTTAATTTAACTCCCAGCTGGTGGGCTGGACTGGAAGGTCAGTGAGATTGGAGATGCTGCTCATGAGGAGGCAGTGACGAGACCCTCAATGGGCCTTTTGGAGGTTGCCAAAGAGGCACAGAAAGAAGCTGTAGATTTACCGAAGAGGGAGTCAAGCCTGGACCAGTAACAGGAAAGTAGAAATGTCCGGGAGTAATGAAGGATTGAGGTAGGAGTTTGGAAATAAGGAAGAGTATCCAAGAGGGGAGAAGTGGAAGGAGACATAGTGAGAGGAGAGAGGGTCTAGGAGGGGCAGAGAGAAAAGAAGGAAAAAGAGGAAGAAAAGCAATGGAAATGGAAGTGATGGCCTCAAGTTTGGATCAACAGCCAAAGTGCGCTAAGAATGAACACAGGAAAAATTCAAACTACATAGACCTGGTTTCATAACCACGCGAGATTTGCACATTAAACTGGCATACTAACCAAAGACACTGTATCAGCACAATGAGCAACCACACCGCACTCAGTAAACTAACAATATTAGCCATTGAACTAAATAACCTCATAAATCATTCCACTAACTAACCTCCAAACAGTCAGTACACTCACTCGCTCTACAGTCAGTCAACTACATTTGGTAACCACACAAGTCATTACACTAACTAAGAAAGAAAGAACAAAGAAAGGTACAGCACAGGAACAGGCCCTTCGGCCCTCCAAGCCTGCGCCGATCATATTGCCCGTCAACTAAAACATTTTGCACTTCCGGGGTCCGTATCCCTCTATTCCCATCCAATTCATGCATTTGTCAAGATGCCTCTTAAACACCACTATCGTACCTGCTTCCACCACCTCCTCTGGCAGCGAATTCCAGACACTCACTACCCTCTGCGTAAAAAACTTGCCCCGCACATCTCCTCTATAGTTTTCTCCTCTCACCTTCAATCTATGTCCCCTAGTAATTGACTCTTCCACCCTGGGAAAAAGCTTCTGACTATCTACTCTGTCCATGCCACTCAATTTTCTAAACTTCTATCAAGTCGCCCCTCAATCTCCGTCGGTCTAGTGAGAACAATGCGAGTTTCTCCAACTTCTCCTCATAGCTAACAACCTCCAGACCAGACCGCATCCTGGTAAACCTCCTCTGCACCCTCTTCAACGCCTCCATGTCCTTCTGGTAATGTGGCGACCAGAATTGCACGCAATATTCCAAGTGTGGCCTAACCAAGGTTCTATACAGCTGCAGCATGACTTCCCAGCTTTTATACTCAATACCCCTGCCAATGAAGGCAAGCATGCCATATGCCATAGCCTGAAAGCAGTCATTGCAATAACTAAACAACAGTCATTAACTAAGTAACCGCACAAGTTACTGCATTGCCCAACCCCACAACACTCAATAGACAAACCACACAACTCTAATTACACTGGGTCTATTATTAGAGGGGACGGGACACAGTATTTGATCTTTAATTCTCTGTAACATTATCAGTTGTGATTTGATAGTCCCAATTTGTATTGCCAGCTCCACTCCTTGGGACCATCCTCCATCAGTTGCACTCCAGCCAGAGTCCGTTAAATGTTTCATGGGCTCTCCTCGTGACTCTGCTCAGGGCCCCTCCTAAAATTCCCAGTCCCTCCTTTCCTTGTTGTTGGGCTTGTTCTCAATGTCATTCCCCTCAAGAGTCGAGTGGCCAGTCTATTGCTGCAATTCCCCTCAGCCAGGTTTAATGTGGATCCTAGGCAGTAATAGTAATTAGAATGTTACTCCTAAGTGCTGACTACCACAAACGTCATCTGGAGGTGCCCTAGGGATGGCTGGCTGTATTTAAAAGCAGTATTGTTGAAACTGTGCCCAGTCCCTACAGTTGTTTCCACAGTTTGCCCTCTGGATACCTGCTCCTTCCTTTTATGGAACTCAGACAGACGATCAAACACATCCGCAGGCAGCTGAAGAAGAGCACAGGGAGAAGAGATGATGATCAGAGGTTAGAGAAAATGTGAGTATTGGAGCCGTACAGTTGTGTGTGGGAGGCAAAGTTCACTGACATTCCTGACCAACTCACTCTGTCATTTAGAATCCATATTCTTCTGGCATTCTGATTCGGCAGGGAAGAAATGCAGCTCCGTGGCACTCCATCTCATAGCGTACCCCTATACACAATGCCCCTGTACCCCAATAGCCCTGTAACCCTATACACAATACCCCTGTATCCCAATATCGCTGTATCCCAATACCCTGGTATGCCAATACCCTCCGTAACCCTATACACAACACGCAAGAAGCTCAACACCATCCAGGACAAAGCAGTCCGCTTGATTGGCTCCCCATCCACAAAATTCACTCCCTCCACCGCCAATGCACAGTAGCAGCAGTGTGTACCATCGACAAGATGCATTGCTGGAACTCACCAACAGCACCTTCCATACCCACACCACTACCATCTAGAAGTACAAGGGCAGCAGACACATAGGAACACCACCTGGAAGTTCCCCTCCAAGCCAGTCGCCACCCTGACTTGGAAATATATCTCCGTTCCTTCACTGTTGCTGGGTCAAAATCCTGGAACTCCCTCCCTAACAGCACTGTGGGTGTACCTACACCACATGGACTGCAGCAGTTCAAGAAGGCAGCTCACCACCACCTTCTCAAGGGCAATTAGGGATGGGTAATAAATGCTGGCCCAGCCAGCGAAGGCAACATCCCGTGAATTAATTTTTAAAAACCAATACCCCTGTACCCCAATATCGCTGTACCCCAATACTCTGGTATCCCCAACACCCAGGTACCCCCAGTACTCTGAATACCCCAGTACCCCAATACCCTGGAACCCCCAATACTCATGTACCCCCAATAACCCTGTACGTCCAATAACCCCTGTATACAATGTCCCTGTGCCCCAATACCCCCAGTACCCCTATACACAACATACCCCCATACAAAACACCTCTGTACCGCAACCCCCAACATACAATACCCCATATCACATACCCACTTTCCAATACCCACATACCCAATACCCAAGTACCTCCAATACTCCTGTACCCCAATACTCCTGCATCTCATCCTCTGTACCTCCATTACCCCTGTGCCCACAGCATCTATGTACCCCCAATACTCCTGCACCCCAATACCCTTGTACTCAACTGTACTGATATGCTAAACCGATCCCACTGCCACACGTGAACTTGATTGCAAAAATCCCAATGAATGAAACCCATTACAATGAGCTTCCTTCGCCCAGAACAAAAATTACTGAGTAAAAAGGAAATTTGATGCACAATCTGAAACCTGGTCCTGATCTTGAGGCCAAGTTAATTCCAATGTTCAATCAACATTCACTAGGCAGTGATTTATCCAGGATAGACCCATTGACCCTCCCCATCGCAAACCGCAGCTTACCTGATCCCACACAGTGTCCAGCACAGACCAGGGGAGCACGCTGACCTTTCTACAGCTGCTGTCCTGTCTGGGATCAGGATTACCCACATGAATCGCTAGTCCACCTCCCCCACACACACACAAGGGGATCGGGGGTCTGGGTACCTCTCTTCTCGAGCGCTGGGAACTCCTCTCCAAGACATCATCATTCGACAGGTCGGAATCCTCTGATAAACTCAGGTGCTGACCAAGCTGGAGCTCTGAACAAGAAACGGACAACATTATGAGAGGGTCAATGTCCGAAGGTCAGTGGGTCCGAGGGTCAGTGGATCCAGAGGGTCAGTGTGACTGAGGGGTCAGTGTGTCCGGGGGGTGGGTTCAGTGTGTCCCAAGGGGTCGATGTGTCCGGAGTGTCAGTCCGTTAGGGGACTCGGTGTGTCCGAGGGGTCAGTGTGTCTGGAGGATCAGTTTGTCCAGCGGGTTGGTATGTCTGGGACCTGAGGGTCAGTGTGTTCAGGTCTGAAGGGTTGGTGTATCTGGAGGGTCAGTCTATCTGGATCTAGAGTGTCGGTCTGTCCAGAGTGTCGGTGTGTCCCAGGAGGGTCGGTGTGTCCCGGGGGGGGAACGGTGTGTCCAGGGGGGGACGGTGTGTCCGGGGGGGGGCAGGTGTGTCCAGGAGGGTTTGATGTGTCCCAGGGGGGCGACGGTGTTTCCAGGAGGGTTCGGTGTGTCCAGGGGGGGTTCAGTGTGTCCAGGGGGGGTTCAGTGTGTCCAGGGGGGTTCGGTGTGTCCAGGGGGGCTCGGTGTGTCTATGGGGGTTCGGTGTGTCCGGGTGGGGTCAGTGTGTTTGGGGGGATCAGTGTGTCCGGGGGGGGTCAGTGTGTCCGGGGGGGGGTCAGTGTGTCCGGGGGGGGGTCAGTGTGTCCGGCGGGGTCAGTGTGTCCGGCGGGGTCAGTGTGTCCGGCGGGGTCAGTGTGTCCAGGAGGGGTCAGTGTGTTCGGGGAGGGGTCAGTGTGTCCGGGGGGGGTCAGTGTGTCTGGGGAGGGGGTCTGGGGGGGGTCAGTGTGTCCGGTGGGGGGTCAGTGTGTCCGGCTGGGTCAGTGTGTCCAGGGAGGTCAGTGTGTCCGGGAGGGGTCAGTGTGTCCGGGGGGGGTCAGTGTGTCCGGCGGGGTCAGTGTGTCCGGCGGGGTCAGTGTGTCCGGCGGGGTCAGTGTGTCCAGGAGGGGTCAGTGTGTTCGGGGAGGGGTCAGTGTGTCCGGGGGGGGTCAGTGTGTCTGGGGAGGGGGTCTGGGGGGGGTCAGTGTGTCCGGTGGGGGGTCAGTGTGTCCGGCTGGGTCAGTGTGTCCAGGGAGGTCAGTGTGTCCGGGAGGGGTCAGTGTGTCCGGGGGGGGTCAGTGTGTCTGGGGAGGGGGTCTGGGGGGGGTCAGTGTGTCCGGTGGGAGGTCAGTGTGTCCGGCTGGGTCAGTGTGTCCAGGGAGGTCAGTGTGTCCGGGAGGGGTCAGTGTGTCCGGGGAGGGGTCAGTGTGTCCGGGGAGGGGTCAGTGTGTCCGGGGAGGGGTCAGTGTGTCCGGGAAGGGGTCAGTGTGTCCGGGAGGGGTCAGTGTGTCCGGAGGGGGGGGGGGTGCCCGAGGGGGTCAGTGTGTCCAGGGGCGGGGGGGGGGGGGGGGGTCAGTGTGTCCGGCGGGGGGGGGGGGGGGGGCGTCAGTGTGTCCAGGGAGGTCAGTGTGTCCGGCGGGGTCAGTGTGCCCGGGGGGGTCAGTGTGTCCGGGGGGGCTCAGTGTGTCCTTACCCACTGCTGTGCGGAGGATGTTTCTGGTGTGTCTCGTGCTGGAGTCGATTGTGTTGCTGCTTGATGGTGTACTGGGACACGCTCTCTCCTCCTTCTTCTTTCTGTCCTTTCTGTAACTGGAGAAGACTGATTTCCAAAGCGATTTGGGTTTGGTCAGTTCATCAGCTACACTGCTCACTTTGTGCGGCTGCCTGCTATCACTCTTTGATTTCTTCTCCTTCTTGCTCTTCCGTGGTGAGAACAAGGAAGTTCTCTTCTTGTTTTTGCTGGCTGAATCCTCGGAGGAGGCTCCCGAACCCTCACAGGTGTGATGCTGTACGGTTGTGGGGGTCACATACCTGTCCACCGCCGTCTCCTGCTGCAGCTTGTGACCATTGGTTAACTTAATGTCCAAGGGTAACGTGGTGTCAGCCCAGCTATCCTCCTGAGCTGATACCTGTCTCAGGACACTCCTGGACTGGCCAGCAGAGACGTCACTCATTTCCATTTCTTTCATTTTCCTCAGCTGTTTTTCCATAGCATCTCTGAGAACCTGGCTCTTGACTGACTTTTCCCGAGCCCTCATTCTTTCCTCAGCTATTTCTTTAGCCTCTGGTGAGATCTGTGTCAGTAGCCGCTGTTTCGACTCTGCAGTCTTTGGGCTTTGGGCTAATTTTAACAGACAGGGCTTCTCCTGTTTGGGCTTGCTGCTTGGGGGTGTGTAAAATCTTTCCTGGACACTAGTATCAGGTGTTCGGTCATCATATGTATCCTCCACATCGTCTGCAAACGGAATCTCGTCAATGCTCTCTGCCAGTGATTTCCTTACATTGTCTGACTGGCTGGCTGCTGTCTGCTGAGCTGAGACAGGCTGCTTATTGCTGGGCAGTGTGGGGCTCCTGTCCACAACACTCTTCCCCCTGTCCTGATGCTTCCTCCGCCGGAGAGTTGCAGGTTCCTCATCAGCAGGGGGTGGTGGAGGAGGGCTGGAGGGTGGTGTTAACATGCTGTCAGAGTTATTCAGGCTCACACTGGCAGCAGTCCTGGTGTTACTCAAGCTTCCATTCAGGCCAAGCCCAGAGGTGCTGGTCAAATCCTTGTGACCACCATCTGAACTCTTGGCATCCAGCCCGATGGATTGGCTTGAGGTTAGAGCTGGCAATACCAGCTCCTCAACTCCAGGTAGACTGGGGGGTCTGGAGGGTGGCTGGGGGCTTTCTGTGCGGCTTCTCTGTTCCTCAAACATCTCCTCTGGTGTGAAGGATTGAGGAGATGCTGACCCTGTGGTGGACAATGTGAAGCTGGTTTCAGACCCACTGGTTCGGTCCACAGGACTGACCCCAAGACTTTTGCGGAGCTCCATGCTTCTCAGCCAGAAGTCGTCAGCCGCATCCTTTCGGGTGGGCTTTTCTGCCTCCATTCCTGTTGCTGTGTATTCTTGCTGCTCCTCACTGTGCGTGATGATTGGAGTGGATGTCAGGATGGAGGAGACAGGCTGGCATTTCACTGGGGACTGAGCTGCAATGGGGCTAGCTGCTCCTGGACAAGTGAGTGGTTGGCAGCAGATAGCTGGTGGGGCAATGCTGGGACTCTGGGCCAGAGGGGTGACAGCAGGCTGGGATTGGACTGCTGAACAGGGTGATGGAGTTTCTGGGAAGGACAGAGGCTGTGATCGCACAGGAGGGTGGTCAGGGAGGGGGCTGGTTGCTTCGTGTGATGGTGCAGTTCCCTTTTCAGAGTCGATTGGTTTCACAAAGGGAACCCCAGGATAAAGGAGTTCATCCTCTTGCTGAACGGATAAAGAAAACAAACAATTTAATCAGAAACAGAGAGCAGAGCAACTGTGAAAACAAAGACATATCAGAATACACAGGCAGGGGCACAAGATATAGAGTAGATCTCCCTCTACACTGTCCCCATCAAACACTCCCAGGACAGATACAGCACGGGGTTAGATACAGAGTAAAGTTCCCTCTACACTGTCCCCATCAAACACTCCCAGGACAGATACAGCACGGGGTTAGATACAGAGTAAAGTTCCCTCTACACTGTCCCCATCAAACACTCCCAGGACAGATACAGCATAGGGTTAGATACAGAGCAAAGCTCCCTCTACACTGTCCCCATCAAACACTCCCAGGACAGGTACAGCATGGGGTTAGATACAGAGTAAAGCTCCCTCTACACTGTCCCCATCGAACACTCCCAGGACAGGTACAGCATGGGGTTAGATACAGAGTAAAACTCCCTCTACACTGTCCCCATCAAACACCCCCAGGACAGGTACAGCACGGGGTTAGATACAGAGTAAAGCTTCCTCTACACTGTCCCCATCAAACACTCCCAGGACAGGTACAGCATGGGATTAGATACAGAGTAAAGCTCCCTCTACACTGTCCCCATCAAACACTCCCAGGACAGGTACAGCACGGGGTTAGATACAGAATAAAGCTCCCTCTACACTGTCTCCATCAAACACTCCCATGGACAGGTACAGCACGGGGTTAGATACAGAGTAAAGCTCCCTCTACACTGTCCCCATCAACACTCCCAGGACAGGTACAGCACGGGGTTAGATACAGAGTAAAGCTCCCTCTACACTGTCTCCATCAAACACTCCCATGGACAGGTACAGCACGGGGTTAGATACAGAGTAAAGCTCCCTCTACACTGTCCCCATCAACACACTCCCAGGTTTGAACAGAGAGTCTGCACCGTCAGGAAGCGTCTGATTGCCCAAGTGATGCCGAGTTATGAAAGTGTAGATTCACATCTATTGTTAACTTGGGGAGAAAGAGGTTGCTCCAAAGCTGTGAAGGAAAAGTATCTAAAGTCTCAGAGCAGTCAGGCCAGCCAATGTCCAGTGTGAAAGGTGAGGGTGACGTTTGATCTGTTAATAATACCTCTGGCGGACTCCTGGTGCTGTCAGAAGTGGGTTGGAGATCCACATTGCTTCCTGAGTGTACATGGTGTCGTTTGGGTTCACCTAAATAATCAGATAGACATCAACTTAGAATAACACCGCAACCGTACATCAATGCTTATATCCTCTTCTTCTCCCTCATGCACTAAGTTATTTGTGCGACCTGTCTGGTAGTCTTGGCAGTCAGAGGGTAGACAGCAGTAGCTCCCATTCAAGATGCACTGAGAGAGAGTCACGAATGTAGAAGAAAAGAGAAATAGAGATAGGGACAGGGGGCAGAGAACAGGAATGAGAGGCAGGTAGACAGGAAGTGAAAGGGGACAGAAGAAACAAAGGAAGAAAGATACAGAGATAGATAGTGAACGATAAAGAAAGAGAGGGTGATAGAAAGATTTGAATGGAGAGGCCAGGGAGAAAAATTAGAAAGGGAGAGAAATAAAAAGGAAAAACTGCAAATGCTGGAAACTCACAGCAGGTCAGTGAGGCAAGTTAAAACAGATAGACAGATCGCTCAGTAAATGGGAAAGGGGGAGAGAGCTAAATGGAGAGATACCAATGTGAGACACGTAGTAATGGAGAAAGCTAGAGACAGAGTGAGAAATAACAAAAATAAAAAGCTGGAACATAGGAAAGAGACAAGGAGGGAGAGAGAAGGAGGGATTTGAGACTTCAGAGGAGTTGGAGGAGAGCTCAGGAGAGTTATTGAGATCTTGGAGTGTTTATGAGATTTTGGATAGGTTGGTAAAGGTTTTGAGGGAATTTGATGAGATCCCTTGAAATGTTTGTTGGGATCTCAGTGAATTTTGGATGGGTTGGTAAAGATTTTGAGGGAATTTGATGAGATTCCTTGAAATGTTTGTTGGGATCTCAGTGAATTTTGAAGGAATATTGGGGCAGTTTGATGAGATTACGGAGGAGTTTGAAATCTCAGAGGTGTCTGATGAAGTCACAGAGAGAAATTCTGGAGGGACCTGATGATATCTTTGAGAGGTTTGGTGAGATTTCAGTGAGGTATTCTGAAATTTCAAGTGTTTAATGGCATCTCAGAGAATTTTGATGAGCTTCATAGGGATTTGAAGAGATTGTGGATGAGTCTGTTGAGATTTGAGGTGCTTAATGAGATCTCGGAGGGATTTGATGCTGACCCCCAGGTATTTGATAAGCACTTTGAGAAACTAGATGGAATCTCACAGGAGTCTGAGATCTCAGAGAGTTTTGATGAGAGCACTGATGGCTTTCATTAGATCTCGTGTGGATCTGAGATCTTGAAGCAGTTTGATGAGGTATCGGAGGAGTTCGGGACCTTTAAGGCTTTAATGGGACTTCTATGCATGCACAGGGGCCAGCTTCTATGCCTATGATGATGGCACCCAACCCAACTCCTGATTACAGAAATAAAATATTCAAATGCTGAAAATCAGAAAACAAAACATAAAATTCTGAAATAGTCAGGCAGCATCTGTGGAGAGAGTGGAGAGAGAAACAGAATTAATCTTTCAGATCTATGAGGTGGAATTTTATGGTAGCGGGATTTTACGTTCCTGCCAAAGTCAATAGAGTTTAGAATGGATCGTTTCCTTTTACAGCCCAGTCCCAGCCGCGACGGGGCCATAAAATTCTGGCCATAATGGTGGCCATTAGAGAGTTGAGAAAACAGGATGCATGAATACGAGTAGGCCATTTGGCCCGTTGAGCCTGTTCTGCCATTCAACTAGATTCATGGCTGATCATCTACCTCAACCCCTCTTTTCCCCGATATCCCCATATCCCTTGATGACATTAGGATCCAGAAATCTATTGATATCTGTCTGGAACATGCTTAATGATTGAGCTTCCACAGCCCTCTGGAGTAGAGAATTCCAAAGATTCACCACCCTCTGAGTGAAGAAATTCCTCCTCGTCTCATCTCAGCCTGCCTCTTATTCTGAGATTGTGCCCCCTGGTTCTAGACCCCTAACAAGGGGAACATCCTATCTACATTTACCCTGTCACGCTCTGTAAGAATTTTGTAAGTTTCAATGAGATCACCTCTCATTCTTTGAAACTCTAGAAATACAGGCCCAGTTTCCTCAATCTCTCCTCAAAAAACAATCCCGCCATCCCAGGGATTAACCTGGTGAATCTCTGTTGCACTCCCTCTATGGCAAGTATATCCTTCCTTATATAAGGAGACCAAAATTGTACACAATACTCCAGGTGAGGTGTCACCAAGGCCCTATGCAACTGCAGCAAGACATTTTTACTCCTGTGCTCAAATCCTCTTGCAATGAAGGCCAACTTACCATTTGCCTTCCTAATTGCTTGCTGCACCTGCATGCTAACTTCTAGTGACTTATGAACAAGGACACCCAGGTCCTTTAGACATCAACATTTCCCAACCTCTCACTATTTAAGAAGTGCTCTGCCTTTCTGTTTTTCCTACCAAAGTGAGTAGCTTCACATTTATTCACATTACATTTCATCTGCCATGTTCTTGCCCATTCACTTAGCCTGTCCAAGTCCCCTTGAAGCCTCCTTACAGCCTCCTCACAACTCACATTCCCACCTAATTTTGTGTCAGCAGCAAAGTAGGAAATATTACAATTGGTCCCCACATCCAAATCATTTATATAGATTGTGAACAGCTGTGACCCCAGCACTGATCCTTGCGATACCCGACTAGTAACAGCCTGCCATCCTGAGAATGACCTGTTTATTCCTACATTACTCTCTGTTTACTGTCTTGTTAACCAATTCTCAATCCATAACAGCATATTACCCCCAATCCCATGCGCTGTAGTTTTGTTTATTAACCCACTGTGTGGGATCTTATCAAAAGCATTCAGAAAATCCAAATACACCACATCCACTGGTATTGCTCAATCCTCTTATTCCTACTAACAGGTGGCACTAGGAGCAATCCTGAGATGACTGCTTTTGAGATCATGTTTTTTAATTTCCTTTTTAACTCCCTAAAATCTGCTTTCTGGACAGCATCCCTCTTACTACCTATGTCATTGGTGTCAATGTGAACCACGACCTCTGGCTATTCTCCCTCCCCCAGAAGGATGTCCTGCCCCTGCGCCATGACATCCTTGACCCTGGCACCACAGAGGCAACACACCATCCTGGAGTCACATCTATGGTCGCAAAAATGCCCGTTTGTTCCCTTAACAAACAAACCCCCTAACATTAATGCTCTTTCACTCTTCTTCCTCCCCTCCTGTGCAGTTGAGCCACCTGATGTGCCACAGATTTCTCTTTGGCTGCACTCCTCTGAGGAACCATCTCCCTCACCAGTATCCAAAATGGAAAACCGATCAACAAGCAAGTTAGACACAGGGGACTCCTGCACTACCTGCCTGGTTCTTTTAGACTGCCTGACAGTCACCCATTCCCTCTCTGCCTGCATGCTCTTAACCTGCAGTGTGACCACCTCCCTAAATGTGCTATCCACGTAGTTCTCAGCTTCGTGGATGCACCATAGTGACTCTAGCCACTGCTCTAAGTCCAAAACATGGAGCTCAGGCTTCTGCAGCCAGTGAAACTTCCTGTAGATATGTTTGTTTAGGGTACATGGTGCACCCATGATTTCCCACATGCCGCAAGATGTACATTCCACTTGGGCTGCCCTTTTTTTATTCACTCACAGGATTTGGCCTTCGCTGGCTGGGCCAGCATTTATTGCCCATCCCTAGTTGCCCTTGAGAAGGTGGTCGTGAGCTGCCTTCTTGAACCGCTGCAGTCCATGTGGTATAGGTACACCCACAGTGCTGTTAGGAAGGGAGTTCCAGGATTTTGACCCAGCGGCAGTGAAGGAATAGCGATATATTTCCAAGTCAGGCTGGTGAGTGACTTGGAGGGGATCTTCCAGGTGGTGTTCTTCCCATTTATCTGCTGCCCTTGTTCTTCTAGATGGTAGTGGTCGTGTGTTTGGAAGGTGCTGTCTAAGGAGCCTTGGTGAATTCCTGCAGTGCATCTTGTACATGGTACACACTGCTGCTACTATGCATCAGTGGTGGAGGGAGTGAATGTTTGTGGATGGGGTGCCAATCAAGTGGGCTGCTTTGTCCTGGATGTTGTCAAGCTTCTTGAGTGTTGTGGGAGCTGTACTCATCCAGGCAAGTGGGGAGTATTCCATCACACTCCTGACTTGTGCTTTGTAGAGAGTGGACAGGCTTTGCGTGGTCAGGAGGTGAGTTACTCATCACAGAATTCCTAGCCTCTGATCTGCTCTTGTAGCCACAGTATTTATATGGCTAGCCCAGTTCAGTTTCTGGTCAATGGTAACTCCCAGGATGTTGATAGTGGGGGATTCAGTGATGGTTAGATGCTCCCTTGTTGGGGATGGTCTTTGCCTGGCACTTGTGTGGTGTGAATGTTACTTGCCACTTGTCAGCCCAAGCCTGTATTGCTTCAGTATCTGAGGAGTTGTGAATGGTGCTGAACATTGTGCAATCATCAGTGAACATTCCCACTTCTGACCTTATAATGGAAGGAAGATCACTGATGAAGCAGCTGAAGATGGTTATGCTGAGGACACTATCCTGAGGAACTCCTGCAGTGATGTCCTGGAGCTGAGATGACTGACCTCCAACAACCACGACCATCTTCCTTCATGCTAGGTTTGACTCCAACCAGTGGCGAGTTTTCCCTCGATTTCCATTGACTCCAGTTTTGCTAGGGCTTCTTGATGTCACACTCGGTCAAATGCGGCCCTGATATCAAGGGCAGTCACTCTCACCTCACCTCAGGAGTTCAGCTCTTTTGTCCATGTTTGAAGCAAGGCTGTAATGATGTCTGGAGCTGAGTGGCCCTGGCAGAACCCAAACTGACCGCCAGTGAGCAGGTTATTGCTAAGCAAGTGTTGTTTGATAGCACTGTTGATGACCTCTTCCATCACTTTACTGATGATCGAGGGTAGACTGATGGGGCGGTAATTGGTCGGGTTGGATTTGTCCTGCTTATTGCGTATGGGACATACTTGGCCAATTTTCCACATTGCCAGGTAGATGCCTGTGTTGTAGCTGCACTGGAACAGCTTGGTTAGGGACGCAGAAAGTTCTGGAGCACAAGTCTTCAGTACTATTGCTGGAATATTTTCGGTATCCAGTGCCTTCAGCTGTTTCTTGATATCACGTGGAGTGAATTGAATTGGCTGGAAACTGGTATCTATGATGCTGGGGACCTCTGGAAGAGGCTGAGATGGATCTTCCACTTGGCACTTCTGGCTGAAGATTGTAGCAAATGCGTCAGCCTTATCTTTTGCACTGATGTGCTGGGCTCCTTCATCATTGAGGATGGGGATATTTGTGGAGACTCCTCCTCCAGTGAGTTGTTTAATTGTCCTCCATCATTCACAACTGGATGTGGCAGGACTTAGATCTGATCCGTTGGTTTTGGGATCACTTAGCTCTGTCTATCACTTGCTGCTTATGCTGTTTGGCATGCAAGTAGTCCTGTGTTATAGCTTCACCAGGTTGACACCTCATTTTTAGGTACGCCTGGTGTTGCCCCTGGCATGCCCTCCTGCACTCTTCATTGAACAAGGGTTGATCCCCTGACATGATGGTAATGGTAGAGTGGGAGATATACCAGGCCATGAGATTACAGATTGTGTTCGAGTACAATTCTGCTGTTACTGGTGGCTCACAGCGCCTCATGGATGCCCAGTCTTGAGTTGCTAGATTTGTTTGAAATCTATCCCATTTAGCACAGTGGTAGTGCCCCACAACACTGCCATACCTTTACCTTACCAACTGTTTATTATAAGTAGAGTAAGTAAATTAACTTACCAGTTATTCATCAATCAGCTTCTTCCCCTGTCCCTGAGTAAGAACCAAAGATTGGAGGCTGTAAATGGTAGAAAAGAAAGGTGCACCTTCTTCCTCTCTTCACCAAACTCCCTCACTCACCAAACTCCCAGCTGCTCACTGCACCCAAGCCATACTCAGTGCAAGTTACATTTAGGCCTCTGTATTTTTACTACAGTACTGGAGTGTGGTGATGACATATGCTCTGTACACTAGGATATTTGTTGACTTGCAGAGGTTTTTGTTGTCAAACACTTGTTGCTGTAGTATGAAGGCTGAACTGGCACAGCTGATCCGGTGTTAGATCTCCTCGTCAATGGTCGCCTTTTAAGAGAGGTGGCATCCAAGGGATAGGCAGTGTTCAACATATTCTGCAGTCTCTCCCTCACAATTTTTGGGGCCGGTGAGGGGGATATACGGGCTTTGTTTTGGCATGTGTGTCTATGGTGGTCAATTTAGTTTTGGCATGGAGGCGACTGAGGTTAGAGTTTTCCATCTAGGCAGTATTTAATCCTGACACTAGAGGGCAGCTGATCTTTGATGAGGTGAATAGCCACTGTCAGGTGGATTATAAATAGTACGGGGGTTACCACACAGCCTTGCTTGTCCCTTTACCATCACCTCAGTTCAGATGAAAGGTCATGACCTGAAACATTAACTCTGTTGCTCTCTTCAGATGCTTCCTGACCTGCTGAGTATTTCCAGCATTTTCTGTTTTTATTTCAGCTCTCAGAGCCCAAATCCAACACCAAGTCATCAGGAAGATAAAAACGATTATTCTGAACTCTGTCACAATCTTCCATCGCATGCAACTGAAATATCCATTCTTCCTGGTTACATTGTGGTTTAACCTACACCGAACATCCTGATCGACTCCAGCTGAAGTTCAAACGACACCTCCTTCTCATCACCAAGACGACTCAGCACCACCTTCACAACAATGACTATCCGGCACCCCTATCGCAGCTCAGAAAACACTTACCCAGATGACCTATCACATTCAATCTCCTTGCCACAAAATTATTTTCATCAGACTTCCCAGCCCCTGCCCTCCAATGATCCAAAACATTGTCTTGCCTACACTCAGTACTCATTCCCCATGGTCTCGGTGCCTGTTGTACTGCATTGACTTCCTGTCAACCAATGTCATGAGCTTGGAAGCTTCAGCCTTGTCCTTAATTCCATCTTACTCTGTCCATGAGATATCCTCCAGCTTACCATCCCTTATTGGAGTTGCTCTGAATCTGCTCTCCCCCTCACCTTTCCATTATTACTCCTTGTGTTAACAAGTTGATTGATGGAGACTGACAGCTGGACAGGGATCACAAGGAGTTTACCTTGATTTCCAATCTCACCACATGCTTCTTCCTTTTCTCGCACTAACTGCTCCAGCTCTTCTGTGTACGAAATCATCAGGTTCTCAGCCTCCGCATCTGATGCAATATCTATCGACAACAAAAAACAAACAGTTCCAGTGAGGTTCGTGTGAGGAGCACCGTGTCCCAGGTTAGCGTGAGGAACACTGTGACCCAGTAAGTTTTACTGGGATGGAGAGACAGACTCGGCACATGGTCAGATACAGAGGTGCCACATGGAATTACATGACTGAAGGTGCTGGCACATTCTTTTTTTAAATTCATTCATGGCATGTGGTTGTCATTGCCAGGGCTAATATTTATTGCCAGTGTCTAACTGATTTGAGAAGTGGGTGATGTCGCCTTTTTGAACTGCTGCAGGTATTCCCACAGTAATTGGAGCCTAAGGGGCTCATCATATAAAAATTGCTACACATCAGAGGTTTGCCAGCAACAGACCACTGAATGGGCAACTAATCACCAAAAAGTGGGAAAACCTACAAACCTCATCCTCACCAGCCTGCCTGCCGCAGATGCATCTGTCGATGACAATTTCGATAGGAGTGACCACCGCACAGTCCTTGTGGAGACGAAGTCCTGTCTTCACATTAAGGATACCCTTCATTGTGTCGTGTGGCACTACCACTGTGCTAAATGGGATAGATTTCAAACACATCTAGAAATTCAATACTGGGCATCCATGAGGCGCTGTGGGCCATCAACAGCAGCAGAATTGTACTCAACCACAATCTGTAACCTCATGGTCCGACATATCCCCCACTCTACCATTACCATCAATTCAGGGGATCAGCACTGGTTCAATGAAGAGTGTAGGAGGGCATGCCAGGAGCAGCACCAGGCATACCTAAAAATGAGGTGCCAACCTGGTGAAGCTACAACACAGGACTACTTGCATGTCAAACAGTAGAAGCAGCAAGTGATAGACAGAGCTAAGCGATCCCACAACCAGCGGATCAGATCTAAGCTCTGCAGTCCTGCCAAATCCAGTCATGAAATGTGTTGTACAAGTAAACAACTCACTGGAGGAGGAGGCTCCACAAATATCCCCATCCTCAATGATGGCGGAGCCCAGCACATCAGTGCAAAAGATAAGGCTGAAGCATTTGCAACAATCTTCAGCCAGAATATGTAAATACCAAAGTGAAATAATTATTTAATACAATTGCATTATCATTGTCTGCGGCATTATTCTGTCTGAGTTTTAATGGTTCCATTTCAAGAACACAAGAATTAGGAGGAGTAGGCCATTTGGCCCCTTGGGCTTGCTCTGCCATTCAATAAGATCATGGTTGATCTGTTTGTGGTCTTAAATCCACTTTGCTGTCTGTTCCTCATAACCCTTGACTCCCTTGTCAATCAAAAATCTGTCCAACTCAGCCTTTTAAGTAAATTCAATGACCTCCAGCCTCCACGGCTTTCTGGGGAACAGACTACACAGACTAATGGCCCTTTGGGAGAAAAAAATTCTCCTCATCTCCATCATAAATGGGAGGCCCCTTATTTTTAAACTGCATACCCTTGTTCTAGTCACCCCCAAAAGGGGAAACATCCTCTCAGCTTCCACCTTGTCAAGCCCCAACAGAATCTTACAGGTTTCAATAAGATCACCTCTAAACTCCAATGTGTTTAGGCCCAAACTGCTCAGCCTTGCTTCATAACAAACCCTTCATCCCAGGAATCAGTCGGGTGAATCTTCTGTACACAGTACTCCAGATGAGGTCGCGCCAATATATAGAACTGTAGCAATTTGCCAAGGCTCCTTAGACAGCACCTTCCAAATCCACGACCACTACCATCTAGAAGGACAAGGGCAGCAGATAGATGGGAATACCACCACCTGGAAGTTCCCCTCCAAGTCACTCACCACCCTGACTTGGAAATATATCAAAGAACAAAGAACAAAGAAAAGTATAGCACAGGAACAGGCCCTTCGGCCCTCCAAGCCTGCGCCGATCATATTGCCCGTCAACTAAAACATTTTGCACTTCCGGGGTCCATATCCCTCCATTCCCATCCTATTCATGTATTTGTCAAGCTGCCTCTTAAACACCACTATCGTACCTGCTTCCACCACCTCCTCTGGCAGCGAATTCCAGACACTCACTACCCTCTGCGTAAAAAAACTTGCCCCACACATCTCCTCTATAGCTTTCTCCTCTCATCTTAAATCTATGTCCCCTAGTAATTGACTCTTCCACCCTGGGAAAAAGCTTCTGACTATCTACTCTGTCCATGCCACTCATAATTTGGTAAACTTCTATCAAGTCGCCCCTCAATCTCCGTCGCTCTAGTGAGAACAATCCGAGTTTCTCCAACCTCTCCTCATAGCTAATAACCTCCAGACCAGGCAGCATCCTGGTAAACCTCCTCTGCACCCTCTCCAATGCCTCCATATCCTTCTGGTAACGTGGTGACCAGAATTGCACGCAATATTCCAAGTGTGGCCTAACCAAGGTTCTATACAGCTGCAGCATGACTTCCCAGCTTTTATACTCAATACCCCTGCCAATGAAGGCAAGCATGCCATATGCCTTCCTGACTACCTTATCCACCTGCGTTGCCACTAAGTGACCTGTGGACCTGTACACCCAGATCCCTCTGCCCGTCGATGCACTTAAGGGTTCTGCCATTTACTGTGTAATTCCTGCCTATATTAGACCTTCCAAAATGCATTACCTCGCCTTTGTCAGGGTTAAACTCCATCTGCCATTTCTCCGCCCAAGTCTCCAACCGATCTATATCCCGTTGTATCCTTTGACAATACTCTTCGCTATCTGCAACTCCTCCAACCTTGGTGTCGTCTGCAAACTTACTAATTAGCCCCGTTACATTTTCCTCCAAATCATTTATGTATACCACAAACAGCAAAGGTTCCAGCACTGATCCCTGCGGAACTCCACTAGTCACAGCTCTCCATTCAGAAAAGCACCCTTCCACTGCTACCCTCTGTCTTCTATGACCAAGCCAATTCTGTATCCATACTGCCAGCTTACCTCTGATCCCGTACGACTTTACCTTCTGTACCAGTCTGCCATGAGGGACCTTGTCAAAGGCCTTACTGAAAACCATGTATAAAACATCCACTGCCCTTCCATCGTCGATCATCTTTGTCACTTCCTTGAAAAACTCGATCAAGTTAGTGAGACACGACCTCCCCTTCACAAAACCATGCTGCCTCTCACTAATACGCCCATTTGCTTCCAAATGGTAGTAAATCCTGTCACGAAGAATCTTCTCCAATAATTTCCCTACCACTGACGTAAGGCTCACTGGCCTGTAATTTCCTGGATTGTCCCTGCTACCCTTCTTAAACAATGGAACAACAACAACAACAACAATATCACTGTTCCTTCACTGTCATTGGGTCAAAATCCTGGAACTCCATTCCTAACAGCACTGTGGGTGCACCTGCACCACATGGGCCGTAACCTCTGTGGAGGGGCAATTAGAGTCGGATTGCCACACCACTTCTAGTTTTTTACCTTGAAATCCAGTTTCTTGGCCGACCTTTCGGCTCGGGCCAGGTGAGAACAATCTGGTGGGGTGGGTTCCTGAGGCCTGGTGTTAAGGGCAGCTGAGCCAGGGGTAGGGAAGACACGCCCCTTTTTGACAGCCCCGGCTGCTGTACAGCAGAGAGGCCTAAAGGTCCAGCCGCTTTGAGAAGCCCGGGAGAAGGTAGGCGTTTATGGTAAGTGGGTAGGATTAGGTGGGGGTGGTTGGGTGGGGGGCTGGGGCGAGGCTGGCAGAAGGGGGTTTGGGTGGTTAGGCGAGGACATTCGGTCAGGGAGCTGGGTGGTCAGTGACCCGGTGGGTCAGGTGATCAGTGGGGGGGGTTGTCAGGTGATCGGAGGGGGTTGAGTGGTGGGGAGGGGTAGTCAGTGGGTGGGGGGAGTCAGTTGATTGGAGGGGGTTTGGTTGTGGGGGTCATGGTCAGTGGGTGGGTGGGGGAGGGGGTCGGTTGGAGTGGTTTGGGTAATGGGGGTGGTGGTCAGTGATTGGGGGGTTGGGTGATTGGAGGGGGTTGGGTAGTTGGGGTGGTGGTCAGTGGGTGGGTGGAGGGGGCCGTTGGAGGGGTTTGGGTAGTGGGGGTGGTGGTCAGTGGGTGGGGGGTTGGGTGCTTGGAGGGGTTTGGGTAGTGGGGGTGGTGGTCAGTGGGTGGGGGGTTGGGTGCTTGGAGGGGGTTGGGTAGTGGGAGTGGTGGTCAGTGGGTGGGTGGGGGGTTTGGGTGATTGGAGGGTGTTGGGTAGTGGGGGTGGTGGTCAGTGGGTGAGTGGAGGGGGTCGGTTGGAGGGGTTTGGGTAGTGGGGGTGGTGGTCAGTGGGTGGGTGGGGGGTTTGGGTGATTGGAGGGTGTTGGGTAGTGGTCAGTGGGTGGGGGGGGGTCGGTTGGAGGGGTTTGGGTAGTGGGGGTGGTGGTCAGTGGGTGGGTGGGGGTTTGGGTGATTGGAGGGGGTTGGGTGGTGGGGTAGTGGTCAGTGGTGGAGTTATCAGTGCGGGAGTTGGGTGGTCAGTGGAGCTGGTCAGTAGGTGGGTAGGGGAGGGCAGTCCTGTGAGGGGTAGGGAGTCCTGTGGGGCATTGTGGTTAGTTGGAGGGGGGGAGTGGGGGTAGTTGGGGGATCCAGTGGGGATTTGTGGGAGGGGGGGGTGTGGTTTGGGGGGGTCAGTATTATAGTTACCCAGGAGTTAGAAATGGTTTTAATTCTTCTAACTTTTTCTAGGTAACTACTCCTGCAAGACAGCCAGAATCATCCGAAGTTTGCGATTTAAATCGCATTATCGGACAGTTCCCAGCGCAGGGCAGTTGCCCATGGGAAGTTTGAACTTTCTGGGCAGTTGCCGTGCAAACTTTACGTGGGGACTTCCAGGGAGGGGGCTGGTTCCCCAGCGCATCTTTGGGGCATCGCCCAGTTATGGCGCCCCAGAGCCTGGAAGTTACGGGCCACGGTCTGCAGTGTTTCCTGACAGCAGCTACTCAGCACCACCATTTAGGGATGGGCAGTAAATACTGGCCTGTCAGCAATGCTCACAGGAAACAAGTAAATTAAAGAAAACCAGAAACCTGTCAATCACATCATTTAACCAATCAGGAAGCACCTCCTTGCTGTCAATCACATTAAGCTCATGAGAGGTAATATTGAGAATGTTTACATCTACATGTGAAACTCAGTCTTCCAAGACCGAGGAATTCAGCATACCATCCTGGAATACAGCTCCATCCTCCTCCTCGTCATCATCTGGACTTAACTCCACCTCTCCCTGCTGTTCTGTGGATGTAAGACAGAAAGAAGCAGAGTTGAAGAACTACTTCAGGCACACGCCAGTCAGTTCAAAATATGGAAGCACATCCGTACCTCTGGATAGTGTTCTAACACATTCCTCAAAGTAACTCAGCTTCCTAATGGAACACATTTATCATCCAACAATAGTAACCATTAGCATTTATAGAGCAAAAAGTCCCAAGGTGCTAAAGATGATTGTCATCAACAAGGATTTTGATACCAAGCTACAGGAGATATCAGGTCATCTGATCAAAAGCTTGGTCAGGGGAGGTGATTTTAAGTCATGTCCCAAAGCAGGAAAGAGGTAAAGAGGCAGAAAGTTTAAAATCCAGAGCATCGACTCACAGCCACTGAAGGCAGGGATTTCGGGGGAAGGGTAATGAAAACCAGGGATGTGCCAGAGACCAGAGTTCACAGAGTCAAAGATTTATCCAACCAGGGACAGTATCAGAAATAGAAGTAGCGAGGCCCTGGAGGAATATGAAAACAAGGGTGGAGGTTTTCAAATGAAAGAACAGATTTGGAATCATCTCACCACTTACATAATCATAGAAACATGCTCTTGGCTAATCAAGTCCAACTATTCTAATCCCAATCACCCCCTCACTCCCCCATACTTTAATATTCCACCCAGTCTAATCCCAATCACACCCTCGCTCTTTAAAACCCCACCCAGCATGCCACCCTCCCCATCTCTCTCTCTCTCTTTCCCCGTCTCTTACACTCTTTTCCCCCATCTCTCTCTCCCTGTTTCTCTGTTTATTTCCTTGTCTCGCTCTCTCATTTTATTTCCCCGTCTCTCTCTCTCTCTTTCCCCGTCTCCCTCTCTCTTTCACCATCTCTCCCTTTCTCTCTCTTTAAAGGTCTCCCTCTCTCTCTCCGTCCCTCTCTCCCTCTCTTTCCCCGTTTCTCTCTTTATCCCCGTTTATCTCTCTCTCTTTCCACGTCTCCCTCTCTTTCTCTTTCCCCGTCTCTCTCTCTCTCTCCCTCTCTTTCCCCGTCTCTCTCTCTCTTCTACCCTGTCTCTCTCTTTCCCCGTCTCTCCCTCTCTTTCCCGTCTCCCTCTCTTTCCCCGTCTCCTTCTCTTTCCCCGTCTCTCTTTCTCTTTCCCCGTCTCTCTCTTTCTCTCTCTCTTTCCCCGTCTCTCTCTTTCTCTCTCTTTCCATGTCTCTCTCTCTCTCTCCCCGTCGCTCTCTCTCTGTATCTTTCCCGTCTCTCTCTCTCTCTCTCTTTCCCGTCTCTCTCTATCTTTCCCGTCTCTCTCTCTCTCTTTCCCCCGTCCCTCGCTCTATCTTTCCTGTGTCTCTCTATCTTTCCCGTCTCTCTCTCTCTCTCTCTATCTTTCCCGTCTCTCTCTCTATCTTTCCCATCTCTCTCTCTCTTTCCCATCTCTATCTTTCCCGTCCCTCTCTCTCTCTCTTTCCCGTCTCTCTCTCTCTATCTTTCCCGTCTCTCTCTCTCTCTTTTTCCCGTCTCTCTCTCTTTCCCGTCTCTCTCTCTTTCCCGGTCCCTCTCTCTCTCTATCTTTCCCGTCTCTCTCTCTCTCTATCTTTCCCGTCTCTCTCTCTCTCCCGTCTCTCTCCCGTCTCTCTCTCTCTCCCGTCTCTCTCTCTCTCCCGTCTCTCTCTCTCTCTCCCGTCTCTCTCTCTCTCCCGTCTCTCTCTCTCTTTCCCGTCTCTCTCTCTCTTTCCCGTCTCTCTCTCTCTTTCCCGTATCTCTCTTTCCCACGTCTCTCTCTCTTTCCCGTCTCTCTCTCTCTATCTTTCCTGTCTCTCTCTCTCTATCTTTCCCGTCTCTCTCTCTATCTTTCCCATTTCTCTCTCTCTCTTTCCCATCTCTCTCTCTTTCCCGTCTCTCTCTCTCTTTCCCCGTCTCTCTCTCTCTTTCCCCGTCTCTCTCTCTATCTTTCCCGTCTCTCTCTCTCTATCTTTCCCGTCTCTCTCCCTCTCTATCTTTCCCGTCTCTCTCCCTCTCTATCTTTCCCGTCTCTCTCTCTCTATCTTTCCCGTCACTCTCCCTCTCTATCTTTCCGGTCTCTCTCTCTATCTTTCCCGTCTCCCTCTCTCTATCTTTCCCGTCTCCCTCTCTCTATCTTTCCCGTCTCTCTCTCTCTCTATCTTTCCCGTCTCACTCTCTCTTTCCCCGTCTCTCTCTCTTTCCCCGTCTCTCTCCCTCTCTTTCCCCGTCTCTTCCTCTCTCTCTCTTTCCCCGTCTCTCTCTTTCCCTGTCTCTCTCTTTCTCCGTCTCTCTCTTTCTCCATCCCTCTCTCTTTCCCCGTCCCTCTCTCTTTCCCTGTCTCTCTCTCTCTCTATCATTCCCATCCTTCTCTCTCTCTATCTTTCCCGTCTCTGTCTCTCTCTATCTTTCCCGTCCCTCTCTCTCTCTATCTTTCCTGTCTCTCTCTCCATCTTTCCCGTCTCTCTCTCTCTCTATCTTTCCCGTCTCTCTCTCTCTATCTTTCCCGTCTCTCTCTCTCTCTATCTTTCCCGTCTCTCTCTCTATCTTTCCCGTCTCGCTCTCTATCTTTCCCGTCTCCCTTTCTTTCTTTCCGCGTCTCCCTCTCTCTTTCCCCGCCTCTCTCATTTACCCCGTCTCCCTGTCGCTCTCCTTCCCCATCTCTTCCTTTCTCTCTCTTTCCCATCTCCCTCTCTCTTTCCCCGTCTCTCTCTCATTCCCCATCTCTCTCTCTCTTTCCCCGTCTCTCTCTCTCTCTCTTTCCCCGTCTCTCTCTCTCTTTCCCCGTCTCCCTCTCTCTCTTTCCGCGTCTCCCTCTCTCTCTTTCCCGTCTCCCTCTCTCTCTTTCCCCGTCTCTCTCCCTCCCTCTTTCCCCGTCTCTTCCTTACTCTTTCCCCGTCTCTCTCTCTCTTTCCTCGTCTCTCTCTCTCTTTCCTCGTCTCTCTCTCTCTCTTTCCTCGTCTCTCTCTCTCTCTTGCCCCGTCTCTCTCTCTTTCCCTGTCTCTCTCTCTCTTTCCCTGTCTCTCTCTCTTTCCCCGTCCCTCTTTCTCTCTTTCCCCGTCCGTCTCTCTCCCTCTCTCTCTATCTTTCCCGTCTCTCTCTCTCTATCTTTCCCGTCTCTCTCTCTCTATCTTTCCCGTCTCTCTCTCTCTCTCTCTATCTTTCCCGTCTCTCTCTCTCTCTATCTTTCCCGTCTCTCTCTCTCTCTCTCTATCTTTCCCGTCTCTCTCTCTCTCTCTACCTTTTCCCGTCTCTCTCTCTCTATCTTTCCCGTCTCTCTCTCTCTATCTTTCCCGTCTCTCTCTCTCTCTGTCTTTCCCGTCTCTCTCTCTCTCTATTTTTCCCGTCTCTCTCTCTCTCTTTCCCCGTCTCTCTCTCTCTTTCCTCGTCTCTCTCTCTCTCTTTCCCCGTCTCTCTCCCTCTCTCTCCCGTCTCTCTCTCTCTTTCCCGTCTCTCTCTCTCTTTCCAGTCTCTCTCTCTCTTTCCAGTCTCTCTCTCTCTTTCCCGTCTCTCTCTCTTTCCAGTCTCTCTCTTTCTTTCCCGTATCTCTCTCTTTCCCATGTCTCTCTATCTTTCCCGTCTCTCTCTCTCTCTATCTTTCCCGTCTCTCTCTCTATCTTTCCCATTTCTCTCTCCATCTTTCCCGTCTCTCTCCCTTTCCCGTCTCTCTCTTTCCCGTCTCGCTCTCTCTTTCCCGTCTCGCTCTCTCTTTCCCGTCTCTCTCTCTTTCCCCATCTCTCTCTCTCTATCTTTCCTGTCCCTCTCTATCTTTCCCGTCTCTCTCCCTCTCTATCTTTCCCGTCTCTCTCTCTCTATCTTTCCCGTCTCTCTCCCTCTCTATCTTTCCCGTCTCTCTCTCTCTATCTTTCCCGTCTCTCTCTCTCTCTCTCTTTCCCCGTCTCTCTCTCTCTTTCCCCGTCTCTCTCTCTCTTTCCCCGTCTCTCTCCCTCTCTTTCCCCGTCTCGTCCTCTCTCTCTCTTTCCCCGTCTCTCTCCCTTTCTCCGTCTCCCTCTCTCTTTTTCCCTGTCTCCCTCTCTTACTCTTTCCCCATCTCCCTCTCTTTCCCCGTTTCTCTTTCTCTTTCCCTGTCTCTCTCTTTCTCCGTCTCTCTCTCTTTCTCCATCCCTCTCTCTTTCCCCGTCCCTCTCTTTCCCTGTCCCTCTCTCTCTATCTTTCCCGTCTCGCTCTCTCCCTATCTTTCCCGTCTCTCTCTCTCTCTATCTTTCCCGTCTCTCTCTCTCTCTATCTTTCCCATCTCTCTCTCTCTTCCTATCTTTCTCGTCCCTCTCTCTCTCTATCTTTCCCGTCCTTATCTCTCTCTATCTTTCCTGTCTCTCTCTCTCTCTATCTTTCCCGTCCTTCTCTCTCTCTATCTTTCCCGTCTCTCTCTCTCTCTATCTTTCCTGTCTCTCTCTCTATCTTTCCTGTCTCTCTCTCAATCTTTCCCGTCCTTCTCTCTATCTTTCCCTTCTCTCTCTCTCTCTATGTTTCCTGTCTCTCTCTCTCTCTATGTTTCCCGTCTCTCTCTCTCTCTATCTTTCCCGTCTCTCTCTCTATCTTTCCCGTCTCTCTCTCTATCTTTCCCGTCTCTCTCTATCTTTCCCGTCTCTCTCTCTATCTTTCCCGTCTCTCTCTCTATCTTTCCCGTCTCTCTCTCTATCTTTCCCGTCTCTCTCTCTCTCTCTATCTTTCCCGTCCTTCTCTCTCTCTATCTTTCCCTTCTTTCTCTCTCTCTCTATGTTTCCTGTCTCTCTCTCTCTCTCTCTATCTTTCCCGTCTCTCTATCTTTCCCGTCTCTCTCTTTATCTTTCCCGTCTCTCTCTTTATCTTTCCCGTCTCTCTCTCTCTTTCCCGTCTCTCTCTCTCTTTCCCGTCTCTCTCTCTCTTTCCCGTCTCTCTCTCTCTTTCCCGTCTCTCTCTCTATCTTTCCCGTCTCTCTCTCTTTCTCGTCTCTCTCTTTCCCGTCTCTCTCTCTCTCTATCTTTCCCGTCTCTCTCTCTCTCTATCTTTCCCGTCTCTCTCTCTCTCTATCTTTCCCGTCTCTCTCTCTCTCTATCTTTCCCGTCTGTCTCTCTCTCTATCTTTCCCATCTCTCTCTCTCTATCTTTCCCGTCTCTCTCTCTCTATCTTTCCCGTCTCTCTCTCTCTATCTTTCCCGTCTCTCTCTATCTTTCCTGTCTCACTCTCTATCTTTCCCGTCTCCCTTTCTCTCTTTCCGCGTCTCCCTCGCTCTCTTTCCCCGCCTCTCTCTCTCTTTTACCCCGTCTCCCTGTCTCTCTCCTTCCCCATCTCTTCTTTTCTCTCTCTTTCCCGTCTCCCTCTCTCTTTCCCCATCTCTCTCTCTCTCTTTCCCCGTCTCTCTCTCTCTCTCTCTCTTTCCCCGTCTCTCTCTCTCTCTCTTTCCCCGTCTCTCTCTCTCTCTCTCTCTTTCCCCGTCTCTCTCTCTCTCTCTTTCCCCGTCTCTCTCTCTCTTTCCCCGTCTCCCTCTCTCTTTCCCCGTCTCTCTCTCTCTTTCCCCGTCTCTCTCTCTCTTTCCACGTCTCCCTCTCTCTCTTTCCCGTCTCCCTCTCTCTTTCCCCGTCTCTCTCTTTCTTTCCCCGTCTCTCTCATTCTTTCCCCGTCTCTCTCCCTCTTTCCCCGTCTCTTCCTTTCTCTCTTTCCCCGTCTCTCTCTCTTTCCCCGTCTCTCTCTCTCTCTCTTTCCCCGTCTCTCTCTCTCTTTCCCCGTCTCTCTCTCTCTCTTTCCCTGTCTCTCTCTCTTTCCGTCTCTCTCTCTTTCCCCGTCTCTCTCTCTTTTTCCCCGTCCCTCTTTCTCTCTCTTTCCCCGTCCATCTCTCTCCCTCTCTCTATCTTTCCCGTCTCTCTCTCGCTATCTTTCCCGTCTCTCTCTCTCTCTATCTTTCCCGTCTCTCTCTCTCTATCTTTCCCGTCTCTCTCTCTCTCTATCTTTCCCGTCTCTCTCTCTTTATCTTGCCCGTCTCTCTCTCTCGCTATCTTTCCCGTCTCTCTCTTGCTATCTTTCCCGTCTCTCTCTCTCTCTCTTTCCCCGTCTCTCTCTCTCTCTCTTTCCCCGTCTCTCTCTCTCTCTTTCCTCGTCTCTTTCTCTCTCTCTCTCCCCGTCTCTCCCTCTCTCTTTCTTTCCCGTCTCCCTCTCTCTTTCCCCATCTCCCTCTCTCTCTTTCCCCATCTCCCTCTCTCTCTTTCCCTGTCTCCCTCTCTTTTTCCCCGCCTCCCTCTCTCTTTCCCCGTCTCTCTCTCTCGCTCTCCCTGTCCCTCTCACTCCCTCTCCCTGTCCCTCTCACCCCCTCTCCCTGTCCCTCTCACCCCCTCTCCGCCTCTCTCTTACTCTCCCCATGCTTTTCACTCTCTCTCCCTGTGTCTGGTTGACACAATGTCTCCAGTCTGTCACTCTCTGTCTAAGGTTGACTGTCTCTCAGTCCTTCCCGTCTCTCACTCCAGTTACTGAGATTATGGTGAGTTTCTCTTGATGTTTTCTGTATGAAGATCAGCTAGCAGAGCAAGACTTCTTCACATATTTACTGGCCCAGAAGTCAAACTGAAGATGTGGAGAGTGGGAAACCGAACAAAGCAGCATTTTCCCAACTTGACACACTCTCCAAAGGTCTCACTCTCTCTCCCTCACCCCACACCTGAATGATCCCCTCACTTTCTTTTCTTGATCCCAAGTCTAAATGACCTCTGATTCTCTCCCTCAGCTCTCATTCTCCCAGAGCTCCACACAGACAGGTTTGTCCCAGCAACGATGCTCTAAAGAGGTGCGACAGAAGCAGAAGAGAAGCAGCTTCATGCCCAGGCTTTCTTTAGAGAAGCAAAACTACCTCTAGACACGGAATCCAACCACGCTCGAACCGCTTCATTCCGAAATGGGGGAGCATCAGAGGCTACATTGAGGAAAAAAAATGAAAATAATGAATGATGAAATGTATGGGAGATGGTCCATGTGACTTGAAGGAAGGTGAAGTGATGTCTGACATTCTGGGTGGTTCACACTCGATAAATCCAAATCCAAAACTTGGCTCACAAGGGCTTCAGCAACAACAGTAAATGAGCACTCAGTACACACACATGTTGGAACCAATATTAACTGGGCACTTAAAGCATCACAATAGAACCATGAGGAAAAGGGTACTCCACCTTCCTACTCTGCTGCCACTGCCCCAGACTTGAATCCCTTATTGACAACCTGTTAGCTTCTTTTTTGTCTCTCTCTCTGCATTCTCTGAAGATTCCATCAGAGCTCTCAGTGCTGCCTCATGAGCAGCATCTCCAACTGACCCCTCCTATTCTTGCAATGACCTTCCCACCAAGCCCATTAGCAAGGGGCTGATCTGGCCAATCTCCTTCCCATCCAACTCACTGCTGACCCTGCAGATTCTGCCAGTGGATCAGTGTTATGGCAGGTGGATGGTAAATGCCAACCTGCCCAAATCCCAGAGGGAAACTTGAAACAACTGTCACAACTATTTGCAATTTGTACCTATTTCGAGATGCAAACTTTGAATTCAGTAAAAAGAAGGCCACCAAGTCTTATAGGTTTCTTACAAAACTAAATTAAACCTTTATTAAATAAAAAAATGATTTTAAACACAAACATAGGTTTACAAATTACTACTATAATAACTATGATTAACCTAACTCCCAGTTATACCTCCGTTAAGGCAACGGTAAGAACACATAGATTTTAAAAGACCCAGGCAAGTAACATGATACCCTGAACAGTTGAATTCAAAGTGAGTTTTTCTCAGCTTCAGTTCCTTGCAGACAGCAGCTTGAGGCTTAGATGCTGAAGGCTTTTCACACTTGTGTTCGATCTTAGAATGCCTTCTGTTGCACACATCCTTCTCTCCTTTATACATAGTTTCCCCTTTGAATGCAAATTCCCATTGTTTCACTATGTCTTTGGACTTTACCTTTCTAATAATAAAAATCTATCATAGTACCAATTTTACCAGTAATCTTTGAGAAAAATAAACACGCTGTTTCTTAACTTCTCCTGGCTAGGTGAAACATTTCACCCCCCTCTTTTGAATTCAAGCTACTCTGGTTTTACTTAAAATATACCTCACATTCTAAAACTTCCCCCATGTTTACTACTTAACGCTTCAAACCTAGCTACCTTCTGATATATCAAAGCCTTTAATTCAATTAAGTCACAGACACACACACACACACACACACAAACACCACTATTACTCTACTTTACAATAAATTCCAATAACATTATGAAAATAATGATATCTTCCTGACAATCAGCGGTCACTGCCCCTCTCCACATCTCCATCCAGAATATCCATTCACTTGTGAACAAGCCTCTTGCAATCCTTAGCTTATTGTGGATGATTACATCTGCATCAAGGCCTTGACAGAAACCTGGCTCTGGGTGATGACACCTTCCCCCAGCTGAACCCTCCCTGTTTGACTGCAACTGCCACCACTTGCCTTGCCCAGGCCATTGCAATGGCAACGTGGTACTTATCACCAAATCACACCTTGGTTTGTCCTCTTATGCCCCTGGCAATTTGTCATTTTGATCATCTCAACTTGTTCCACCCCTCTCACCTCTCAGTGAAGATCCTTGTTTTTTACCACCTGTTAGTTCTACATTAACTGTGTTTAGTTGTATGCATGTTGTGGGCAGTAACAGGGGAGGCATCTGAACATCCTGTAGATGGACACAGACTAAAACTGCAGATATTGTGTTAGGAGGCATAAGCTCGTAATATGGAACTCTGCAAATAAATAATCAAGTCTGTAAAGATTGGCTCCGGTTCTATCCTTCACCACCTGGCTTTCTAAAAGTAGCAGAGGCCTAGAGGTGAAGTTTGGAAGCTAGGATTTTCTTGGAGTCTGAATCATTTGGCCAGTGAAAGAAAGACGTAGATATGTGCACATGGGTTATAATTCTATCAACGAGGAAACAAGATGTGGCCTTTTTGTTGTCGCTTCCTACCAGAAGTAAAATCAGAAGTATTTTGTGTCTTTGAATGCCCATCAGTCAGCTAGTGATGGAACTTTGGGCATTCAATTCGAGTTTCTGGGTGAAATTAACAAGAAAGACAGCCTGTTAAATGGCTATGAGACAGGGTCAGAATGTGGTTGATTTCAGAAAACAGACTGTCATTTCATGACCTTATGGACATATCATAGACATGCAAACATACGAAAGAGAAGTGGGCCATTCAGCCCCTTGAGCCTGCTCCGCCATTCAATAAGATCATGGCTGATCTGTTTGTGTTCTGAATTCTACATTCCCATTTACCCCTGATAACTTTTTATTCCCTTGCTTAACAAGAACCTATCTACCTCTGCCTTAAAAATATTCAAAAACCGCCCTCCACTGCCTTCAGAGGCAGACATTTCCAAAGTCGCACAACCCTCAGAGAAAAAATTTCTCCTCATCTCAAGGGCAACCCCTAATTTTAAAACAGCGCCCCCTAGTTCTGGACTCACCCAAAAGTGGAAACATCCTTTCCACATCCACCTGGTCAATACCATTCAGGGTCTTATATACTTCAATCAAGTCACCCTTCACTCTTTTAAACTCCAGTGGAAACAAGCCCAATCTGTCCAACCTTTCCTCATAAGACAACCCACTCATTCCAGGTATCAATCTAGTAAACCTCCATCGAACCGCCTCCAGTGCATTTACACCCTTCCTTAAATAAGGAGACTAAAACTGCACACAATATTCGAAGTGTGGTTTCATCAATGCCCTATATAACTGAAGCATAACATCCTTACTTTTATATTCAATCCCTCTCGTAATAAAGGATAGCATTCCATTAGCCTTCATAATTACATGCTGTCCCTTCATACTAACTTTTAGTGACTCATGCACTAGAGCACCTAGATCCCTCTGCACCTCAGATTTCTGCAGCCGTTCTACGTTGAAGTAATGTTCTGCTTTTTTAATTCTTCCTGCCAAAGTGAACAACTTCACATTTTCCCACAGTATACTACATATGCCAGATTTTTGCCCACTCACTCAACCTATCTATATCCGTCTGCAATCTCATTATGTCCTCTCCACAAAATACTTTGCTACCTATCTTTACGTCATCTGCAAATGTAGCTACCATGCCTTCGCTCCCCTCATCTAAGTCATTGATATAAATTGTAAATAGTTGAGGCCCCAGCACAGACCCCGGCGGGACTCCACTCCATACATCCTGCCAATCAGAAAAATACCCATTTATGCCTACTTTGTTTTCTGCCAGCCAGCCAATCTTCTATCCATGCTAATATGTTACTCCCTACACCATGCGCTTTTATTTTCCGTCTTATCAAATGCCTTCTGGAAATCCAAGTACAGCACGTCTACAGGCTCCCCTTTATTCACTGTGCATGCTGCTCCTTGAAAGAACTCCAATAAATTGGCTAAACACGATTTCTCTTTCACAAAACCATGCTGACTCTTCCGCGTTACCTTGAGTTACCTTAAGTGCCCGACTATAACCTCCTTAACGATCGATTCTAACACCTTCCCCATGACAGATGTCAAGCTAACTGGCCTATAGTTTCCTGTCTCCCTCCCTTCTTGAATAGAAGGGTTATATATGCCTCTTTCCAGTCTGAAGGAACCTTTCCAGAAGCTAGCCAAATTTGGAAAATTAGCGCCAATGCATCTACTACCTCATTAGCCACCTCTTTTAGGACCCTAGGATGAAGTCCATCAGGACCCGGAGACTTATTAGCCTGCAGCTCCATCAGTTTGCTCAGTATCGCTTCCTTAGTGATTGTAATTTCACCAAGTTCCCCTCTCCCTTCCATCTCCTGATTTACAGCTAATACTGGAATGGTTTTTGCATTCTCTATAGTGAAGACAGGAGCAAAATATTTGTTTATTTCATCTGCCATTTCCTTATTATTTACTATTAACTCCCCACTGTTACTCTCTAGAGGACCAACATTTACTTTACTTACTCTTTTCCTTTTTAAATACCTGTAGAAACTCTTGCTATCTTTTTCTACATTTCTAGCTAGCTTCCCCTCATACTCTAATTTCCTTCTCCTGGTTAACCTTTTAGTCATTCTCTGCTGTTCTTTATATTCTGACCTGCCACTCATTTTTGCACAGTTATATGCTTTTTCCTTAAGTTCGACGCTTTCGCTGATTCCTTTAGTTAACCACATTGGTGGGTCTTCCTCTTAGAATTTTTCTTTATTGTAGGAATATTCTTATTCTGAATACTCTGAAATATCCCCTTAAATGTCTGCCACTGCTTCTCTATTGATCTATTCTCTAGCCTAGTATCCCAGTTCACTTCAGCTAGCTTTCATGCCCACATAGGTGCCCTTATTTAAGTTTAAAATTCTATCTCAGACCCACTCTTCTCCCTTTCAAACTGGATGTAAAATTCAATCATATTGTGATCGCTGCTACCGATGGGTGCCTTCATTCTGAGGTCATTAATAAATCCTGTCACATTATTCAATACCAAGTCCAATATAACCTGCTCTCTGGTTGGTTCCAGAATGTGCTGCTGTAAGAAACTATCTAGAAAGCATTGTACGAACTCTTCATCCAGACTACTACTGCCAGTCTGATTTTTCCAGTTTATATGTAGATTAATGTCATCCATGATTATTGCTGTCGCTTTATCACAAGCACTCAATATTTCTTCTTGTATACTTTGTCCTACACTACGGTTATTGTTAGGGGGCCTGTAGACCACTCCCACTAGTGACTTCTTTCCCCTACTATTCCTTATCTCCACCCAACCAATTCTACATCCTGATTTCCTAAACCGACGCCATCTCTAACTATTGCACCAATGCCAACCTTGATTAACAGCGCTACCCCTCCACCTTTACCTAGCTTTCTATTCTTCTTGAATGTCATGTACCCCTCAATATTCAGGACCCAATCCTTCTCATCCTGCAGCCATGTTTCTGTAATGGCTATCGGATCATATTTATTTACTTCAATGTGCACGATCAATTCGTTATGAATGCTATGCACATTCACATACAGGGCCTTTAGTAATGTCTTTTTGTTACCTTTGTAACACCTAGTGTTGACTATTGGTGCATTTTTATGTTTTATCGTTCTGTCCCTTACTGTTATTCTATAACCCTCATTTCCCATATTACTATTATGATCAAAATAAAAGCAAAATACTGCGGATGCTGGAAATCTGAAACAAAAGCAAAAATACCTGGAAAAACTCAGGTCTGGCAGCATCTGCGGAGAGGAACACAGTTAACGTTTCGAGTCCGTATGACTCTTCATCAGAACTAAAGAAAAATAGAAATGAGGTGAAATATAAGCTGGTTGAGGGGGTGGGACAGGTAGAGCTGGATAGAGGGCCAGTGATAGGTGGGGGCAAAGGATTGCCAAAGATGTCATAGACAAAAGGACAAAGGGGTGTTGACAGTGGTGATATTAGATAAGGAATATGCTAATGGTGACGTTAAGGGTAGAAAGCAGGACGAGCAAGTGACAAATAGCCCCAGTGGGGGTGCAGTGGGGGGAATGGATCGAAATAGGCTAAAAGGTGGAGAGAAAGCAATGGATGGAAATAAATTTTAAAATAATATAAATAGGTGGGAGAAGAAAAAATATATTAAAAAAATTATATATTATTGGAAAAAGGGGGATTGGAAAGGGGGTGGGGATGGAGGAGAGAATTCATGATCTGAAGTTATTGAACTCGATGTTAAATCCAGAAGGCTGTAAAGTGCCTAATCGGAAGATGAGGTGCTGTTCCTCCAGTTTGCGTTGAGCTTCACTGGAACAATGCAGCAGGCCAAAGATGGACATGTGGGCATGAGAGCAGGGTGGAGTGTTGAAATGGTAAGCGGCAGGGAGGTCTGGGTCATGCTTGCGGACAGACCGAAGATGTTCTGCAAAGCGGTCACCCAGTCTGCGTTTGGTCTCTCCAATGTAGAGGAAACCGCACTGGGAGCAGCGAATGCAGTAGACTAAATTGAGGGAAGTGCAAGTGAAATGCTGCTTCACTTGAAAGGAGTGTTTGGGCCCTTGGACGGTGAGGAGGGGGGAAGTAAAGGGGCAGGTGTTGCACCTTCTGTGGTTGCATGGGAAGGTACCGTGGGAGGGGGTTGAGGTGTAGGGAGTGATGGAGGAGTGGACCAGGGTGTCCCGGAGGGATCGGTCCCTACGGAATGCCGATGGGCCGGGGGGGGTTCTGGGAGGGAGAGGAAGGTGTGAGGGCGGATGCACGGGAGATGGGCCAGACATGGTTGAGGGCCCTGTCAACCACTGAGGGTGGAAAACCTCAGTTAAGATCACCATGATAGGGTCCCCCTTGTCCTCACTTATCACCCCACCAGCCTCCACATTCAAAGGATCGTCCTCCGCCATTTCCACCAACTCCAGCATGATGCCACCACCAAACACATCTTCCCTTCACCCCCCCTTCGGCATTCTGTAATCTCATTGTCACCAAACCTAAAGGAAGTAATACTTTTATATTTCTTATCTTTTCATCTATCCTCATTACTGATTGAATCATGGTAACATTTCAACCAATCAATTCCACGTGCTGTTGAAATGCACCATCTAGCACTGTACAGTTAAAGGAGTCTACGACTCTCACAATCGCAGGGCGAAAACTTGTGTCCAATATAATTTGTTTTGATTCGTCCACATACTCATCTGCTTCCTCAAAATTCTCTGTCATATGTCATTTCAAGGATACTGTCTCTCGACTTTGGGCAGATCACTGCAAAATGGTATTTTGAGTCACCCCTGAACTGTTTCTAGGGAATTCCTGGGATTAATTCACCATTATCATTGTTCCAATTCTGTCTCTGTAAAGCTAGGACTGTGAAAGGTGGTTTCATCCTCCTGCCTGTCTCTAACCCATTCATTATATTGACGTCTGCATCCAGTATCCGAATCATTTCAAAATCTGGCAATCGTTGTGACTCTATTCCTTGCACCACTGTGGAATGTCCCATTTGCTCCAAGAAATTACTGGATTGTGCTAAGGTGTTTCATATGGACAGGCTCCTGGTTCAATTCTCGGAGAGGGAGATCCTGTTGGATCAGATGTCCGTTGCCTTGAAAATGATCCTGGGAAAGCCTCCAACAAGGCTTTCGCTCCAGCCTTCTTGGAGCAAATGGTACATTCCACAGTGAAGCAAGGCTGATGTCATGGAGACGCAGCAGAGGCCCTAACAGTCGCTAGATTGCAGGAGGATGATGACGATATGCGGTGAGGACACTCACAGATCTTCACATTGCCTCTGAAAATGTCTGACTCCTGTCTGGCCGAGGGCAGCTCGCTTGCGCACCATGATCAGGGTTGTATCATAGAAATGCAGCCATGAAACTTTAAAAGCATCAGATCCTTTGTCAGCCTTCAGCACCTGAGCCCTTCAGGGGCACAGGGTCACTGGTCATAGATGCTGAAGAGATGGGGGCCAGTCCCACCTTAAAAGGTGCTGAGAGCACAGAGAGAATGAGAGAACTCTGTGACTCCTGTCCACTACATTCTGGCAGCAATGACCAGCACCATCGAGGTGCAGGCATCAGTAATGTTTCCAGGGAGTGAGAGGCTGGACCATCACTTTGGTCTGAAGGTTACACACTGCACAGGGAAGAGGCCCTTGACTGAGACACCTGCCTTTATCTTGTGCAGGAACCAAGGTTTCACATCTGAGTGACACAAACACTGCTCATCAGAACAAGGAGCCACAGGCAGGGAGACATTCTTGGGAGTTTATTAACAATAGTCAACATTATGTACACGTTATTAACACCTGAGCCCAGGCTGAGCAATTCCATCTTAACGTTCCTAACCCCGCCACTACATCTTGGTGTCCCCTGACATCCACAGCGGAGGTGGAGGCGGCCTGCTGACTGTTATGTCCTGTTTGTGATGACCTTGGTGGGTTGGCCGGTCTGCTTTCGGGGTCCTGCCGTGTGGCAGTGACATCCTCCTCGGCCTGTGGAGCTGGAGCTGCTGGGCAGTAAGATGGGATTGGGATGGGTCGGACACTCCCGGAGTCACCTGGGTGGATGGCCCCGGGGTGTGCACTTGCTGATCCTCCTCCTTATGGGTGCCTGAGGGCCTCTGTTTGACTCCTTGAGGAGGAGGGGAAGCTGGAGTGAGATTGAGCTGCCCCACACCCCTCTCGCATTGACACTGTTGGAGGCCAACTATGGCGTCAGCAATGGAGTTGAGCCTGCGCAGCAGTACAGGAGCGAAGTCCTGGACCAAGGTCTCCATGGCGGCTGCCATCCTGCCAGTGTTGACTTTGGCGCATTGGCATGTAGGCACTATGACCTGAAAATGAAGGCGGCCTTGCAATCTGAGGAGTGCAGCGGACATCCGTTCCTGATATTCCCGAGCTTGCCTTTGCAGCTCCAGCATTTTTCTTTTCATTAACGGGATGTGGGCTTTGCTGGCTAGTCTAACATTCATTGCCCATCCCTAATTTCCTCTTGAGAAGGTGGTGGTGAGCTGTCTTCTTGAACCGCTGCAGTACATGTGGTGTAGGTACACCCACAGTGCTGATAGGGAGGGAGTTCCAGAACTTTGACCCAGCAACAGTGAAGGAACGGTGATATATTTCCAAGTCAGGGTGGTGAGTGACTTGGAGGGGAACTTCTAGGTGGTGGTGTTCCCATCTTTCTGCTGCTCTTGTCCTTCTAGATTGTAGTGGTTGTGGGTTTGGAAGGTGCTGTCTAAGGAACATTGGTGAGTTTCTGCAGTGCACCTTGTAGATGGTACACACTGCTGCCACTGTGGTGGAGGGAGTGAATGTTTGTGGATGGGGTGCCAGTCATGTGGAGTACTTTGTCCTGGATGGTGTTGAGCTTCTTGAGTGTTGTGGGAGCTGCACTCATCCAGGCAAGTGGAGAGCATTCCATCACACTCCGGACTTGTGCCTTGTAGATGGTGGACAGGCTTTGGGGAGTCAGGAGGTAAGTTACTCGTCGCAGGATACCTAGCCTCTGACCTGCTCTTGTAGCCACAGTATTAATATGGCTAGCCCAGGTCAGTTTCTGGTCAATGGTAACCCCCAGGATGTTTATAGTGGGGGATTTAGTGATGGTAATGCCATTGAATGTCAAGGGGCGATGGTTAGATTCTCTCTTGTTGGAGATGGCCATTAACTGGCACTTGTGTGGTGAATGTTATTTGCCACTTGTCAGTCCAAGCCTGGATATTGTCCAGGTCTTGCTGCATTTGGACATGGACTGCTTCTGTACCTGAGGAGTCGCGAATGGTGCTGAACATTGTGCAATCATCAGCGAACATCCCCACTTCTGACCTTATGATGGAAGGAAGGTCATTGATGAAGCAGCTGAAGATGGTTGGGCCTAGGACACTGAGATATGACTGAGTCCAGAGGCTCATCATCTGACTCAGATTCAGCAGATTTTTGGCCTCCAGCAGTCTTCCGAGTGCTGGAAACCAGGGTGTCATCAGATTCTTCTTCCGAGGTGTCTTCAAGGCTTGGAGTCGAGGACCTGGCTCACGGACTCTCCCGGCTGCTTCCCAGATGTGCCTACAAAAGCAAGGAGGGATAATTAGTGCATGGCAGGGGACAGTGGAACAGGGGAACTCACTCACAGCATGGTTGTCTGTTGTTGCACTGCTGGATCCTCACTTAGTTGAACACCGCTGACCTCACCATCAGCACAGGAATGGTCCAGGTCGTCGTGGGCCAGCTGGATGGCTCTGCTTCCAAAGTCTGAGAGGACATTGATTTCAGGCATTCCTCCACCAGTCTGTGACCTCTCCCTCTTGTTATGTGCCAGCTTGTACTTCGTGAATACAGATGGAGAGAGTGTAAGCAGGATGCCTGCCAGGCCAGATGATAATGATGCCTGGCATGTGCGGGTAGTGAGTGGTGCCATGGACAGGAATGAGGACATGATCCGCAGGACAGATGAAGGTGTGTCTGAGAGAGTGAATGGTGATATCCCCTGAACTGCCAGTGAGTGAGATCTCTGTGGATATGTGATGGATTTGAGAGTGAGAGAGTTGAGAGTGATGAGAGAGTGACTTACCCTGGCAGAACAGAGCAGATCATTCATCCTCTTGCGGTGTTGGGTGGCTGTCCTCTTTTGCACTGACCACTGCTGCTGCCGCCTCCCATGTTGGATTTGTCACCTTGCCTGCTGCTGTTTGCCCAGAGTGCCGGTAGAGGACTTCACGGCGGGCCTCCACTACGTCCAGCAGGCACCCAGGGGAGGCCTCGCTAAACTTGTTTCCTCCCTTTTGCAGTGATGATTTGAGCAGCTTCCAATCACTCAGAGAGTGCTAGGTCTATGCAGGGGTGGCCTTTAAATGTAGCCCCCATATTAAGGCCTAAGGTGATGGCAGTTCAGGTGATTCAGAGGCTACGCTGCCAGTGATCTGCCATGTTTCCCGGGAATGCGTTATTAACATGGCGGAACATGCCGGGAATTGGACGATATGGCATGAAAAGCCGCCATTTGCGGATGGTGGGTAAAACGTCCTTTTTCCTGCTGCTGCCGCACTTTGTGCAAATCTGGGCTGATTCTGCCCAAGGGGTCACCCATTTAGGACAGAGATGAGGAGAAATTTTTTCTCCCAGTCTTTGGAACTCTCTTCCTCAAAAGGCAGTGGAAGCTGAGTCTTTGAATATTTTGAAGGCAGTGGTAGATAGATTCTGGATAAGCAAGGGGGTGAAAGGTTATCGGGGTTAGGTGGGAATGTGGAGTTGAGGTTGCAATTAGATCATCCATGATCTCATCAAACGTTGGAACAGCCTTGAAGGGCCGAGTGGCCTACTTCTGCTCCTAATTCATTTGTCCGTTTGTGTGTTCTATTCCATGAGCTTCAACTTCGTTTTTTTTTGTGAGGGATTTTATTAAATGCCTTCTGGAAACTCATGTAAATAACATCTATAGATATTTCTCTGTCCACCCCTTCGGTTACCTCTTGAAAAAATTCACGGAGGTTTGAGAGGTATCACTGACCTTTCACAGATCCATGCCGGCTCTCTCTCAGCATTGAAAGGTATTCACACTATCATTAATTGTAGACTCCAGCAATTTCCTGGCAACAGCTGTTAGGCTATTGGTCCATAATTCTCTGGTTTCCTGCTGTTTACCTCTGTTTGAGCTCAACTCCATTTTCCTGCCCTATCCCCACATTCCTGGTTCCCTTAGAACTAAAAAATCTCAGTCTTGAACATACTCAAAGGCTGAATGACCATAGCCCTCTAGGGTAGAGAATTCCAAAGATTCACAACAGTGAAGAAATTTCTCCTCATCTCCATCCAAAATGGCTGACCCCTTATCCTGAGATTGTGACCCCGGGTGCCAGATCTCCAGCCTGTCAGCATTTTGCCTGCAAGGCCCTCTCAGAATCTTATACCTTTCAATCAGATCACTTCTTGTTCTTTGAAACTCCATTCTACTCAATCTCTCCTCATAGGACAACCCTCACATCTCAGGAATCTATTTAACTTTTGCTCTACCCTCTCTAAGACAAGTGTGCCTTTCCTTAGGTATGGGAATCAAAACCGTACACAACACTCCAGGTGTGGCCTCACTAAAACTTTGTACAATTGCGGCAAAGTTTCCTTACTCTTGTACTCCATAGGAACAGAGAAGGCCATTCAGCCCGTCGAGCCTGCTCCTCCATTCAATACGATCATGGCTGATTAAACACTTTTGCCTTTTACCCACACTAACCTTTTACGTTATTGTTAATCAGAAATCTACCTTAAACATACTCAATGACTGAGCTTCCACGGCCCTATGGGGTAGAGAATTCCAATGATTCACAAACCTCTAAGTAAAGAAATTTCTCCTTAACTCGTTTCTAAGTGGCTTCCCCCTTATTTTGAAATTGTGTCCCCTGGTTCTAGACTCCCCAGTCAAGGGAAACATTTTACCCATATTTACCCTGTCTATTCCTTTAAGTATTTTGTAGTTTTCAATGAGATCGCCTCTCATTCTTCGAAACTCTAGAGAATATAGGCCCAGTTTCCCAAATCTCTCTTCATAAGACAGGCCCGCCATCAGAACAAGTCTGGTGAACCTTCCTCCATGGCACTCCCTCCATGGCAATAATATCCTGTCTGAGGAAAGGGGACTAAAACTGCACACAGTACTCCCGGTGTGGTCTAACCAAGCTTCCATACAATTGAAGCAAGACTTCGTTATTCCTGTACTCAAATCATCTTGCAAGTAAAGGCTAACATTCCATTAGCCTTCCTCTGTGAGGTGAGAATGACTGCCCTTCACATCAAGGCCGCATTTGACCGAGTGTGGCATCAAGGAGCCCTAGCAAAACTGGAGTCAATGGAAATCAGGGAGAAAACGCTCAGCTGGTTGGAGTTATACCCAGCACAAAGGAAGATGGTTGTGGTTGTTGGAGGTCAGTCATCCCTGCTCCAAGACATCATTGCAGGAGTTCCTCAGGGTAGTGTCCTCGACCCAACCATCTTCAGCTGCTTCATCAATGACCTTCCTTTCATCATAAGGTCAGAAGTGGGGGATGTTCGCTGATGATTGCACAATGTTCAGCACCATTTGCGACTTCTCAGATACAGAAACAGTCCATGTCCAAATGCAGCAAGACCTGGGCAATATCCAGGCTTGAGCTGACAAGTGGCAAGTAACATCCACACCACACAAATATCAGGCAATGACCATCTCCAACAACAGAGAATCTAACCATTGCCCCTTGATGTTCAATGGCATTACCATCACTGAATCCCTCATTATCAACATCCTGGGGGTTACCATTGAACAGAAACTGAACTGGACTAGCCATATAAATACAGCAACAAGAGCAGGTCAGAGGCTAGGAATCCTGCGATGAGTAACTCACCTCCTGACTCCCCAAAGCCTGTCCACCATCTACAAGGCACAAGTCAGGAATGTGATGGAATATTTTTCACTTGCCTGAATGAGTGCAGCTCCCACAACACTGGAAAAGCTTGACACCGCCCAGGACAAAGCAGCCCGCTTGATTGGCACCTCATCCACAAACTTTTACTCCCTCCACCACCGACGCACAGTGGCAGCAGTGTGTACCATCTACAAGATGCACTGCAGGAATTCACCAAGGCTCCTTCGACAGCACCTTCCAAACCCATGACCACTACCATCTAGAAGGATAAGGGCAGCAGATAGATGGGAACACCACCACCTGGAAGTTCCCCTCCAAGCCACTCACCATCCTGACTTGGAAATATATCATCTTCACTGTCGCTGGGTCAAAATCCTGGAAAACTCTCCCCTACAGCACTGTAGGTGTACCTACACCACATGAACTGCAGCGGTTCAAGAAAGCAGCTCACCATCACCTTCTCAAGGGCAATTAGGGATGGGCAATAAATGCTGGCCCAGCCAGCGAAGCACACATCCCCTGAATGAATAAAAAGAATAGTAGCTTTCAGTGAGTTATGGACAAGGACACCCAGGTCATCTACGCTTTCTAATCTCTTACCATTTAGGAAATACTCTGCACATCTGTTCCTCCTGCCAAAGTGGATAATCTCACATTTTTCTACATTATATTCCATCTGCCATGTTCTTGCCCACTCACCAAGTCTGTCCAAATCCTCTTGAAGCCACTTTGCAACTTCCTCACAACACACATTCCCATCTAGCTTTGTATCATCTGTGAACTTGGAAATATTACATTTGGTCCCCACATCCAAATCATTGATATATATTGTGAACAGCTGGGGCCCAAGTACTGACCCTTCCGGTACCCCACTAGTCATAGCCTGACAACGCGAGAATGACCTGTTTATTCCTACTCTCTGTTTCCTGCCTGTTAACCAATCCTTAATCCATGCCAGTATATTGCCCCCTATCCCACGTGCTTTTATTTTGCTAACCAACCTCCTGTGGGAGACTTTATCAAAAAAAGCGTTCTGAAAATCCAAGTATACTACATCCATCGACTCTCCTTTATCAATTCTGTTAGTAACATCCTCAAAAAACTCCAATGAGTTCGTCAAACGTGATTTCCCATTTGCTAATCCATGCTGGCTATGCCCAATCAGATCACTATTATCCAAGTGTCTATTTATCACATCGTTTATTATAGATTCTAGCATTTTCCCCTACCACTGATGTAAGGCCAACAGGTCTGTAGTTCCCTGTTTTCACTCTCTCTTCCTTCTTAAATAGTGGGTGACATTTTCTACCTTCCAATCTGTAGGAACCGTTCCAGAATCTATAGAATTGTGGAAGATGATCACCAATGCATCCACGATCTCCATAGCAACCTCTTTCAACACTCGGGAATGTAGAACATCAGTTCCCAGGGACTTATCAACCTTCAGTCCCCATTAATTTCTCCAACACAACCTTTTTACTTATACTAATTTCCTTCAACTCCTTGTTCTCGCGAGTCCCGTGGATCTCTATTTCTGGGAGATTTCTTGCATCTTCCTTAGTGAAGATAGACACGAAGTATCATTTAGCTTATTTGCCATTTCTCTATTCCCCATTATGAATTCTCCTGACTCTGCCTGCAATGGACCCACATTTGTCTTAGCCAAACGTTTCCTTTTTACATACCTATAGAAACTTTTACAGTCCGTTTTATGTTTTTTGTTAGATTGCATTCATATTCTATTCTCCCTTTCTTTACCAGCTTCTTACTCCAACCACATGCAATAATGGGCAACATACTGTTTGCTTTCCCAATTACCAGCTGTATTTGAATCTTAACTTTCTGTACTTCTTATACAAGGACATCCAAATCTTTACTGAATACCAAAATTTAGTAGTTTCTCACCATTTAAAAATACTCTGTTTTTCTATTCTTCCTACCAAAGTGAATAATCATACATTTCCCCACATTATACTCCACCTGCCACCTTCTTGCCCACTCACTTAACCAATCCATATCCCTTTGCAGGCTCTGTGTTCCCATCACACCTTACAGTCCCACCTAACTTTGTATTGTTTCAAAACTTGGATAAATTACAGGTGGTCCCTTCTGCAAAGTTATAACTAGATTGTGATGGCCCATGTTCCTGGAAAAGCTTGTATTTTCTTTTGTGCTATGTCCCTTTAAGATCAACGTGGACTGGGGAATATTTTGAAAGGGGGTTAATTAGTTTCCTGTATGGCCTTAGGTTCATGACCATTAGGTGCCAAGAAATGCCCATGTGACCTAAGGTTGCCATGGTTGCTAGGAAGCAAAGAGTAAATAGAAAGGTAATTGCAGCAGCGTTATGTTTATGCCTGGTTTTTCTGTTTAGCAGTTTAAAAGACCGGGAATTCGTCCAACGAGAAAACAAGTAAGGCTCTCTCCAGGTGGAACAGTTTTCTAATTGGCAATCTTCAAACAGATCCTGGTGGTGAAGCAGGTCTCTGAGAATAGATCAAAGACTGTGTTATAATGTGTGTTATACAGTTGGAGGCCAGAATAGTGAAGACAGGAAGAGGGAGGGATTGTGGATTGGACAATACCTATTGTTGCTGTTGAAGTGATGCCAGAGCCCATTAGATCATTAAAGGGGTTGGGGAATTGAGTCTCTGGGGGTTCTGTGCCATTAGGTCTGTCGTGACCAGAGTGAGAAAGGGTTTGTAGTGTATGTCTTGTTGTTGATGACCATGTACAGGAATTTCAAATACGGTGTACAATATTGGCACCTTATTTAAGGAAGGATATAAATGCATTGGAAGCAGTTCAGAGAATGTTTACTAGGCTAACAGGAATGAAAACAAAAATTCAGAACTGATGAAGAGTCACGCGAAACGTTAACTTTGTCTTCCTCGCCACAGATGCTGTCAGACCTGCTGAGTTTTTCCAGCAATTTTGTTTTTTGTTTCAGATTTCCAACACCCGCAGTATTTTGCTTTTATAATACCTGGAATGGGTGGGTTGTCATATGAGAAAAGGTTGGACAGGCTAGGCTTGTATCTGCTGGAGTTTAGAAGAGTAAGAGGTGACTTGATTGAAACATATAAGATCCTGAGGGGTCTTGACAGGATGGATGTGGAGAGGATGTTTCCTCTTGTGGGAGAATCTAGAACTAGGGGTCACTGTTTAAAAATAAGGGGTCACCCATTTAAAACGGAGATGAGGCGAAATTTTTTCTCTCAGAGGGTTCAGTATCTTTGGAACTCCCTTCCTGAAAAGGCAATGGAAGTAGAGTCTTTGAATATTTTTAAGGCAGAGGTGGTTAGATTCTTGGTAAGCAAGGGGGGTGATAGGTTATCAGGGGTAGGTGGGATGCAGATTTCAGGTTACTATCAGGTCAGCCATGATCTTATTAAATGGCGGAGCAGGCTCGAGGGGCCGAATGGTCTACCCCTGCTCCTTGCTCGTATGTTGCTGGTGAACTGACCCAACGGCTGAAATGATTGGATGGGAAGTGAGAGATCATATAAAATGGAGGCCAAGTTGGAAAGGCCGTGAGATTGCATGTGGTCCCATATTTGTGGGGGAAGTAATGCGAGTGCTTGTAACTACAAATTGTCCAGAAAAAACAACAGACCTGAGGATTGGGAGCAGTTTAGAATTCAGCAAAGGAGGACCAAGGGATTGATTAAGAAGGGGTAAATAGAGTACGAGAGTAAGCTTGCAGGGAGCATAAAAACTGACTGTAAAAGTTTCTATAGGTATGTGAAGAGAAAAAGATTGGTGAAGACAAATGTAGGTCTCTTACAGTCAGAAACAGAGGAATTTGTAATGGGGAACAAAGAAATGGCTGACCAACTAAATACATACTTTGGTTCTGTCTTCACAAAGGAGGACACTAATAACATACCAGAAATGTTGGGGAACACAGGGTTTAGTGAGAGGGAGGAACTGAAAGAAATTAGTATTAGTAGGGAAATGGTGTTGGGGAAATTGATGGGATTGAAGGCCGATAAATCCCCGGGGCCTGATAATCTACATCCCAGAGTACTTAAGGAAGCGGCCCTCGAAATAGTAGATGCATTGCTGGTTATCTTCCGAGATTTAATAGACTCTGGAACAGTTCCTACAGATTGGAGGTAGCTAATGTAACCCCACTATTTAAAAAGGGAGACAGAGAGAAAACAGGGAATTATAGACCAGTCAGCCTGACGTCGGTAGTGGGGGAAATTCTAGAGTCCATTATAAAAGATTTAATAGCTGAGCACGTGGAAAACAGTGGCAGAATCGGACAGAGTCAGCATGGATTTATGAAAGGGAAATCATGCTTGACAAATCTACTGGAATTTTTCGAGGATGTAACTGGTAGAGTTGATGAGGGGGAGCCAGTGGATGTGGTTTATTTAGACTTTCAGAAGGCTTTCGACAAAGTCCCACATAAGAGATTGACGAGTAAAATTAAAGCGCATGGGATTGTGGGTAGTGTATTGAGATGGATAGAAATCCGCAGTAGCTTTTTGTTTTTATCTCTGTGTTTAATTGACTGCCACTTCTCTTCAAGAAATGCCTTCCCTGAAGACGTATTGCTCTGTTCTCCGACAGGATTTCCACCTGTCTCTTCTGCCCTGTTCACCTTCATTGCTTTCCATTTCTCTCCTGGTGTTTGATACTTTTGTCTGTGACATCTTTTGATTATCTGCTCCTATCACTGCTTGCTTGTCCCCACAACCACCCCACCCTCAACTTCTCTCTCCCCCCGCCCCCCACCTTAAACCAACTTATATTTCACCTCTCTCCTAACTATGCTTCAGTTCTGTTGAAGGGTCATGTGGACCCGAAACGTCAGCTCTTTTCTTCTCCACCGATGCTGCCAGACCTGCTGAGTTTTTCCAGGTAATTCTGTTTTTGTTTTGGATAGAAAACTGGTTGGCAGATAGGAAACAAAGAGTAGGAATAAACAGGTCTTTTTCTGAATGGCAGGCAGTGACTAGTGGGGTACCGCAGGGATCGGTGCTGGGACCCCAGCTATTCACAATATATATTACTGATTTAAGTGAGGGAACTAAATGTAATATCTCCAGATTTGCAGATGACACAAAGCTGGGTGGGAGGGTGAGCTGTGAGGAGGATGCAGAGATGCTTCAGTGTGATTTGGACAAGCTGAGTGAGTGGGTAAATGCATGGCAGATGCAGTATAATGTGGATAAATGTGAGGTTATCCATTTTGGTAGCAAAAACAGGAAGGCAGATTATTATCTGAATGGCTATAAATTGAGAGAGGGGAATGTGCAACGGGACCTGGGTGTCCTTGTACACCAGTCGCTGAAGGTAAGCATGCAGGTGCAGCAGGCGGTAAAGAAGGCAAATGGTATGTTGGCCTTCATAGCCAGAGGATTTGAGTACAGGAACAGGGATGTCTTGCTACAATTGTACAGGGCCTTGGTGAGACCACATCTGGAATATTGTGTGCAGTTTTGGTCTCCTTCTCTGAGGAAGGATGTACTTGCTATAGAGGGAGTGCAGCGAAGGTTTACCCGACTGATTCCTGGGATGGCGGGACTGACATATGAGGAGAGATTGAGTTGATTAGGATTGTATTCGCTGGAGTTCAGAAGAATGAGGGCGGATCTCATATAAAATATAAAATTCTAACAGGACTAGACAGGGTAGATGCAGGAAGGATGTTCCCGATGGTGGGGGAGTCCAGAACCAGGGGTCACAGTCTGAGGATGTGGGGTAGACCATTTAGGACTGAGATGAGGAGAAATTTCTTCACCCAGAGAGTGGTGAGCCTGTGGAATTCGTTACCACAGAAAGTAGTTGAGGCCAAAACATTGTATGTTTTCAAGAAGGAGTTAGATATAGCTCTTGGGGCGAAAGGGATCAAAGGATATGGGGAGAAAGCGGGAGCAGGCTATTGAGTTGGATGATCAACTATGATCATAATGAATGGCTGAGCAGGCTCGAAGGGCTGAATGGCCTACTCCTGCTCCTAGTTTCTATGTTTCTAACTACGTGAGGTGTATCTTTGTGGTATTGATTATTTAAAGTGAAGTTTACCTTTTAGTTTGAAATTTCCTAGGCCTGAGGGTTAATGTTTGAATCATGTAGATTTTGGTTGGTTTGTTGCAGTAGAAGTTTTAAAGGGTGAAATACTTGTCCAGCAGTTTTCTTTCCATTTGCATTGTGAGAATTTCTTTCTTTTTAAGGAGTTGTCAGTCTCTACGGGGAATCATAACAAGGTTTTAAATAGGTGAGGCCTCAGCACTGATCCATGTGGCATTCCACCAGTCAGACTGCCAACCTGAAAATTACCTGTTTATTCCTACTCTGTGCTTTCTGTCCTATAACTAATCCTCTATCCCTGCTCATTTGTTACCCCTAACCTCATGAGCCCCACTAGGGTGCACCTACCTTTCATATGGTACTTAACTGAATGCCTTTTGAAAATCTACACAGCTAAATCCATCCTCAAATAATTCAAGTAGATTCGTCAAACACAATTTCCCTTTCGTAATATGGCGGCGTCAACACGATGTTATCATTTTCTAATTACCCCATTACTACTTCCACAATAACGGATTCCAGCATTTTCCCAACGTGGGAGGTCAGGTTATAGTTTCCTATTTTGTTTCCACCGCCTTCCATTTTTTCCACTGGGACTGTTCCAGAATCTAGAGAATTTTAGGAGGTCACAACCAGTTCATCCACAATCTCTTTTGTTACCCTAGGATGTATGACATCCAGTTCTGGGGATTTGTCAGCTTTTAGCCCCATTCATTTTTTTCTGTCCCAATATTAATTACTTTAAGTTCCTCACTCTCATTAGGCTCGTGGGGCTGGACTTAATGCTCCCTGGCTACACAGTTGACTAACCAGCAGCAAGGACGTTCACATGTACCTATTGCAAACATAATAGACTGGCCAATCAGCAGTAAGATCCTGCCCAATATTCTCATCCTCCACCTTTCACCTGTTTGAGTCATTCTCTGGATGATGGGTCGACTACCCAACCCGAAACATTTGAGGCCTATCAGTTCTTCTGAGGAACTCTTTTTTACAGTAATAACTGATATTTTTAGAGCAAAGTTTACATGGTGTAACAGTAAGAATGTCTTATTCAAAGCTACCAGTCTCACCATGAAAACCTTCAAACAGCTTTTGGATTTGTCTAGTTAATAAGATGATTAAAGTTCCCCTCGATTACTGCATTGCCCCGGTTACACCCTCCTATTATTTCTTGATTAGTATTCTGTCTAACAGTATAGCTGCTATTAGGGGCCTAAAAATTACTCCCATCAGCGTGCTCTGTCCTTATTATATCTTATCTCTATCCATGCTGATCTACTTCCTGCTCTTCTAAGTGAAGATCCTTCTTCACTCCTTACACTATCCTTTATTACCAACCCTTCCTTTTCCATTTTGACTTATTGAAGTGTCAAGTACTCTGGAATATTTAGTTTCCAACACTGGTCACTGTGTCTCTCTGTAATGGTGATTCAGTGAAGCCCAATTATCTCAGTTTGTGCCACTAATTCATCTACCTTGTTACAAATGTTTTGTGCATTCAGATAAAGCACTTTCAATTTTTACTTTTTATAATTTTCTCTGATTAGACCTGATTCACTGACTACACCGTTAAACATTTTGTCTCTTCCTGTCACATGGCTTACCTCTACCCAAATCTACACTGCTATACTGCTTGACTTTCCTCTTTAGACACTTCCCACGGATATGGTTTCCTGAGATTACAATGCTCTCTGCAAGTGCCACCACCACCTGCCCTCTCATCCCTATCTAACCTTGTTTTAATTCAAGAATTAAAAGTACAAATAAAATCTACTTTGCTTATAGTTATTAGTGTTTTTTAACAACTATTTGATCTAGTTTAAGTTGTAGATACACGCCATTAAATAATAACACAAAGCAATAAAAGTATTGAAGGACCATACAGCACCTCCTTCCCACCACACCAAATTCCCACTCTCGCCAAATGCCAAACTTCTCAGAGCATTTATGGCCACTCTGGGATTCACTGTCAGTGGTGGGGTGGGGTGGGTGGGGGAGGGCGATGGCAGTGAGCGGTTTGGATTTACCTTCTGGGGGTAAAAATATCATAAAACCTGATCCCCAGCCCCCACGTTCTCAGCTTGTAAAATCCTTCTCCTGCGTAGTGACCATCCTATGAGAGGTGTCCTACTGTATCAGTGCAGTCTGCATTCAGCAACCTCTGGTACATCATTACCTTCTGGTGGTGAGGTATCTGCAGAGTGTTCCCCTTCCCGGCCTGTGATGTGAGTCCAGTGGACATCTGCCTTGATTTCCAGAGGATCAATGGGACTGATTATCTGTCGGACCCGCAGGCCTGAAGCTACTTGACGTGGCAGACAGTGCCAGAGAAGCAGCAGGATTGTTAGCACATAGCAGGAGACAGAAAGAAAAAGAGACAAAGAAATAGTGAGGCACAGGGTAGAATGTAAAGGTAAGAGTTACAAACGGCAAGGAAACCCATGCAGAGAGCAGCAGGGGGCACAGCAGAGGGGACTGGAGGAGCTGAGTCTCAGATACCAGTGGGAGTTGAGCCCCGTGGAGCAGAGGGATCTGGAGAGCTGAACCCTGGAGAGCAGAGCCCGTGGAGCAGAGCTTGGATTTCAGCTTCACACTCTACTGACAATACAATGTCACAATTACCAACTGCCAGCTGGGATAGTCCATGAACATTGAGCCAGGCTTTTGCTCCTGCTCCCTGTCCAAGGATCTTGCCCTCATGCCCTGTGACATTTCAACCCGCTGTGTGCCCTTGGGCATAGCCCTGAGCAGCAGCTCCCAGTGATAGAAAAACCCAGAGCTCAAGGCTGGCTGTAGGGTGCCTATACCATGTTCTTTATTCGATATTAAGTACCCAGGAAAGCAAAAAGGTTAGTTGCACAAGGGTTAGATTGCAGTCCCCACACCATGCATATGGCCCAGAATGCAGGAGAACACAGTGTCCTCAACGTTTCAGTACAGACACCCCACAGCCACACACGTGAGGAGTCCAGTACCACATGACAGCCACCCCATCCACCCTACTCAAACCTCCAGCATTTGTGAATGATGCCTTTTCTTGCTAAGTATTCCAGCCAAACTCTCTAGCAGGGGAAAAGTTAATGAGAGCAGCAGAGGAGGTTCCAGCACAGCCAAATACGGGAGCTGTAGACAAGCTGGACAATGTGCTAAGGGGAGCCAGGGTCAGGCTCCAGCCCAGCTGGAGTACCAGTCGCAACTGTCAGACGTGTCAGACGGAGCAGTGCTCTGTAATGGTCACAGTGCTCTGTGACGATCAATGTCTTAACCAGAGTCCTGCTGACACACTCTCTGAGCTAACTGGTACTGGGACTGTGTATCTGAAGCCTCAGATTGATGAGTACACTGAAGTCCAGGTTAGTGTGTTGTTTTGGGTGATGATACTTTGCTGTAACCTCCTCCCCTGTGCTCTCCAGTAGTCAGCAGCATACAGGAAATACAGTGCACTCCTTTTAACTTGTTCTATCTACAGGCAAGGTGAAAAGGAGTCATAGCTCCACAAATTCCAGGGAATCTCGGTCTCCAGGGAGCTTCCATTTGTTTTAGCCACTTTTTTTGGTCATGCTGATTAAACTTAACAGGAGTCCAGCTGGAGTTCTCAGCCAATACAGTCACAAGCCCACTGCTGCCTGCTTAAAAGGAGCGGATTGTACCTCAACAGCTCTGTCAATTCAGGCACTTGGAGAGAAGCAAAGTAGATACCTCTGAACGAAGGGTTGTCCTCTTCATCAGCTAGCTGATGGACCCAGAGCCCAAACCGGAGCTCCTTCTCCCAGGGACAGTACTCACCCTCTTCACACACAGTCACAAACAGGCACACACCATCACACAGGGACAGTCACACACAGTCACACAGGGACAAACACATACAGTCACACATGGTCACACAGGACAAACACACAGTCACACAGGGACAAACACGCACAGTCACACAGGGGCAAACACACACAGTCACACAGGGGCAAACACACACAGTCACACAGGGGCAAACACACACAGTCACACAGGGGCAAACACACACAGTCACACAGGGGCAAACACACACAGTCACACAGGGGCAAACACACACAGTCACACAGGGGCAAACACACACAGTCAGGTAGGGACAAACAGAATCACATGCATTCATACAGGGACAAACACACAGTCACACCCACACACACAAACAGAAACAGACAGACACAGACAGTCACATAGACATATCCAGACACACACACAGTCACGCAGATACATACACATAAAGACACGCACACAGACAGACAGAGTGGGGCAGAGGAAAACAGGAAGTACAGTCAGTGCAGGAAATTCGGATCAGCTGGTCCAGTCAAAAGATGGAGGTGTGTTTGTGAAAAGGGATTCTCAGTGTGATAGGGAATTATCCCAAGTTGGGAACATGGATCCTCTGGTCTGGATTCACCCGCGACAGTCTGCCACGATTGGGGTGACTTCCTCAAGGTGAATGAGACCAACATGAGGTGTGGATGCATGGTGATCTCAACTTCCCCAGCCCTGCCCTGCCATACTGTCATTAGTTGCCCCTTTGTTACCTGCTGCATCCTCATGCTGCTTGGCCGGGGAAGGACATGGCTTAGCAGCTCATTTCCCCCTCTGCCTCTGATCCCACTGCTTCATGGGACAACAGTATAGGTGTTAGGATGGAGCAATGAGTCGAGTGCTCAGGCAATGGAGGCAGAGGGCAAAGCCTCCACAATGACCCTCACTCACCTACCTGAGCCGAGGCTGCAGATTACTGGATTGTAAGAAGGTTCCTGCGCCTCTGTCCATCCAGGATTAATGGCCAGGATGGTGGTGAGATTAGCCCCATCCAGAGGATTGAATGAGCTCGATTTGGGTGGAGTTCCCATCCCACACTGAAAAGAGGAATCACACCTTCTCATTCTCTAATCAATCAAACTCATTATTGCTGTCATCCTACTTGTCTGGGCCTGTCTGCTAGTGAGGCCTGTTTTCAGATTGTCTGAGGAGGTGGCTGTGATTTAAAAGGTCCAAGAACAACCAGAAATCCTCCTCACAACAACAGCTCTCCTCACGGGCATTGGTCTGTGCTGATGAAGAGCTGAGTGACAGACCAATGGAAGTAAGGGTCAAGCAGGTAGTATGGAAGAGTGAAGCAAAAACAGAAAATGCTGGAAAAACTCAGCAGGTCCAACAGCATCGGTGGAGAGAGAAACAGAGTTAACATTTCGAGTACGTATGACTCTTCTTCAGAGTGAAGAAGGGTCATACGGACTCGAACGTTAACTCTGTTTCTCTCTCCACCGATGCTATTAGACCTGCTGAGTTTTTCCAGCATTTTCTGTTGTTGCTTCAGATTTCCAGCACCCGCAGCATTTTGCTTTTGTCTTAGTATGGAAGAGTAATGAGTCACACAGCCAGCCCACACTGTCGTCCTCCCCTCAAACATGAGCATCAGCATTAACCAAAGGGCTGAAAACGCTCCCAATTGTCCACCATTATCTCAACAGGAGATCAATAGAAAACCAGGAGAAATCCTGAGAATACAATCACAAACTTTCATTATTCACCTGTTCTAGTTATTTAACTCCAAACTCAATGATAGGGCAATCTCAATCCCATTTACAGGACAGAGGAGCAGATAGTGGAGACAACCTAATATCTTATCACCCAAAGATACGCAAGGTCAGAAAGCAAATCTCAGGCGTCCACTGCACCTGAACACACCAGTAACACATCCACATCCTCCAAATGAAACCCATCCCTCCAACACATTAAGCCCCTGCACCTCATCTCACCATCACATTAACCCATGAGGCCCGTACCCCCAGTACATTAACCCCTTGAACACCTTTCCTCGAGCACATTAACCCCCGAACCCCATCCCTCCAGCATATTAACCAACTGAAACCCATCTTGCCAGCACATTAACCCCCTGAACCCCATCCCTGCAGCGTGTTAACACCTTGAACCCCTTCTCTCTAGCATATTAACCCCATGAAACCCATCTCCCCAGCACATTCACCACCTTATCCCCATCTCTCCAGCTCATTAACCACCTGAAACCCAACTCTCCAGCACATTAATCCCCTGTATCCCATCCCACCAGCACATTAAGGTTTGATCAGGGATAGTCAGCATGGCTTTGTCAGAGGGAGGTCATGCTTAACAAATTTGATTGAATTTTTTGAGAGGTTGACTGGGTGTGTCGATGAGGGTAGTGCAGTTGATGCAGTTTATATGGATTTCAGCAAAGTCTTTGACAAGGTCCCACATGGGAGACTTATAAAGAAGCCAGATGCACATGGGATACAGGGTAATTTGATAAGGTGGATTCAAAATTGGCTTAGTTGTAGGAGACAGAGGGTGTTAACAGAAAGATGCTTTAGTGACTGGAAGCCAGTGTCCATTGGCGTACCTCAGGGATCTGTGCTGGATCCCCTATTATTCGTCATTTATTTAATGACATAGGTGACTATGTGAGGGGTAGGATTAGTAAGTTTGCAGATGACACAAAGATTGGCCGGGTGGTTAACAGTGAGGTTGAGTGTCTTGGGCTACAGGAAGATATAGATGGGATGGTCAAATGGGCAGATAAATGGCAGATGGAATTTAACCCTGATAAGATTGAGGTTATACACTTTGGAAGGAGTAATTTGACAAGGAAGTATTCAATAAATGGCATGACACTCAGAAGTTCTGAGGAACAAAGGGACCTTGACGTCTGTGTCCATAGATCTCTGAAGGCGGAGGGCCATGTTAGTGGGCCGGTGAAAAAGGCATGTGGGACACTTGCCTTTATCAATTGAGGCATAGATTGCAAAAGTAGGGAGGTCATGTTGGAGTTGTATAGAACCTTGGTGATGCCACAGTTAGAGTATTGTGTGCAATTCTGGTCGCCACATTATAGGAAGGATGTGATAACATTCAAGGCTATGGGCCAAGTGCTGGTAAATGGGATTAGGTAGGTAGGTCAGGTGTTTCTCACGTGTCGGTGCAGACTCGATGGGCCAAAGGGCCTCTTCTGCACTGTGAGATTCTTTGATTAAACCCCCTGAACCCCATCTCTCCAGCACATTAACCCCCTGAACCCCAACTCTCCAGCAGATTAACCACGAGCTCCATCTCCCCAGCACATTCACCCCCTGAACCCCATTCCTCCAGCACATTAACTCCTGAACCCCATCTCTCCAGCACATTAACCCTCTGAACCCCATCCCTCCAGCACATTAACCCTCTGAACCCCATCCCTCCAGCACATCCACCCCCTGAACCCCATTCCTCCAGCACATTAACCCCTGAACCCCATCCCTCCAGCACATTAACCTATTGAACCCCATCCCTCCAGCACATTAACCCCCTGAACCCCATCTCTCCAGTATATTAACCCCCTGAACCCCATCCCTCCAGCACATTAACCTACTGAACCCCATCCCTCCAGCACATTAACCCCCTGAACCCCATCTCTCCAGAATATTAACCCCGAACCTCATCTCTCCAGCACATTAACCCATTGAACCCCATCCCTCCAGCACATTAACCCCTGAACCCCATCTTTCCAGCACATTAACCCCTGAACCCCATCCCTCCAGCACATTAACCCCCTGAACCCCATCTCTCCAGCAGATTAACCCTCTGAACCCCATCTCTCCAGCACATTAGCCCCCTGAATCCCATCTCTCCAACAGATTAACCCTCTGAGCCCCATCTCTCCAGCGCCCTTTATTCTCCAATGATGACCTGTGTTGATGCTGTTGATCTGAATCTCCGCTCAGGATTCCAAACTGAGACTCGCTGCTCTTTGCCATTTAAGAGGCACACCCGCCTTTACCTAAGCCCACCCCTAGGTGGGCTACAGTGGATGGGCTCTGGTGCTTCAGTCTGGGATTGAATCCTCATTTTGAAGATGAAACCCTCTCCCAATCAAACAACATCACTCACCGTAACTTGACTCTGATTGCTCTTCATTCTCATCCTCTGCCTCACTGTCTCCCTCTAGGTCACCCTTCAGCAACCGATGAATCCTCACTGCTTCCATCCATGGGACGCCCCCCAAGTCCGAGGGAGTCAGTGCATTGTCCTCATCCTCTTCCTCATCCTCCATCTCATACTCAGAGCTACTGCAACTAAACCAAAGACAGTCTTTTGTCAGTCATGCCCTGACTGTGTTATGAGGTACAACACAAACAGCAGATGATAAATCAAGCCAGTAGACAGGGGCTGTAACAGACTCATAGGAACCAGACAGGACGAGACACAGCCAGACATAACTGAACAGGAACTAGTCATAAACAGATAGGAACTAAGTGCAACCAGACAGGGCCAATTTTAAGTGCTCCACCATTGGTGGCCATGCCTTCAGTTGTCTAGGCCCTGAGCTCTGGAATTCCCTCCTTACACCTCTGTCTCTCTATCTCCCCTCCTTTTAAACACGCTAGAATGTCTACCTCTTTGACCAGGCCATTAGTTATCTAACCTAATATCTCCTTGGCTCAGTATCATATTTTGTTTTATAATGCTCCTGTGAGATGTCAAAGAGGCTTTATAAATATAATGTTGTTTGAGAGGACCAGGCATGACACAGGATTAAACACAACCAGACAGAATGAGACAGGAATTAGACATGAGGAGACACAAACGTGACACAATTAGACAGCACTAAAAACAACCAGACAGGGTCAGATAGGAACCAGACAAGAACTGGACACAACCAGACAGGATCAGATAGGAAGCAGACAGGAACTAGGTACAATGGGACAGGAACTAGGCAGGAACTAGACAGGATCAGATGGGAACCAGACAGAAACTAGACACAAGCAGACAGGAGCTTGAAATGACCAGACAGGACCAGACACAGCTGGTAGGACCAGACAGAACCAGGCATGAGCAGGCAAGAGAGGAAACATTCGCTTTAAACTGGTTTATAATAAACATGTAAAAGCATTGATACTGAGGTTCCAATGAGCAACAACTATATTTAGATTGCACCTTTAACAGAATGAAACATGCCAAGGCATTTCACAGGAGCATTATAAAACAAAGTATAACACCAAGTCACATAGGAGATATTAGGTCAGTTGACTGAAAGCTTGTTCATTGCGATAAGTTTCAAAGAATGTTCTAAAGGAGAAAAGCGAGCTAGAGAACAGAACAGGTGCTCCTTTCTCTATCTTTTATCAGCCTCGAATAGCTGGTGAGTCTTCTTCCTTTGTCTCCAAGCTAGGGGAGTGTAACTTTCTATTATTTTAGCTCTGTAAATTAAGAACTAATTGGCTAATTAATTAAGGTTAGACAGACATGGCAAGAATGGTCGTGTGCCATGACTACAACATGTGTGAATCTGTGGAACGCACTGCAATCCTGGAGGACCAAATCTGCAGCTTAGGCAACTTCAGCTCAGAGTTGCTGAGCTGGAATCTGAGTTGTGGACATTGAGGGACATCAGGGAAGGGGATAATTACCTGGACACTGTTCCAGGAAGCAGACACACACCTTTGGTTGAACAAAACTTGGTCAATGGTCAGAGATAAGAGGGTGTGACTGCGAGTCAGGCAGGTATGGAGAACCAGCGAGTAGTGATGGAGGAGCCTCAGCCCTTGTCTTTTTCCAACAGTACGAGCTGCTTGCTACCTAACTGGATGAGGAGAAGGACTGCAAGGTGGATGAACAGACTGGCCAAGGCACCATGGTGAAGTCTGAGGAGCGATGAGGAATGTTGTAGTGATGGGAGACAGTTTAGTCAGGGGGATACGTACTGGTCTCTGCAGCCGCAACCAGGAATTGTGAGGTTCTGTTGCCTGCCCAGTGCCAGGATTAAGGACATCTCCTCACGGCTGGAGAGGAACTTGGAGTGGAATGGGAAGGGGAAGGGGAAGGATCCAGTTGTTGTGGTCCACGTGAGAACCAATGTCAAAGGCAGAACCAGGAATGATGTTCTGCTGAGAGAGTTTGACTAGTTTGGATGCAAATTAAAATTCAAAGGTAATCATCTCTGGGTTGTTGCCTCAGCCACGTGCCAGTTGGTGTGGAGTCAAACCGATTAAAGAAACAAACGTGGTGTGGAAGGAAGGGATTCTGATTCATGGGTTAGTGGCGTTAGTACTCAGGGAAGAGGGCGCTATTGCACTGCAATGGGCTCCACTTGAACAGGGCTGGGACCAGTGTCCTAGCCAATCGTATAACTGGGGCTTCAAATTACTGGGGGGAGGACCGGGGGAGGCAGCGGAATAGGGTTCAGGTGAAGGGACGTTTAGAAATCCAAAGAGAAAGGTCAAGGCAATGGAGCAGTGTAACGATGTGGGTAAACACAAGCAGAGTGGGGTTAATTGTACATCAGCAAATATGGTCCATGCAGGGAACAATGTCAAAAAAATGAATTTAAAGGCTCTTTAGCTAGATGCGCAAAGCATCTGCAATAAGACAGATGAACTAATGGCATAAATAGTTTAGATTGAATCACCATAACAGAGAAATAGTTACAAGGTGATCAAGGATGGGAAATAAATATTCCGGAGTCCACAATATTGCAGAAAGACAGACCGAATGGCAAAGGAGGAGGAGTAGACCTGATAGTAAAAGATGACTTAAGGACATTGGTGTGAAAAGATCTGGCCTCAGAAGATCATGAAATAGAATCAGTATGGGTGGAAATTAGGAAAAGCAAGAGTCAAGAAAACACTGGTGGGATTGTTTATAGGCCCCCTAATGGTAATTATACCATTGGACAGAGCATTAAACAAGAAATTATTGGAGCCTGTAACAAAGGAAATGTAATAATTGTGGGGGATTTTAATCTTAGTATAGACTGGGGCAATCAAATTGGCAAGAATGGTACACAAGATGAGGTTGTAGAATGGTTTTGTGATAGTTTTTTGGAGCAATACGTTGGTTGAACCGACTAGGGATAAAGCTATCTTAAATCTAGTATTGTGTAATGAAGCAGGTTAATTAGTAATGTCATAGTAAAAGATCCAGTGGGAAATAGTGATCATAATATCATAATAATGAATTCCATGTTAAGTTTGAAAGTGACATACTCCAATTGTAAACAAGAATCTTCAACTTAAACAAAGCCAATTATATAGGTGCAAGGGGAGAACTGGCTATGGTTAACTGAGTGAATTCAAAATGTCCAACAAAAATATATTCCATTGAAAAACAAAAACTCAGCAAGACAGACCCATCCATGGCTCACTCAGGGAATTAAGGAAAGCATTAGATTAAAAGAAGAGGCTTATAATGCTGCAAAAAAGTAATAAGCCTGAAGAATGGGAGTGTTTTAGAAACCAGCAAAGAGCCATCAAAAAGTTGATAAAAAGGGAAAAAATACTCAAAAGCAATAGGGGCATAGGGGCACCGAGTACAAGAGCAAGGAGGTTATGTTGAATTTGTGTAGGACACTAAGTTAGCCCCAGCTGGAGTATTGCGTACAGTTAAGGACATCGCACTTTAGGAAGCATGTGAAGGCAATGGAGAGAGTGCAGAAAAGATTCACCAGAATGGTTCCAGGGATGAGGAACTTCAGTTATGGAGATTGATTGGAGAAGTTAGGACTGTTTTCCTTGGAGAAGAGAAGGTTGAGAGGAGATTTGATAGATATTCAAAATCATGAGGGTCTGGACAGAGTAGATAGGGAGAAACTGTTCCTGCTCAGGAAAAGATCAAGATTTAAAGTAATTGGAAAAAGAAACAAAAGCAACATGAGGAAAAATTTTTTCACACAGCAAGTGGTTCAGGGCTGGAATGCACTGCCTGAGAGTGTGGTGGAGGAAGGGTCAGTTGAAGCATTCAAAAGAGAATCAGACTGTTACCTGAAAAAGGAAGTGTGTGCAGGGTTACGGGGAGAAGGCAGGAGAAGTGAATTGCTCATCGGGAGTCAGTGCTGACACGAGGAGCCAAATGCACTGTAACATTTGTGATTCTGTGAGCAAAACAATTAGGAGCAGGAGTAGACCATTCGGCCCCTCGAGCCTGCTCTGCCATTCAACAAAATCATGGCTGATCTGACTGTGGCCTTAACTCCACTTTGCTGTCTGTCCCCTATAACCCTTGACTCTCATGTCAATCAAAAATCTGTCTAACTAAGCCTTGAATATATTCAATGACCCAGCCTCCACTAGTTTCTGGGGAAGAGAATTCCACTGGCTGACGACCCTCAGAGAAAAAAATTCCCTTTATCTCAGTCTTAAGTGGAAGACCCATAGTTTTTAAACTGTGTCCCATAGTTCTAGTCTCTCCTACAAGGTGAAACATCCTTTCATCATCCACCCTGTCAATTCTCCTCAGGATCCTGTATGTTTCGATAAGATCACCTCTCATTCTTTTAAACTCCAATGGGTAAAGGCCCAACCTGCCCGTACTTTCCTCATAAGATAACCCCTTTATCCGAGCATTCAGTCGAGTGAATCATCTCTGAACAGCTTCTAATTCAATTATATCCTTTCTTAAGTAAGGAGACCAAAACTGAACTCCAGATACAAAATAGAAAATGACAGTAAAACTAGCCAGAAATATAAAAACAGATTGTAAGAGCTTTTATACGTATGTAAAAGAGAAGAGTAGCTAAATTAAACATTGGTCCCTCAGAGGCAGCGACAGGAGTTGTCAGGGGGAGTGGGGAAATGACAGAGATATTGAGTAAATACTTTGTGTCTGTCTTCACAGTAGAAGACACAAGTTCCATTTCAGAAATAGATGGTAACCTCAGGGCTAAAAAGAGCGAGGGAATTAAGAAAATTAATATCAGCAGAAAGAAAGTATTGAGGAAATTTAAGGGACTAAAATCTGACAACTCCCCAGGACCTGATGGCTCTCAGGCTCCGAAGGATTTCCTGCAGAGATAGTGGGCGCACCAGCTAAGATTTTCCAAAATTCCTTAGATTCAGGATCGGTCCCAGTAGATTGGTAGTTGGCAAATGTAAAACCATTTTTCAGCAAAGAGAGAGAGAGAGGAAACAGGGAACTACAGGCCAGTTAGCATAACACCAGTTGCTGGAAAGATGTCTTAACAATGCACTTAACAGTGCATAGTATGATTAGAACAAGACAACATGGTTTTATGGAAGGGAAATTGTGTTTGCCAAATTTATTAGAGTTTTTAAGGATGTGCCTAGCAGGATAGATAAAGGGGAACCAGTAGATGTAGTACACCTAGATTTCCGAAAAGCACTTGATAAGGTGCCACACGAAAGGTTAATAAACAAGATAAGGGCTCATTAAGTTGGGGGTGATGTTCTATCATGGATAGAGGATTAGTTAATGGATAGAAAGCAGAGAGTGGGCATAAACCAGGCTTTTTCAAGTAGGCTTGCTGTGGAGTGCTGCAAGGATCAGTGCTGAGGCCTCAGCTATTTACAATTGATATTAATGACTTAGATAAAGAGAGAGTAATGTATTAACGTTCGCTAACAATATCAAGCTAGGTGGGAATTCAAGCTGCGAGGAGAAAACAAGGAATCTACAAAAAGATATAAACAGGTTAAGTGAGTGGACAACAAGATGGTAGATAGAGTTTAATATAGGGAAGTGTGAAGTTATTCACTTTGGTCATAAGAATAAAGCAGAATATTATTTTAAAAGTGTGAAACTTGTAAATGTTGATGTTCAAAGTGCTCGTACAAGGAACGCAGAAAGTTAGCATGCAGGTGCAGCAAGCAATTAGGAAGGCAAATGGCATGTTGGCCTTTATTGCAGGGGGATTGGAGTACAGGAATAAGAAATTTGCCACAGTTGTACAGGGTTTTGGTGAGACCACATCTGGAATAGTGTGCAGTTTTGGTCTCCACATTGAAGAAAGAATATACTTGCATTGGAATCGGTACAGCGAAGGTTCACTAAATTAGTGCATGGGATGAGGGGGTTGTCCAATGATGAGAGGCTGAGTAAATTGGGCTTACTCTCTGGAGTTCAGAAGAATGAGAGGTGATCTCATTAAGCCTACAAAATGCTGAAGGGACTTGATAGGGTGGACTCCGAGAGATTGTTTCCGCTGGTCGGAGAGTCAAAATCATGGGGGCACAGTCTCAGGATAAGGGGCCGATCATTTAGGACAGAGGGTTGTGAATCTTTGGAATTCTCGACCCCAGAGCAACGCCTGTGGTTGCTCCATTGTTAAATACATTTAAGGCTGGGAGAGGCAGATTTCTGGTGTCTCAGGGATCAAGAAATATGGGGAGCGAACAGGAAAGTGGAGTTCAAGCCCAAGATCAGCCATAATCGTATTGAATGGTGGAGCAGGCTCGATGGGCCATGTGGTCTACTCTTGCTCTTATTTCTTGTGACATTGACCTTCCCAACACTGACCCTCTCCCCGACACTGACCTTCCCAAACCGACATTGACAGTCCCCCCCGCCGCCCACCCCCGGACCTTCCCCCCTCACAACCCCCCTGACACTGAGCTTCCCCACCACCCGACACTGACCTGCTGCCTGGTTCCTGACTGGCTTGCTGAAATGCGCTGCTCAGGTTGTGCTCGGCAAGCGTCTCTTCGGGCACCTCCTGCAGATCTTCCTCCCGTTCCAGTGAGACACGGATATTCTCCAGCTCGATTCTCTCTGGGGTACCACGTAATCGCTTTGCCTGGCATGGCTCCACCATGGCATCAGTAACTGCTCCTGAGACAAGAAAACAATCACATTTACAGCATATGAAGTGAGGTGGTGACAATGGTGAGCCTCAGCGTGTTTCACTTCGACTCACAGAATTAGGAGGCAGACAGTGAATGAGAGAACACAGGGCTGCCCAGGTAAATGAAGGAATACACGACAAAGGAAAGAGAAGTGTGACATGAGTCACTTTGGCAGGAGATAGAGAGAGGCAATAGAGACATAATGGTACGGCTTGAAAGGGGCAGAGAGATTTGGTGGTGCATGTTTAAGATGTTAGGGCATATTGAGGGAGTTGTTTGCAAAACATAGGGGATCTTGGGCTTCATAAACAGAGATATTGGGCTGGGTTTTAATTACCAAATCGGGTAGCTCCAATCAGGAAATTCCCGACTCCGCAGACCCGCCTCGGTATAACATGCTCCTTTACATGCTGTTTTCACTTTGGGGAGGCAGTGGGGGTGGTAGAATCACCCCTGGAAGTAGATGGGAGGTGGTCACATGGGCAGTTGGGTGCTGCGGCAGGCTGATTCAAAGGCCCATCTCAGTTTTCCATGACTTTTTCCAAGTTGTTTGGTTACATTTTAGGTGAGAATATCCCAAACCTTTTCCTACTCTGGCCCCATTTTGAGGTTTGGCAGTTGTCATGACCACAGAGCGTGAGCCAGATGGTGGGCGGGGGTAAAGCTGTAAACCTAAGGTGAGGCGAGGGGGGCTGCTGTGAGTGCAGCGGGCTGTTTGCAGGGTTTTTAAATAAAAAACACCTTTAACACTGGTTTTTTTGAAGCAGAAATCAGGCCACAAGGTCGTTCAGTTAGGCTGCGCCCACCATTTTTAAAAAGTGAGGATTTAAAGGGACCTCACAGCTCCACAGCAGCCATTGCTGCCTCAGAGCTTGCAACCCCAAAATTTCACCTCGTGACCGCACTGTGGGTTGCGACACACAGTTTGGGAACACTTGTTTTAGGCCCTCACCCCTCATCACCCTCCCACCCACTCCTCATGCCACCACATGCCCCCCACCCATACCCATGGCCCCTTGTAACTCCCCAGTCCAACTCAATGCCAACTCATGCCCTCCACCCAGTCCCAATGACCCCTCATACCCTTTATGCCGACACATGGCCCTTCCACAGCTTTTCACCTAGTATACACTATGTACAGAAACAATGGACCCTATAGTAACAATGGCATGTGTGCAACCGCTTAGAAAAAAATGTTCTTAATTTTTCAGAAAAAATTGGCGTTCCTCCAGCCCTATAAATGTGTCAAACACACCATTAAGGTATCAATAAAAGAAGCTTTAAGCACTTGCCATCTCTTAACCTTGTGCAGATAAACATTGAGACACTGACAAAAGAGACAGAGCAGTAAAACAAGCAAAGTCAACACCTTCCTGTACCACGTAAATGAACTCACTCATATAATCTTTTTATAAGAGTCTGGGCTCTCGACCAAGCCTCATTATAGATTTTTAATAGCTGAGGCCCCAGCACTGATCCTTGTGGTACTCCACTCTTCACAGCCTGCCAACTTGAAAATGCCCCATTTATGCCTACTCTTTGCTTCCTATCCATTAACCAATCCTCTGTCTATCTATGTTAATATATTAACCCCAAATCCATGAGCTCTTATCTTGCCTATTAACCTTTTGTGTGGCACCTTATCGAATGCCTTTTGGAAATCCAGGTATACTACATCTACTGCTTCCCCTTTATCTACCCTACTAGTTATATCCTCAAAAAACTCAACTAAATTTGTCAAACATGATTTCCCTTTCATAAAACCATATTGATGTGATCTAATCTGATGTGTTCTAATCATACTATGATTTTCTAAGTGCATTGTTAAAGCTTCCTTTATAATACATTCCAGCATTTTCCCAATGACTAATCTCAGGCTAACTGGTCTGTGGTTCCCTGATGGGCAATTCTGGGGTTGTGAAAGGTGCCATAGAAATGCTAACTTTTCTTTCCCCTTTATCTCATTCTCCAGCAAAGGCCTTTTACTCCATCTCTCTCTCCCTCTCTTTTACCTTCTCTCTTCCTTTGTTTCCCTTTCTCTGTAATTCCCCATCTCTTGTCAAAGCATCAACGGGGTCTGGGATTTCTGAACATTTTCTCTGGTGCTGTTTCAAGAGGTTGAACCTTCCACTCGCAGCACCAGTTAAATCTCTGCAGCCTGTGCATTAATAGAGGGCTTTCACAGGTACACTGCATGTTGGGATAGGCCAACCATCACAGGCAAGCAATTCCAATATTACCAATACTAGGAACTATGCTCTTCACATTCGAGACACTACTTCTAAAAGCAGGAACAATATGACAAATTATCAGATAAAGGAAGTAATCTTTCAGACATTGAACCCCGTTACCCCAAGGACATCAACTCTCCCAGTGGAACCCATCATTACAATTTATTAAAGGACAAATCACCTTCTTTACAGCAAAGTGTCAGCTGTGTCCGCACTCATCACAATCCATGTCTTAGGTTACGAACAATACATGGAGGACTCATTGGATACAAAGGATGGTGGTGGCAAGGGACACTTGTTTTCAGGTCACTCTCTCTATCCCTGTTCTCTGATCTCTCTCTATCCCTGTTCTCTGATCTCTCTCTCTCTCCCTGTTCTCTGATCTCTCTCTCTCCCTGTTCTCTGATCTCTCTCTCCCTCCCTGTTCTCCAATCTCCCTCTCCCTGTTCTCCAATCTCCCTCTTCCTGTTCTCCAATCTCTCCCTCTCCCTGTTCTCCAATCTCCCTCTTCCTGTTCTCCGATCTCTCCCTCTCCCTGTTCTCCGATCTCTCTCTATCCCTGTTCTCCGATCTCTCTCTATCCCTGTTCTCCGATCTCTCTCTATCCCTGTTCTCTGATCTCTCTCCCTCTCCCTGTTCTCTGATCTCTCTCCCTCTTCCTGTTCTCCAATCTCTCCCTCTCCCTGTTCTCCAATCTCTCCCTCTCCCTGTTCTCCAATCTCCCTCTCCCTGTTCTCCAATCTCCCTCTTCCTGTTCTCCAATCTCTCCCTCTTCCTGTTCTCCAATCTCTCCCTCTCCCTGTTCCCTGATCTTTCCCTCTCCCTGTTCTCCAATCTCCCTCTCCCTGTTCTCCAATCTCCCTCTCCCTGTTCTCCAATCTCCCTCTCCCTGTTCTCCAATCTCCCTCTCCCTGTTCTCCAATCTCCCTCTCCCTGTTCTCCAATCTCTCCCTCTCCCTGTTCTCCAATCTCCCTCTTCCTGTTCTCCAATCTCCCTCTCCCTGTTCTCCAATCTCTCTCTATCCCTGTTCTCCAATCTCTCCCTCTCCCTGTTCTCCAATCTCCCTCTTCCTGTTCTCCAATCTCTCCCTCTCCCTGTTCTCCAATCTCTCCCTCTTCCTGTTCTCCAATCTCTCCCTCTCCCTGTTCTCCAATCTCTCCCTCTTCCTGTTCTCCAATCTCTCCCTCTCCCTGTTCTCCAATCTCTCTCTATCCCTGTTCTCCAATCTCTCCCTCTCCCTGTTCTCCAATCTCCCTCTTCCTGTTCTCCAATCTCTCCCTCTCCCTGTTCTCCAATCTCTCCCTCTTCCTGTTCTCCAATCTCTCCCTCTCCCTGTTCTCCAATCTCTCTCTATCCCTGTTCTCCAATCTCTCCCTCTCCCTGTTTTCCAATCTCCCTCTTCCTGTTCTCCAATCTCTCCCTCTCCCTGTTCTCCGATCTCTCTCTATCCCTGTTCTCCGATCTCTCTCTATCCCTGTTCTCCGATCTCTCTCTCTATCCCTGTTCTCCAATCTCTCTCTATCCCTGTTCTCCAATCTCTCTCTATCCCTGTTCTCCAATCTCTCCCTCTCCCTGTTCTCCAATCTCCCTCTTCCTGTTCTCCAATCTCTCCCTCTCCCTGTTCTCCAATCTCTCCCTCTTCCTGTTCTCCAATCTCTCCCTCTCCCTGTTCTCCAATCTCTCCCTCTTCCTGTTCTCCAATCTCTCCCTCTCCCTGTTCTCCAATCTCTCTCTATCCCTGTTCTCCAATCTCTCCATCTCCCTGTTCTCCAATCTCCCTCTTCCTGTTCTCCAATCTCTCCCTCTCCCTGTTCTCCAATCTCTCCCTCTTCCTGTTCTCCAATCTCTCCCTCTCCCTGTTCTCCAATCTCTCTCTATCCCTGTTCTCCAATCTCTCCCTCTTCCTGTTTTCCAATCTCCCTCTTCCTGTTCTCCAATCTCTCCCTCTCCCTGTTCTCCGATCTCTCTCTATCCCTGTTCTCCGATCTCTCTCTATCCCTGTTCTCCGATCTCTCTCTCTATCCCTGTTCTCCAATCTCTCTCTATCCCTGTTCTCCAATCTCTCTCTATCCCTGTTCTCCAATCTCTCTCTATCCCTGTTCTCCATTCTCTCTCTATCCCTGTTCTCTAATCTCTATCCCTGTTCTCCAATCTCTCTCTATCCCTGTTCTCCGATCTCTCTCTATCCCTGTTCTCTGATCTCTCTCTGTCTTTCTGTTCAACTTACATGTATGTACTGCTTTTAATGAAATAAATAGTTCCCAGTGATTCTATGATTCTTCTTTATTTACGCAGAGTTATTGCTTCATTAAATTTTTTTGTACTGAATTTTCTGACCTGTCTGTTGCTTCCAATGCAGTGTCCTGTTTCTCAGTCTCTCTTCTTCTCTAAGCAACTCTGGTTGGTTTCCTCTCTGCTTCCTCTGCAATGCACTCATAGCAGTGAGAGTAATAGACTGTAGGAATGGTGCTAGCTTCCATACTCATGTTCATTGCTGACCCGTTGTACATGTACTTAATGGAATGTGAATAGGGAATCAGTGTCACCATGTCACTGGATCCCTGATGGTCACTATGTCACTGGATCCCCAGGGGCCACAACATCATCAGATCCCCAAGGGTCAACATGACACCAGATTCCCATTGGTCACCATGTCGCTGGATCCCCATTGGTCACCATGTCACTTGATTCTCCTGTCACTGGATCCTCATCAGTCACCATGTCACTGGACCCCCAGCAGGCACCATGTCACTGGATCCCCAACCGGCACCATGTCACTGGATCGCCGTCAATCACCATGTCACTGGATTCCCCCATCAGTCACCATGTCACTGGACCCCCAACAGACACCATGTCACTGGATCCCCATCGGTCACCACGTCACTGGATCCCCATCGGTCACCATGTCACTGGATCCCCATTGGTGACCACATCACTGGACGTTCAGCAGTCACCATGTCACTGGATCCCCATCAGTCATCATGTCACTAGATCCCCATTGGTCACTATGTCACTGGATTCCCATTGGTCACTATGTCACTGGATTCCCATCGGTCACCATGTCACTGGACGTTCAGCAGTCACCATGTCACTGGGTCCCCATTCAACCACCGTCATGTCACCATTGATTGCTGAATCACTGGACCTCCATTGGTCAGCATGCTATTGGATCCCCTTATGTTCCTGCATCTCTGTATCTTAAGTTATAGTGTCACTGGATCCCTACCAGTCACTATGTCATTGGATCCCCATCGGTTGCTGTGTCACTGGATCCCCATCAATCCTTGCACCACAACTGGTTCTCCATTTGTCTCCATGTCACTGTACCCCATTGATCCCCAAATGACTGGATCCCCATCAGTTATTGCATCACTGTTTCACGAGTCACATTGTTGCTAGATAGTCACTGATCACTGCATTACTGGATCCCATTCAGTTGCCAGGATAATTTACCCCAACTGTGCTACTGGATGCACAATCAATGCATTACTGGATCAACATCAGTCCCCATGTCTGTGGATCTGACCTGTCACATTATACTGTAGGTCCAGTCACTCAATGTTATAATGGTTATGTCTGTTGCTGATATGAATTCAGCTCACTCACTTTAGGAGCTCTGGCAGTTAATGGCTGCATATCTTCCTAATGATATTGGAAGTGAAATTGCCATATGAATGAATTAATGTCTTAATGAAGCAATTAGATTGACAGTGCTGTTGGTGAGGTCTTGCTAAAAGTCACTACTAACACCTTAAGCATGCCAGCCGGACCCAAAGTGGAGGTAGGAGATTTATTTGAGCAGCTGTTTGACTGTTGAAGAGCGGTCAGGATGGTCCATCTCCTAATACAAGCACAACTTGTGTAAGTGTAGTTTAAAAAATTGATTGAGGAAGGGTTGCCAGGAGGTGGGCAGTGAATTAACTGAGGAGCTTATGGATGAGCGGATAGGGAAACAGCAGATTAATAAACACATTTGAGTTTGAGGGGGTCAGTCCTGATGGAATGTACTGCAGCATGAGGGAAAGAGGGTCTGAACATCAAAAAGTCTTTGTAACAGCAGGTCTGATCTGATTTACAGGAACGGGAATACTGATCTTCGGAATTCTGAATCCCATTGCAAGATCTCTCAGCATCAGTGCTTAGAAGCGGCAGGAGAAGATGGAGGTGTAGGAATAGGAGGTTGCCCTGCGGACTCCCTTCCCTAGTATTCTGAATCTGTGGAGCCTATGGACTCATAAATCCATCGGTTCATCTCAACGCACAGTCTAGCAACGTGGCCCTTCAGGGGGAAAGGAATCCAGTCATTGTCAAGAAGAGCACAACATCTACCTGCGGCTTCCTCAGTGTATTGAACCTTGGTGTCAGTCATTTCAACCGGATTCATAGTCGGCGGTGGAGGAGGAGAAATCCTCTCCTGGAACAACAGGAAGCAAATGGGCACAAGATAGTGCGAAACAGGTTATTGAGCAATGACTGCGCACAGGACATAGTATTGTCCACACCAACGTAATACTGCACACTGGAACACACTGACTGCACACAGCAGGATAGGGAACGCATTGACTGTACACAGCAAGATGGGGAACACATTGACTGTACACAGCAGGATGGGGAACACATTGAATGTACACAGCAGGATGGGGAACACACTGACTGTACACAGCAGGATGGGGAACACACTGACTGCACACAGCAGGATGGGGAACACACTGACTGCACACAGCAGGATGGGGAACACACTGGCTGTACACAGCAGGATGGGGAACACACTGACTGCACACAGCAGAATGGGGAACATACTGGCTGTACACAGCAGGATGGGGAACACACTGACTGCACACAGCTGGATGGGTACACAACGGCTGTACACAGCAGGATGGGGAACACACTGACTGCACACAGCAGGATGGGGAACACACTGACTGCACACAGCTGGATGGGTACACAACGGCTGTACACAGCAGGATGGGGAACACACTGACTGTACACAGCAGGATGGGGAACACACTGGCTGTACACAGCAGGATGGGGAACACACTGACTGTACACAGCAGAATGGGGAACACACTGGCTGTACACAGTAGGACGGGGAACACACTGACTGTACACAGCAGGATGGGGAACACACTGGCTGTACACAGCAGGACGGGGAACACACTGACTGCACACAGCAGGATGGGGAATACACTGACAGCACACAGCAGGATGGGGAACACACTGACTGTACACAGCAGGATGGGGAACACACTGACTGTACACAGCAGGATGGGGAACACACTGACTGCACACAGCAGGATGGGGAACACACTGACTGCACACAGCAGGATGGGGAACACACTGACTGCACACAGCAGGCTGGGGAACACACTGACTGTACACAGCAAGATGTGGAACACACTGACTACACACAGCAGGATGGGGAACACACTGACTGTACACAGCAGGATGGGGAACACACTGAATGTACACAGCAGGATGTGGAACACACTGACTGCACACAGCAGGATGGGGAACACACTGACTGCACACAGCAGGCTGGGGAACACACTGACTGTACACAGCAGGATGGGGAACACACTGACTGCACACAGCAGGATGGGGAACACACTGACTGCACACAGCAGGCTGGGGAACACGCTGACTGTACACAGCAGGATGGGGAACACGCTGACTGTACACAGCAGAATGGGGAACACAGTGACTGTACACAGCAGAATGGGGAACACAGTGACTATACACAGCAGGATGGGGTACACAGTGACTGTACACAGCAGGATGGGGAACACATTGACTGCACACAGCAGAATGGGGAACACACTGACTGAGCACAGCAGGATGCGGAACACACTGACTGTGCATAGTAGGATGGGGAACACATTGACTGTATACAGCAAGATGGGGAAAACACTGTATACAGCAGGTTATGGAACGCACAGACTGTACAGAACAGATTGTAGAACGCACCGACTGTACACAGCAGGCTGTGTAACGCATTGACTGTACACAGCAGGACGGGGAACACGCTGACTGTACACAGCAGGTTGTGGAACACACTGACTGTACACAGCAGGACGGGGAACACACTGACTGTACACAGCGGGATGGGGAACACACTGAATATACACAGGAGGATGGGGAACACACTGACTGTACACAACAGGATGGGGAACACACTGACTGTACACAGCATGATGGGGAACACACTGACTGTACGCAGCAGGTTGTGGAACGCACCGACTGTACAGAGCAGGTTGTGGAACGCACCGACTGTACACAGCTGTTTGTATAACGCACTGACTGTACACAGCAGGTTGTGGAACGAACTGCCTGTACACGGCAGGATGGGGAACACACTGACTGTACACAGCAGGTTGTGGAACACACTGACTGTACACAGCAGGACGGGGAACACACTGACTGTACACAACAGAATGGGGAACACAGTGACTGTATGCAGCAGGATGGGGAATGCAGTGACTGTACACAGGACGGGGAACACACTGACTGTACACAGCTGGATAGGTATACAAGGGCTCTACACATCAGGATGGCGTACATAGTGACTGTCCACAGTAGGATGTAGTGCACAGCGACTGCACACTGCAGGATGGGGAATACACTGACTGTACACAGCAGGATGGGGAACACACTGACTGTACACAGCAGGATCAGGAACACACTGACTGTACACAGCAGGATGGGTTACACAGTGACTGTCCTCAGTAGGTTGGGGTACACAGTGACTGTACACAGCAGGATGGGGTACACAGTGAATGTACAGAGCATGATGTGGCTGTACATACATGATACAGGACATAGGGGCAGTAGACAGCGTGAAAGGGAAAACAAGGTGTGTACACAGCGGAATGGCGTACACACTGACTCTAGACAGCAGGATGGGGTATGCAATGACTGTATACATATTGATGGGGTGGGCACTGACTGTACAGAGCAGGATGGGGAGCACACTGACTGTACACAGCAGGATGGGAAACACACTGACTGTACACAGCAGGTTGTGGAACGCACCGACTGTACACAGCAGGTTGTGGAACACACCGACTGTACACAGCAGGTTGTGGAACACACCGACTGTACACAGCAGGTTGTGGAACACACCGACTGTACACAGCAGGTTGTGGAACACACCGACTGTACACAGCAGGTTGTGGAACACACCGACTATACACAGCAGGTTGTGGAACACGCTGTCTGTACACAGCAGGGCGCGCAACGCACTGATCGTACACAGCAGGACGGGGAACACACTGACTGTACACAGCAGGATGGGGAACACTGACTGTACACAGCAGGACGGGGAACACACTGACTGTACACAGCAGGATGGGGAACACACTGACTGTACACAGCAGGATGGGGAACACTCTGACTGTACACAGCAGGATGGGGAACACGGTGACTGTACATGGCAGGATGGAGAACACGGTGACTGTACACGGTAGGATGGGGAACACGGTGACTGTACACGGCAGGATGGGGAACACGATGAATGTACACGGCAGGATGGGGAACAGGGTGACTGTACACCACAGGATGACTGTACACCACAGGATGGGGAACACATTGACTGTACACCACAGGATGGGGAACACACTGTACACAGCAGGATGGGGAACACACGGATTGCACATAGCAAGATGGGGAACACAGTGACTGTACACAGCTGGATGGGGTTCACACTGACTGTACACAGCAAGTTAGGGAACACACTGACTATATACATCAAGTTGGGGAAAACACTGACTGTACACAGCAGAACGTGGAACACACTGACAGCACACAGCAGGATGGGGTACACAGTGACTGTACACAGCAGAATGCGGTACACGGTGACTGTACACAGCTGGATGGGGTTCACACTGACTGTACACAGCAAGTTAGGGAACACACTGACTGTATACATCAAGTTGGGGAAAACACTGACTGTACACAGCAGAACGTGGAACACACTGACAGCACACAGCAGGATGGGGTACACAGTGACTGTACACAGCAGGATGCGGTGCGCGATGACTGTACACCGCAGGATGGGGAACATACTGCCTGTACACAGCAGGATTGGGAACACACTGACTGTACACAGCAGGATGGGGAATATGGTGACTGTACACTGCAGGATGGGGAACACGGTGACTGTACTCCGCAGGATGGGGAACACTGACTGTACACAGCAGGGTGGGGAACACTGACTGAACACAGCAGGGTGGGGAACACTGACTGTACACAGCAGGATCGGGAACACACTGACTGTAGATAGCAGGATGGGGAGCATGCTGACTGTACACAGCAGGATGGTGAACACACCAACTGTACACAGCAGGATGGGTTACACAGTGACTGTATGCAGCAGGATGGGGTACACAGTGACTGTACGCATCAGGATGTGGATCACTGACTGTACACAACTGGATTGGTAACACACTGACTTAACAGAGCAGAATGTGAAACACTGACTGTACAGAGCAGGACGGGGAAGACACTGACTGTGCACAGTTGGATGGGCACACAAGGACTGTACACAGCAGGAAGGGGTACACAGAGACTGTCCTCAGTAGGATGGGGTACACAGTGACTGTATGCAGCAGGATGGCTTACCAGTGACTACACAGCGCAGGATGGGGAACTCGCTGTACACAGCAGGATGGGGATCACACCGACTGTACACAGCAGGATGCCGTACACGGTGACTGTGCACAGCAGGATGGGGAACACACTGACTGTACACGGCAAGTTAGGGAACGCACTGACTGTATGCGTCAATCTGGGGAAAACACTGACGGTATACATCAAGTTGGAGAAAACACTGTACACAGCAGGATAGTGAACACACTGAATGTATACAGCAGGACAGGGAACACTGACTGTACAGAGTAGGACAGGGAAGACACTGACGGTACACAACTGTATGGTTGCATAAGGGGTGTACACAGCAGGATGGGGTACACAGTGACTGTACGCAGCAGGATCGGGAACACACTGACTGTCCAGTGCAGTATGTGGAACACTCTGACTGTACACAGCAGCATCGGGAACACACTGACTGTACAGTACAGAATGGGGAACACTTTGACTGTACAGAGCAGGACAGGGAAGACACTGACTGTACACAGCTGGATGGGCAGACAAGGGCTGTACACAGCAAGATGGGGTACACAGAGACTGTCCTCAGTAGGATGGGGAACACACTGACTGTATGCAGCAGGATGGCTTACACAGCAACTACACAGCGCAGGATGGGGAACACACTGTACACAGCAGGACGGGGAACACGCTGACTGCACACAACAGTATGGGGAACACACTGACTATACACAGCAGGATGGGGTACACACCAACTGTACACAGCAAGTTGGGGAAAACACTGACTGTACAAAGCTGGACGGGTACACAACGGCTGAACACAGCAGGATTGGGAGCACACTAACTACACAGAGCAGGTCGGAGAACACACGAACTGTACAGAGGAGGACAGGGAACACACTGACTGCACAGAGTAGGACGGGGAAGACACTGACTGTACATAGCTGGATGGGCACACAAGGGCTGTACACAGCAGGATGGGATACCCAGCGACTCTACACCGCAGGATGGGTAACACGGTGACTGTACACGGCAGGATGGGGAACACATTGACTGTACACAGCTGGATGGCGAACACACCGACTGTACACAGCAGGATCGGGAACATGCTGACTGTAGAGAGCAGGATGGGGAACATGCTGACTGTACACAGCAGGATGGGGAACACACTGACTGTACACAGCAGAATGGCGAACACACCGACTGTACACAGCAAGTTGGGGAACACACTGACTGTACACAGCTGGATAGGGTACACACTGACTGTACACAGCAAGTGAGGGAACACACTGACTGTATACATCAAGTTGGAGAAAACACTGTACACAGCAGGATAGGGAACACACTGAATGTATACAGCAGGATGGGAAACACACTGACTGTACACAGCAGGATCGGATACACAGTAACTGTAAACAGCAGGATGGGCACACAACGGCTGTACACAGCAGGATTGGGAACACACTAACTGTACAGTGCAGGACGGAGAATACACTGACTGTACATAGCAGGACAGGGAACACACTGACTGTACAAAGCAGGACGGGGAAGACACTGACTGTACAAAGCTGAATGGGCACACAAGGGCTGTACACAGCAGGGTGGGATACACAGAGACTGTCCTCAGTAAGATGGGGTATACAATGGCTGTATGCAGCAGGATGGGGAAGACACTGACTGTACACCGCAGGATGGGGAGCACGCTGACTGTACAGAGCAGGATGGGGTACACACTGACTGTACAGAGCAGGATGGGTACACAACGGCTGTACACAGCAGGATTGGGAACACACTAACTGTACAGAGCAGGACGGAGAACACACTGACTGTACAGAGCAGGATGGGGAACACACTGACTGTACACAGCAGGACGGGGAACACACTAACTATACAGAGCAGGACGGGGAAGACACTGACTGTACACAGCAGGACGGGGAACACACTAACTGTACAGAGCAGGACGGGGAACACACTGACTGTACACAGCAGGACGGGGAAGACACTGACTGTACACAGCTAGATGGCACACAAGGGCTGTACAAAGCAGGATGGGGTACACAGAGACTGTCCTCAGTAGGATGGGGTATACAATGGCTGTATGCAGCAGGTTGGGGAACACACTGACTGTACACAGCAGGATGGGGAACAAGCTAACAACACACTGGGATGGGGTACACTGTGAACACTGCAGGATGGGGAACACACTGATTGTATACAGCAGGATGGGGAACATAACTGACTGAAGACAGCAAGTTGGGGAACACACTGACTGTATACATCAAGTTGGGGAAAACACTGACTGTACAAGGCAGGATAGGGAACACACTGAATGTATACAGCAGGATGGGAAACACAGAGATAAAAACAAATAACTGCTGATGCTGGAAATACAAAACAAAAACAGAATTACCTGGAAAAACTCAGCAGGTCTGGCAGCATCGGCGGAGAAGAAAAAAGTTGACGTTTCAAGTCCTCATGACCCTTCAACAGAACAGTTCTGTTGAAGGGTCATGAGGACTCGAAACGTCAACTTTTTTCTTCTCCGCCAATGCTGCCAGACCTGCTGAGTTTTTCCAGGATGGGAAACACACTGATTGTACACAGCAGGATGGGAAACACACTGATTGTACACAGCAGGATGGGAAACACACTGATTGTACACAGCAGGATGGGGTACACACTGACTGTACACAGCAGGATGGGTACACAATGGCTGCACACAGCAGGATTGGGAACACACTAACTGTACAGAGCAGAATGGGGAACACACTGACTGAACAGAGCAGAATGTGGAACACTCTGACTGTACAGAGCAGGACGGGGAAGACACTGACTGTACACAGCTGGATGGGCACACAGAGACTGTCCTCAGTAGGATGGGGTACACAGTGGATGTATGCAGCAGGATGGGGAAGACACTGACTGTGCACCGCAGGATGGGGAACACACTGACAACACACTGCAGGATGGGGAACACACTGACAACACACTGCAGGGTGGGGATCACTGACTGTACACAACTGGATCGGGAACACACTGACTGAACAGAGCAGAATGTGGAACACTCTGACTGTACAGAGCAGGACGGGGAAGACACTGACTGTACACAGCTGGATGGGCACCCAAGGGCTGTACACAGCAGGATGGGGTACACAGAGACTGTCCTCAATAGGATGGGGTACACGGTGACTGTATACAGCAGGATCGGGAACACACTGTACAGTGCAGAATGGCTAACACTTTGTCTGTACAGAGAAGGACGGGGAAGACACTGACACCACACAGCTGGATGGGGAACACACTGCCTGCACTCAGCAGGATGGGGAACACACTGACTGTACACAGCAGGATGGGGAACACACTGCCTGCACTCAGTAGGATGGGGAACACACTGACTGTACACAGCAGGATGGGGAACACACTGCCTGCACTCAGTAGGATGGGGAACACACTGACTGTACACAGCAGGATGGGGAACACACTGCCTGCACTCAGTAGGATGGGGAACACACTGACTGTACACAGCAGGATCGGGAACACACTGACTGTACAGTGCAGAATGGCTAACACTTTGTACAGAGAAGGACGGGGAAGACACTGACTCTATACAGCTGGATGGGGTACACAGAGACTGTCCTCAGTAGGATGGGGTACATAGTGGCTGCATGCAGCAGGATGGGGAACACACCGACTGTACACAGCAAGTTAGGGAAAACACTGACTGTACAGTGCAGAATGGGGAACACTTTGTCTGTACAGAGCAGGACGGGGAAGACACTGACTCTACACAGCTGGATGGGGTACACAGAGACTGTCCTCAGTAGTATGGGGTACACAGTGACTGTATGCAGCAGGATGGCTTACACAGCGCAGGATTGGGAACACACTGTACACAGCGGGATGAGGATCACACCGACTGTACACAGCAGGATGAGGATCACACCGACTGTACACAGCTGGATGGGGTACACACTGACTGTACACAGCAAGTTGGGGAACACACTGACTGTATACATCAAGTTGGAGAAAACACTGGCTGTGCACAGCAGGATAGGGAACACACTGAATGTATACAGCAGGATGGTGAACACATCCACTGTACACAGCAAGATGGGGAACACACTGACAACACACTGCAAGATGGGGTACACTGTCAACACACTGCAGGATGGGGAACACACTGACTGTATACAGCAGGATGGGGAACATAACTGACTGAACACAGAAGGATGGGGTACACAGTGACTGTATGCAGCAGGATGGGGTACGCAGTGACTGTACGCAGCAGGGTGGGGATCACTGACTGTACACAACTGGATCGGGGACACACTGACTGAACAGAGCAGAATGTGGAACACTCTGACTGTTACAGAGCAGGACGGGAAAGACACTGACTGTACACAGGTGGATGAGCACACAAGGGCTGTACACAGCTGGATGGGGTACACAGTGACTGTATGCAGCAGGATGGGGTACATAGTGACTGTACGCAGCAGGATGGGGAACACTGACTGTACACAGCTGGATGGGCACCCAAGGGTTGCACACAGCAGGATGAGGTACACAGAGACTGTCCTCAATAGAATGGGGTATAGTGACTGTATGCAGCAGGGCAGCTTACACAGCAACTACACACCGCAGGATAGGGAACACACTGTACACAGCAGGATGGGGATCACACTGACTGTGCACTGCAGGATAGGGAACACACTGTACACAGCAGGATGGGGATCACACCGACTGTACACTGCAGGAATGGGAACACATTGACTGTACACAGCATGATGGGGAACACGCTAACAGTACACAGCAGGATGGGGAACACACTGACTGCACTTAGCAACTTAGGGAAAACACTGGCTGTACACAGCAGGATGGGGAACACACTGACTGTACACAGCAGAATGAGGTACACAGTGACTGTACACAGCAGGATGCGGTACACAGTGACTGTACACAGCAGGATGCGGTACACAGTGACTGTACACAGCAGGATGCGGTACACAGTGACTGTACAGAGCAAGATGGGGAACACATTGACTGTACATAGCAGGATGGGGTACAAACTGACTGTACATAGCAGGATGGCGAACACACCGACTGTACACAGCAAGATGGGGAATACACTGACAACACACAGCAGAATGGGGAACACACTGACAACACACTGCAATATGGGGTACACTGTCAACACATTGCAGGATGGTGAACACACTGACTATATACAGCAGGATGGGGAACACACTGACTGAACACAGAAGGATGGTTTACACAGTGACTGTCCTCAGCAGGATGGCTTACGCATTGACTGTACGCAGCAGGGTGGGGATCACTGACTGTACACAACTGCATCGGGAACACACTGACTGAACAGAGCAGAATGCGGAACACTCTGACTGTACAGAGTGGGACGGGGAAGACACTGACTGTACACAGCTGGATGGGCACACAAGGACTGTACACCGCAGGATGGGGAACACAGTGACTTTACACCGCAGGTTGGGGAACACAGTGACTGTACACCACAGATTGGGGTGCACGGTGGCTGTACACAGCAGGTTGGGGAACACAAGGACTGTACACAGCAGGATGTGGAACAGAGTGGCTGTACACACACGATACAGAACACAGGGGCAGTAGACAGCGCGAAAGAGAACACAGGAGCTGTACACCGCAGAATGGTGTACACACTGATTCTAGACAGCAGGATGAGTTACACACCAACTGTATACATATTGATGGGGTAGACACTGACTGTACACAGCAGGATGGGGAGCACACTGACTGTACACAGCAGGATGGGGAGCACACTGACGGTACACAGCAGGATGGTGTACACAAAGACTACACAGCAGGAATGTGTACACACTGACTGTACACAGCAGAATGGGTTGCACAGTGACTGTAGTAGCAGGATGTGGAACACAGGGGCTGTATACAGTGCGAAAGGGAACATAGGGGCTGGAAACAGCAGAATGGCGTACACACTGATTGTAGACAGCAGGATGGAGAACACACTGATTGTAGACAGCAGGATGGAGAACACACTGACTGTACACAGCAGGATGGGGATCACACTGACGGTACACAGCAGGATGGGGTGCACACTGACTGTACACAGCAGGATGGGGATCACACTGACGGTACACAGCAGGATGGGGTGCACACTGACGGTACACAGCAGGATGGGGTGCACACTGACTGTACACAGCAGGATGGGGTGCACACTGACTGTACACAGCAGGATGGGGAACACAGTGACTGTACACAGCAGAATGGGGAACACACTGAATGTACACAGCAGGATGGGGAACACACTGAATGTACACAGCAGGATGGGGAACACACTGAATGTACACAGCAGGGTGGGGAACACACTGAATGTACACAGCAGGGCGGGGAACACACTGACTGTACACAGCAGGGCGGGGAACACATTGAATGTACACAGCAGGGCGGGGAACACACTGACTGTACACAGCAGGATGGGGAACACACTGAATGTACACAGCAGGGCGGGGAACACATTGAATGTACACAGCAGGGCGGGGAACACACTGACTGTACACAGCAGGATGGGGAACACATTGAATGTACACAGCAGGATGGTGTACACAAAGACTACACAGCAGGAATGTGTACACACTGACTGTACACAGCAGAATGGGTTGCACAGTGACTGTAGTAGCAGGATGTGGAACACAGGGGCTGTATACAGTGCGAAAGGGAACATAGGGGCTGGAAACAGCAGAATGGCGTACACACTGATTGTAGACAGCAGGATGGAGAACACACTGATTGTAGACAGCAGGATGGAGAACACACTGACTGTACACAGCAGGATGGGGATCACACTGACGGTACACAGCAGGATGGGGTGCACACTGACTGTACACAGCAGGATGGGGATCACACTGACGGTACACAGCAGGATGGGGTGCACACTGACGGTACACAGCAGGATGGGGTGCACACTGACTGTACACAGCAGGATGGGGTGCACACTGACTGTACACAGCAGGATGGGGAACACAGTGACTGTACACAGCAGAATGGGGAACACACTGAATGTACACAGCAGGATGGGGAACACACTGAATGTACACAGCAGGATGGGGAACACACTGAATGTACACAGCAGGGCGGGGAACACACTGAATGTACACAGCAGGGCGGGGAACACACTGACTGTACACAGCAGGGCGGGGAACACATTGAATGTACACAGCAGGGCGGGGAACACACTGACTGTACACAGCAGGATGGGGAACACACTGAATGTACACAGCAGGGCGGGGAACACATTGAATGTACACAGCAGGGCGGGGAACACACTGACTGTACACAGCAGGATGGGGAACACATTGAATGTACACAGCAAGATGGGGTGCACACTGACTGTACACAATAGGCTGGAGCACCCAGTGGCTGTACAGAGCAGGATGGGGTACACAGTGATTGTACAGAGCAGGATGCTGAGCGCACTGACTGTACACAGCAGGATGGGGAACACACCGACTATACATAATCTGTACATTTAAATCTCGGTAAAGAAACTCCTTGTATATCAATAAACTCCAAATCTGGGATGGTACCTGGGCTAGTGCTGGTGGTGTGGCAGGTCTTTTTCTGGCCTCGCGCCCTCCTAGCCGATAATGAGGCTTGCAATAGAATTTTCCTGCAATATAACAGTTGCGATTAACCCAGTTAAATTTGGTCATAGAGTTACCGTACACAATCACTGCATAGTAACCTATAACACAGCAAAATATCCAGGAAACATTCAGCACACGGTTCCCGGCAAAAAATTACCGACAGTAACCATGAAACACTGACTGCACAATTACCGAGAAACACTCATGCACTGTAACTGGGAAACACACGCACTGTAACCAAAAAACACTCACCGCACAGCAGGAGGGAAACACTCACCGCACAGCAGGAGGGAAACACTCACCGCACAGCAAGAGGGAAAAACTCACCCACAGTAACCGGGGAATCGCTCACCCACAGTAACTGGGGAATCGCTCACCTGCAGTAACCGGGGACACACACACCCGCAGTAACCGGGGATACACTCACCCGCAGTAACCAGGGAATCGCTCACCCGCAGTAACCGGGGAATCGCTCACCCGCAGTAACCGGGGACACACACACCCGCAGTAACCGGGGACACACTCACCCGCAGTAACCGGGGAATCGCTCACCCGCAGTAACCGGGGACACACTCACCCGCAGGAACCGGGGAATCGCTCACCCGCAGTAACCGGGGACACACTCACCCGCAGTAACCGGGGACACACTCACCCGCAGTAACGGGGGACACACTCACCCGCAGTAACCGGGGACACACTCACCCGCAGTAACCGGGGACACACTCACCCGCAGTAACCGGGGACACACTCACCCGCAGTAACCGGGGACACACTCACCCGCAGTAACCAGGGACACACTCACCACACAGTGACCAGGAAACACTCGCCCGCAGTAACCGGGGACACACTCACCCACAGTAACCGGGGACACACTCACCCGCAGTCACCGGGGAAACACTCACCCACAGTAACCGGGGAATCGCTCACCCGCAGTCACCGGGGAAACACTCAGCCGCAGTAACCGGGGAAACACTCACCCACAATAATTCAAATGGAAGTGGGTTTCTTGGGGGAGTTTTGGGATGGGGGAGCATTGAAGGGATCAGTTCAGGATTAGTGTGTTCGATAGTGATCTGGTTTGAAGGGGTGGGTTTCGGAATCTGGTTTGAAGGAGTGGGTTTCGGAATCTGGTTTGAAGGAGTGGGTTTCAGGATCTGGTTTGAAGGAGTGGGTTTCGGAATCTGGTTTGAAGGAGTGGGTTTCGGGATTGTGTTTGAAGGGGTGGGTTTCGGGATCTGGTTTGAAGGGGTGGGTTTCGGAATCTGGTTTGAAGGAGTGGGTTTCGGAATCTGGTTTGAAGGAGTGGGTTTCGGAATCTGGTTTGAAGGAGTGGGTTTCGGAATCTGGTTTGAAGGAGTGGGTTTCAGGATCTGGTTTGAAGGGGTGGGTTTCGGAATCTGGTTTGAAGGAGTGGGTTTCGGAATCTGGTTTGAAGGAGTGGGTTTCGGAATCTGGTTTGAAGGAGTGGGTTTCGGAATCTGGTTTGAAGGAGTGGGTTTCGGAATCTGGTTTGAAGGAGTGGGTTTCGGAATCTGGTTTGAAGGAGTGGGTTTCGGAATTGTGTTTGAAGGGGTGGGTTTCGGGATTGTGTTTGAAGGGGTGGGTTTCGGGATTGTGTTTGAAGGGGTGGGTTTCGGGATCTGGTTTGAAGGGGTGGGTTTCGGGATCGTGTTTGAAGGAGTGGGTTTCGGGATCGTGTTTGAAGGGGTGGGTTTCGGGATCTGGTTTGAAGGGGTGGGTTTCGGGATCTGGTTTGAAGGGGTGGGTTTCGGGATCTGGTTTGAAGGGGTGGGTTTCGGGATCGTGTTTGAAGGGGTGGGTTTCGGGATCGTGTTTGAAGGGGTGGGTTTCAGGATCTGGTTTGAAGGGGTGGGTTTCAGGATCGTGTTTGAAGGGGTGGGTTTCAGGATCGTGTTTGAAGGGGTGGGTTTCAGGATCGTGTTTGAAGGGGTGGGTTTCGGGATCATGTTTGAAGGGGTGGGTTTCGGGATCGTGTTTGAAGGGGTGGGTTTCGGGATTGTGTTTGAAGGGGTGGGTTTCGGGATCTGGTTTGAAGGGGTGGGTTTCGGGATCTGGTTTGAAGGGGTGGGTTTCGGGATCGTGCTTGAAGGGGTGGGTTTCGGGATTGTGTTTGAAGGGGTGGGTTTCGGGATCTGGTTTGAAGGGGTGGGTTTCGGGATCGTGTTTGAAGGGGTGGGTTTCGGGATCTGGTTTGAAGGGGTGGGTTTCGGGATCTGGTTTGAAGGGGTGGGTTTCGGGATCGTGCTTGAAGGGGTGGGTTTCGGGATTGTGTTTGAAGGGGTGGGTTTCGGGATCTGGTTTGAAGGGGTGGGTTTCGGGATCGTGTTTGAAGGGGTGGGTTTCGGGATCTGGTTTGAAGGGGTGGGTTTCGGGATCTGGTTTGAAGGGGTGGGTTTTGGGATCGTGTTTGAAGGGGTGGGTTTCGGGATCGTGTTTGAAGGGGTGGGTTTCAGGATCGTGTTTGAAGGGGTGGGTTTCGGGATCTGGTTTGAAGGGGTGGGTTTCGGGATCTGGTTTGAAGGGGTGGGTTTCGGGATCGTGCTTGAAGGGGTGGGTTTCGGGATTGTGTTTGAAGGGGTGGGTTTCGGGATCTGGTTTGAAGGGGTGGGTTTCGGGATCGTGTTTGAAGGGGTGGGTTTCGGGATTGTGTTTGAAGGGGTGGGTTTCGGGATCTGGTTTGAAGGGGTGGGTTTCGGGATTGTGTTTGAAGGGGTGGGTTTCAGGATCTGGTTTGAAGGGGTGGGTTTTGGGATCGTGTTTGAAGGGGTGGGTTTCGGGATTGTGTTTGAAGGAGTGGGTTTCAGGATCGTGTTTGAAGGGGTGGGTTTCGGGATCTGGTTTGAAGGGGTGGGTTTCGGGATCTGGTTTGAAGGGGTGGGTTTCGGGATCGTGTTTGATGGGGTGGGTTTCGGAATCTGGTTTGAAGGGGTGATTTTCGGGATCGTGTTTGAAGGGGTGGGTTTCGGGATCGTGTTTGATGGGGTGGTGTATTGAATTTTCTGTACCGGACAGGTTTCTTACTTGAAACAGATAACTTTATTTACGGAGCTCTTTTAGAAGCTACAAGCTTGAACCAGGTCCACGACTAGAAAACTCCACCCCCAAGATTACCCGCGCTTAGGGCTCATTCGTCAGAAAAATCATGTGAGCCCTAAAGGCAGTAGGGAAAGGTTATACCTTCAATCACTACAATTCCTCCCCTTTTATTTTTTTTACATTTGCTATTTACAAAGAATACTTTAAATAGCAATATATACATATATACACACAGATCATGCGATTAAAGATTAAGTCTCTCTGAGGTGGTTTTCTACTTTGGTTAGAGCGGCGTAGCTCTACCACTTTAGATTCTCCCACTGGATCGACATGATCAGTAACTGCAACATCAGGCACATCCTTAGAAAGTGGCAATTCAGGATTAGGCAATTCAACAGAGACATCAGACATGTCTATTCTCGGTCGATCTGTCACCTTGGGGATTAATGGTTTAACATCAATCACAGGTGAAATAGTTAGTTGTTGGAATGTCTCTCCACTCCTTAGGTGATCCACATGTTTTCGAACAATCCGGCCTTCCACTTCCACCTGGAAGGACAAGAGTCCAGTTTCTGAGACAATTGTACCAGGAACCCAACAAGGTCCACTTCCAAAATTCTGTACGAAAACTGTGACTCCTACATGGAATCTTCAAGCTTTGTTATGAATATCATGATTCAATTTTTTATGACTCTGATTCCTCGCTACCTTCCCCTCTAAGTTTGGAAACACCAGACTTAACCTTGTACGTAGGTGGCATTTCACCAATAATTCGGATTATGTTGAAACCGTAGTTGAATCATGCGATAATTGAGAAGAAAGCGAGAAAGTCGAGGTTCTAGAGAATCTTCAGATAACTTCTTCATTCCACATTGGAAAGTTTGCACAGCTCTTTCAGCTAACCCATTTGATGAGGGATGATATGGTGCTGTTTCAATATGTCTGATTCCATTTAAACTCATGAATCTCTGAAACTCTGTACTGGTAAAGACTGTACTGTTATCCAAAACGATGACTTCCGATAGGTCATGTATACAAAAACGTTGGTGCAGCTTTTCAATAGTTGAACTCGATGTCAGTGATCTGACTTCATACACATCCATCCATGTAGATTGTGCATCTACAATCAATAAAAACATGGTACCTAAGAATGATCCTACATAATCAATATGTAGTCTAAACCAGGGCCAACCAGGCCACTCCCACGGATACAGTGGAGCTGAAACAGGCAACTTCTGTTGTTGTTGACACTAGAGACAGTGCTTGACCATGCTCTCAATGTCACCGTCTATGCCTGGCCACCAGACATAGCTTCGCACAAGCACCTTCATCTTCAAAATGCCTGGATGCGCACTGTGAAGCTCTGTCAAGAGTGGTTCTCTTCCTTGTGAAGGGACGACAGCGCTTGATCCCCACAAGTTTCCATCTTGACAACATAACTGTTTCTCGGGTATGGAATGGTCTTATCTCTTTGGACACTGGTGAATTCCGCCATACTTGCAATACCAGGTCTCAGACTTTTGACAAAATCGGATCCCTGTTCATCCAATTCCTAATTTGCTTTGCACTCAGGTGAAGAATCCAAAAAATTCAGCACAAATACAACTTCTTGTAGTACTGGAGCATGTACAATGCTATCTGGTAAGGGGTGACGGCTGAGTGCGTCTGCATTTGCAATATGCACACCAGGACAGCGCATAAAGTTATACTCATAGGCAGGTAATATCAAAGCCCAACCTTGTATTCTTGCTGAGGCTATTGGCAGAATGGCCTTATCCTCACTGAGTAAACTCATTAATGGTTTATGGTCCGACACTATGGTGAAATGTCGTCCACGCAGATACTGGTGGAATTTCTTCACTCCAAATATTACTGATAAATCTTCCTTTTCTAGTTGGGAATGACCCTTCTCTGCTGCAGAAAGGGTTCTGGAGGCATAACCTATTGGTCTTTTGGGGCCGTCTTCTATCCTGTGTGACAACGCAGTTCCCATAGCGTAAGGTGATGCATCACAGGTTAATATTAATTCTTTTGATGGTTCATAATGTACTAGTAGACATGATGAATATAATAGCTTCTTGACCTTCACAAAGGCTGCTTCTTGTTGTGAATTCCATGACGATAACACTGTTGACAAGTTTGGCAAGAAGTGACTATAATAATTAATCTTTAAAAAGACTTGAGTTCAGTGACACTAGTCTGATTTCCCTGACTTTCTCCTCTACTGGATGCAAGCCCTTGGCATCCACTTGATGACCTAAGTGACTTCTGTCACTTAGGATGTATACTTCTCCTTCTTCAATTGTATACCAGCTTCCAAAAATCTTCTTAAAATCTCTTTTAGGTTGGCCAAATGTTTGGCTTCCGTTGATTCTGTGAGCAGTGCTATGGCATGGCAGATGATGGGTGCCCGTTGGGCCAAGTCCACGAGGGAAACTTGGTCATGCTATCACAATTGTTTTGCAATTTGTATTTATTATGAGATATGTGCACTGAATCCATAAGTAATTAGTCCACCAAAACCTTTAGAGATTTTAAAAAATTAAATTAAAATATTTATTAACAAAATAAAAAATTTCAAGCACATACAATTACTTACTACTACAACAAATCCTAAAATTCCTAACTGACCTGACCCCCAGTTACACACACCCTTTAAGGCAACAGTCCAAATAGATTTAAAATAAAAAGAAACCCAGCAAGTTAACACAGTACCCACTTGACAGTGGAATTCTAAATGGTTTTCCTTCAACTTCAGTTACTTTACATAGCAGACTTATGCACAAATGGCTGGAGGCTTCTTGAAGGCTATTTCACACACTCCTGCTGGATCTTACATGGCCTTCTCCCACACAGCCTTTCATTCTCCTTTATATAGGTTTCTCTCTTTTTAATATGTAATTCTATTGCTCCATATGTCTTTGAAATGGTATCTTCCTCATAATATAAAAACTTTCATGTTGCCAATATTGTCAGTGACCTTTGGGAAAAATAAACACACTCCTTAGCCTTGATTATCTGGTTAGTTGTAAACACACTAAGATCCCGTTGAAATCCAAATCTCCCTTCATCTATCTAAAAATGCAAATTCCCTTCACACCTTACATGCTAAGCCAGCATCCATGTTTACTCATTAGCATGTCAAACACCTAGCTTCTTTTTATGATTTCAAGCTTGCAGTATACTTGACTCCAAATGTAATGAAATCACACCCATAAACCTACTTCCTAATAAAGCAGAAAAATATTATGAAAATTATTATGTTTGTCACATCAGGACATTATCTAGGTAAACTACTACTCGGGGAAGTCCTTGCAATAGACTTTCCATGGTCCTCTGGAAGATTGCACATGCAGATGATACTCCAAAGGGTAGGTGTGTATATTGATACAGACCCTTGTGTGTTGATGGTTACATACCCTCTAGATGTGCAGTCCTGCTCTAGCTGTTGATATGCGTGGTTCACGTCCAGTTTGGTGTAGGATTTTCCTCCAGCTAGCTTAGCATACAAATCTTATATCCTCAGGGTAGGATATTTATCTAGTTTGGCAGCCTTGCTCATGGTTAATTATTAATCTCCACAAATGTGTATAGTTTGATCAGGTTTCATTACTTGGGCTATGGGCATGGGCATTGCCCATTCCGAAAATTAACAGGTTGGATGATGCCTCGCTTTTCTAAGCAGCACAGTTCTGCATCCACCTTCTCCTTTAAGGCATAAGTCACAGGTCTGGCCTTAAAGAAACTGGGTGTCACCTGAGAATCTACGTATATTTTTTGCTTGTAAGCCTTTTAACTTTCCTAACTCGTGACAAAATGCAGTCGTATTCCCCTAGCAGTTCAGAAACTCCTCCTGTTCGCAAGTGAAATATTTCAGACCAGTTCAGTTTAATTCTTTGTAACCAGTCTCAGCCCAGAAGACTAGGTCCTTCACCTGTCACTATGATCACTGGAAGCTGGGCTGTCTGTTGCCTATAGGATACAGGTACTGTAGTGCTGCCCTTTACCTGTATGGACTCTGCAGTGCATGTCTTCTATTGAGTCGTTGTTCGCTCCAGATTCAGTGCCTGGGCACCTCCACTTAGGTATTTAAATGTGTGCTGTCCCACCACTGTGGTTGAGGTTCCTGTATCTACCTCCATTACCAGTGGCTTCCCATTCACTTGGATTGTGACAGTAATAGGTTCAGTTTTTACTGCTGTGACATTGTACAGGGAATAGATATTAGTATTGGCAGCTTCAGGTTCTGTTATTTTATTCACTTCAATCATTTTGGTCTCTCTGTCTTATGGGCTGTCTCGATTTCTCCCTGCATTACTTTATTACATGCCCTTTCTTCTGGCAGTAATGGCATTCTGTCTCCTTGAATCTGCAGGTGTCTAGGGCATGCTTACCCTCACATCTGTAACAAATTAATTTCTGAATTGTTGTTGAGATGCTTCCACTCGGCCTTTTCGTTTATCGAGACTGTCTCCCACTTTGCTGCTGTGTCTCTGGTTTTTGTACCGCGCCTGGCGGTAGGTTCCTGCCCCAACTGAAGAACGGTGCCATGTTGCACAATCTGTAAAGCCTGCGAGTCCCTCTCAGCATTTCCATGGCCAGTGTGATTTCCATGGCGTGCTTCAAATCGATGTTGAGTAAACAGCGCTGAATGGCGTCGTCGTGAACTCCATAAACTAATTGTTTCCGTAACATGTCACTGAGTGTGTCTCTGAAGTCGCAGTGCTCAGTCAACTGCTTCAACTTCGCTATATAGGTTACAATGGACTCTCCCGGGGCCCTTACTCTGGAGTTAAACTTAAACCTCTGCATTATTACCGACAGCTTCAGCTGAAAATGCGTTTTCACAAGATCCACTAATTCATGAAAGGATTTCAAATTGGGCGCGTTCAGGGCCGGCAGACTGCAGATGAGGTTTTTTGTCTTGCTACCACAGACACTCAAAAGGATTGCTTTCTGCTTCTCCCCCGCGGTAATTTCATTCATTCACTACAAAATAAAACCAAGGAGCTCTACATACTGGCTCCAGTCTTCCATAGACGTGTCATGAGGGCCGATTCTGCCGAAGAGGGACATGACTGGTGAGTATACTCTTCTTTCTTCTTAAGATTTGATATATTCACATTAACAAGGCGAGGTGCAGCATCAGAGTTATTTCACCCTCATTGCCAAATATAACGACTCGACAGACCGGACAGGTTTCTTACTGGTGGGTTCAGGGATCCGATTTGATGGGGTGGGTTCAGGGATCCAGTTTGATTGGGTGGGTTCAGGGATCCAGTTTGATTGGGTGGCTTTAGAGATCCAGTTTGATGGGGTGGGTTTAGGGATTGGGTTTTATGGGGTGGATTTAGGGATCCAGTTTGATGTGGTGAGTTTAGTGATCAGGTTTGATGGGGTGGATTTAGGGATCAATTTGATGGGTTGAGTTTAGCGATTGGGTTTGATGGGATGTGTTTATGGATCCAGTTTGATGGGGTGGGTTTCGGGATCCGGTTTGATGGGGTGGGTTTCGGGATCCAGTTTGATGGGTTGAGTTTCAGGATCCAGTTTGATGGGGTGGGTTTCGGGATCCAGTTTGATGGGTTGAGCATCGGGATCCGGTTCGATGGGTTGAGTTTCGGGATCTGGTTTGATGGGATGGGTTTAGGTTTGCTTCGTTTATGGAGTGGATTAGGGGTGAGGAATTGAATTGGATGGAGCGAGCTTGCGATGGGTCTTTTGATGGGGCCCTGTTTGGACAGAGGGGTTTGGAATGTTGTTGTGACATCCTTACCATTCTCTGGGTTGTAGGCATAGGTGGCAAGGCGTAGGGTGATGCCGCAGTGCGCACACTTGAAGCAGCCACGGTGGAAGAACTTCCCTTCAGCACTCAGACGCTCCATCACGTAGACCCGCTTCCCACAAAAATAGCAAACATCACTGCCTCCAAATTGTGTGGGGAACTCCTTCTTCATCGTTTGCTGAAAGGAGAATTTTTGTTACTGAAGTCAGGTTCAGGAGGGAACAGTATACCACCTCAAGGCACCAGGAAATCCCTGTGCTCTATAACAGACCCTGTACACCACATCCATTCTCATAAACCCTTTATGATGGGCCTAATTCTGTCAATCCACTCAAATGGCCTGTCAAAAATTCTCACAACTAAGCGTCAGTTTGACTCAGTCGATAGCTCCCTCACCTCACGGTGAGTGCTTTGTGGGTGTATGTCCCACTCCAGAGACTTGAGTCCAAAATTCAACCTGAGGAGATGCTGCACTGTCAGAAGTGCCATCTTTCTGTTGAGACATTAACTGAATGCCTGACTGCCCTCTCAGGTGGACATTAATGGCACAATGTGAAGAGCAGAGTCATTCTCCCTGGTCTCCTAACTAATATTTATCCCTTAACCAGCATCACAAAAATAGAGTATCTCGTAACTATGACATGGCTGTTTGTGAGAACTTGCTGTGTAAAGATTGGTTCCATATTTCTTATATTACAACAGTGACAATACTTACAAAGCTGCTTCATTGAGTGTGAAGCACTTTGGAATATTACGAACATACGAGTTAAGAGCAGCAGTAGGCCACTCGGCCCTTCAAGCCCGTTCTGTCATTCAATGAGATCATGGCTGATCTGACTGTAACCTCCTGCCTACCCACCGATAACCTTTAACCCCTTGCTATTCAAAAATCTACCTACCTCTGCCTTGAAAATATTCAAAGACTCTGCTTCCACCTCCTTTTGAGGAAGAGTTCCAAAGACTCACGACCCTCAGAGAAAACATTTCTCCTCTTCTCTGTTTTAAATGAGCGACCCCTTATTTTTAAACAGTGACCCCTAGTTCTAGATTCTCCCACAAGAGGAAACATCCTCTCCACATCCACCCTGTCAAGACCCCTCAGGATCTTATATGTTTCAATCAAGTCACCCCTTACTCTTCTAAACTCCAGTGAATGCCAAGCCCAATCTTTCCTCATAAGACAATCCACCCCCCCATTCCTGGTATTAGTCTAGTAAATTTTCTCTGAGCTGCTTCCAATGCATTTACATCCTTCCTTAAATAAGGAAAGGCAAAGTTCGTAACCATATCATCAATCCCTTCGCCCAAATCGTTTATTTAAATTGTAAAATGTTGAGGCCCCAGCACTGATCCCTGTGGCATGCCACTCATTACATCCTACCAACCAGAAAAAGACCCATCTATACCTACTCTATTTCCTGTCAGCTAGCCAAACATTCTATCCATGCCAATATGTTACCCCCTATACCATGAGCTTTTATTTTCTGTAATAACCCTTGATGTGACACTTTATCAAATACATTCTGGAAATCCAAGAACAGTACATCCACCAGTTCCCCTTTACCCCCAGCACATGTGACTCCTTCAAAGAACTCCAATAAATTGGTTGAACATGATTTCCCTTTTCCAAAACCATGTTGACCCTGCCTGATTGCCTTGAATTTATCTAAGTGTTATAAAGTCTTTAACAACAGCTTCTAACATTTTCCCTATGACAGATGTTAAGCTAACTGGCCTGTAGCTTTCTGTCTCCCTCCTTTTTTGAGTAAAGGAGTTACATGAGCTATTTTCTAATCTTTCCGATCCACTCTCCAATTCCCTGAATCCAGGGAATTTTGGAAAATCAAAACCAACGCAGCAACTATCGTACTGTCCATTTCTTTCAAGGCCCTAGGATGAAATCCATCAAGACCCAGGGACTTGTCAACCCGCAGCTCCAACAATTTGCTGAGGTTTTGAATGGTGCTGTTTAAATCCGTCTTTCTTTACAACGTGACACTGCAAGCTCTAACACTAGTGTTGTTATGAGGCTGAGGCTGTTTGCAAAAGGATAGCTCCAATTCTCAACCAGCTGCCTGCCAATTTTTAAAGTTGCTACTTGAAGGTTTGAAGATTGTTTTTAAACTGTGAGGAACAATTTAAACAGTCATGAATTACGATGCATCAGAAAGTAGATACTGCAGTTAGCAGGGTTTGTGAAGAATTTACACTGGTTGCTAGAATAGAGTTGCAGACATGGCCCCTTCAGTCCAGCCCCCTGCACCCACCCCCTCGCCGCCCTGCACCCACCCCCTCGCCCCCCCCGCACCCACACCCTCGCCCCCCCCGCACCCACCCCCTCGCACCCCCCACACCCACCCCCTCGCCCCCCCCGCACCCACCCCCTCGCCCCCCCCGCACCCACCCCCTCGCCCCCCTGCACCCACCCCTTCGCCCCCCCTTGCACCCAACCCCTCGCCCCCCTGCACCCACCCCCTCGCCGCCCTGCACCCACCCCCTCGCCCTCCTGCACCCACCCCCTCGCCCTCCTGCACCCACCCCCTCGCCCCCCCTGCACCCACCCCCTCGCCCCCCTGCACCCACCTCCTCGCCCCCCTGCACCCACCTCCTCGCCCCCCTGCACCCACCCCCTGCCCCCTGCACCCACCCCCTTGCCCCCCTGCACCCACCTCCTCGCCCCCCTGCACCCACCCCCTGCCCCCCTGCACCCACCTCCTCGCCCCCCTGCACCCATCTCCTCGCCCCCTGCACCCACCCCCTGCCCCCCCTGCATTCACCGCCTCACCCCCCCTTCACCCACCCCTTCACCCCCTGCACTCACCCCTTCACCCCAGCACTCACCCCTCACCCTACACATTTCCAAGCTGACACATATGGCACGACTATCGTTGCACACTCACTGGGGGATGCTTACCAGCTTGGGCCTGTCTACAAGAGGCTTAGGCTGATCTTGCATCTGTAGCTGTTTGACTATCTGTTCAGACAATGAACTCACTCCCCCCGTGTACCTCTTGATATAATGCTAATCAGCAATAGGGGCAGGGGAGGAGGAGGCGGGGGAAGGGGGGGAGAACAAAGAGGGAAGAGAAAAGCAGGAGGATGGTGGGGCATGGAGTGCATGGAGGGGGATTAAGGAGGAGGAAGAGGGTGAGGGAAAGATGGAGAGGGTGGAGGAGGGAGGGAGAGGGGAGGAAGAAGGAAGTTGGAGGAGGAATTGGGGGCCAGGAGGGATGAGGAGGACAGGAGGAGGTAGAGTTTTGTGGGGGGTGGGGGTTTGGGGGAGGGGAAAGGGAGGATCAAAAGGAAAATAAAGAATGAAAAGAGTTCAGAGAAGTTTGATTAGACTGATGTAGAAATAAATACTGCAGATTATTTCATCGAAAAATTTAATGAGACTAGTCAAGCAAAGTCTTTCTTTTACAAATCCATGCTGGCTCTGCTTAATTAACTCAAACCTCAAGATCCTGCTCAAGACATTTGCCAGAACTTTCCATTACGATTAGAAAGCAAAATCAAACATGTATTAGCTCCGTGATTTCACACAATGTAATATTTGTATTAGTGACCCACAAACATGCCTTAACTTGCCATCCCTGCCACTGTAATAGGTTGTACATCTCAGTGTCAGCTCTTGTGCATGTACAGTACACACCGGGTAAAAGGCAACAATTTACTCCAGTCAAAAATGATACAGTTCATGTATGTCTCACATTGAGGGGCAGGATGTACTGGACAGGCTGGTTATGTTTCGAGTGGATAAGTTGCCTAGGCCAGATGGCTTGCATCCGAGGCTGCTGAAGGAAGTCCGATCAGAGACAGTGGAAGGGCTTCCCATAATCTTCCCTAGATACAAGGAAGTGCCAGTTAATTGGAGAGTGTCGAATGTGACACCCTTATTCAAGAAAGCTTAACAGGACAGTCCTTGTAACTGCAGGTCAGTCAGTTTAACATCAGTGGTGGGTAAGGGTTTAGAGATGATAATCAGGTGAAAAAAAATCAACAGGCATTTGGAGAGGTTTGAGTTAATTAGGGATAGGCAGCACAGATTTGTAAAGGCAGATCATGCTTGACCAATCAAGTTGAAATTTTTGATGAACAGAGAAGGTTGATGAAGGGAAAGCGGTGGATGTTGCTATATGGATGCTTAAGAAAACCTTTGACAAAGTGCCACATAAAAGGCTGATTAACAAAATTGTAGCTTATGGAATAGGAGGGTCAGTGACAGGTTGGATAAAAAATTGGTTTAAGAACAGGAATCAGTGAGTTGTGGTAAGTGGATGTTTTTCCGATTGGGGGATGGGAGACGATGGTATTCCCCAAGGGTCAGAGTTAGCAGCACTGCATTTCTTCATGACTTGAATACAGAGTAAAATTTCAACATGTGTTGATGATACCAAACCTGAGGATGACACCAATCACCTGCAGCAGGACATAGATAGGTTAGCAGAAAGGGTGTGAGGAAGAAGCGATAGGGAGAGACAATACAGACTTAATGGCACAGTTCGAATGCATGTGCAGGGACAGAGGGACCTGGTGATTCATGTGCATCAATGACAGGATATACTGAGAGAGCAGTTAGCAAAGCATATTGGATCTTGGGCTTCATAAATAGAGGTATTGAGTACAAAAGCAGGGAAGTTATGCTGAACCTTTGTAAAGCTCTGGTTAGGCCCCGACTAGAGTATTGTGTCCAGTTTTGGTTGCCACACTTTAAGGCCCTTAACAGTAACCACAGTGTAGGGCAAAACATACAAGAGAAAATATTGTGTGCTTGTGATAAAGGGACGGCAATAATCATGGGTGACTTTAATCTACATATAAACAGGAAAAATCAGACTGGCTGTAGTAGCCTGGATGAGGAGTTCATAGAATGCTTTCAAGATAGTTTCTTAGAGCAGCACGTTCTGGAACCAACCAGAGAGCAGGTTATATTAGACTTGGTATTGTGTAATGTGACAGGATTAATTAATGACCTCAGGATGAAGGCGCCCCTAGGTAGCAGCGATCACAATATGATTGAATTTTACATCCAGTTTGAAAGGGAGAAGAGTGGGTCTAAGACTAGTATTTTAAACTTAACTAAGGACAACTATGTGGGCATGAAAGCTGAGCTAGCTGAAGTAAAGTGGGATACTAGGCTAGGGGATAGGTCAATAGAGAAGCAGTGGGATATTTCAGAATACTCAGAATAAGTATATTCTTACTCTAAAGAAAATTCTAAGGGGGGGACCCACCATCCATGGTTAACTAAAGAAGTTAAGGAAAGCATCGATTTTAAGGAAAAAAGCATATAACTGTGCGAAGATGAGAGGCAGGTCAGATGATTGGTCAGAATATAAAGAACGGCAGGGAATGACTAAAAGGTTAATCAGGAGAAAGAAATTAGAATATGAGAGGAAGCTACCTAGAAATGTAAAAACAGATAGCAAGAGTTTCTGCAGGTATTTAAAAGTGTTGGTCCTCTAGAGAGTGACGGTGGAGAGTTTAGAGTAGATAATAAGGAAATGGTGGATGAAATGAACAAATATTTTGCTTCTTTCTTCACTATAGAGGATACAAAAAACATTCCAGTAATAGTTGCAAATCAGGAGTTGGAAGGGAGAGAGGAACTTGGTGAAATTACAATCACTAGGGAAGCGGTGCTGAGCAAACTGACAGAGCTACAGTCTGACAAGTCTCTAGGTCTAGGTTTATCTTCATCCCAGGGTCTTAAAAGAGGTGGCTAATGAGGTAGTAGATGCGTTGGTGTCAATTTTCCAAAATTCGCTAGAATCTGGAAAGGTTCCATCAGACGGGAAAGTAGCAAATATAACCCCTCTATTCAAGAAGGGAGGGAGGCAAAAAATAGGAAACTGGGGGCCAGTTAGCTTGATGTCTGTCGTGGGGAAGGTGTTAGAATCAATCATTAAGGAGATTAAACCTGGGCACTTAGGGAAACTGAAGGTAGCTGGGAAGAGTCAGCATGGTTTTGTGAAAGGGAAATCATGTTTAACCAATTTATTGGAGTTCTTTGAAGGAGTAACATGTGCTGTGGAGAAAGGGGAGCCTGTAGGCGTACTGTACTTGGAGTTCCAGAAGGCATTTGATAAGGAGCCATATCAAAGGTTATTGCGGAAAATAAAAGCTCATGGTCTAGGGGGTAACATATTAGCCTGGATAGAAGATTGGCTGGCTGACAGAAAACAGAGAGTATGCATTAATGGGTTTTCTGATTGGCAGGATGTGACAAGTGGAGTCCCGCAGGGGTCTGTGCTGGGGGCTCAACTATTTACAATTTACATCAATGACTTAGATAAGGGGAGCTAAGGTATGGTAGCTACATTTGCAGGTGACACAAAGATAGATAGGAAAGTATATTGTGAAGAGGACATAGTGACGTTGCAGACGCATGTAGATAAGTTGAGTGAGCGGACAAAAATTTGGCAGATGGAGTATAATGTAGGAAAATGTGAAGTTGTTCACTTTGGCAGGAAGAATAAAAAAGCTGAGTATTACTTAAATGGAGAATGGCTTCATAATTCTGAGGTGCAGAGGGATCAAGGTGTCCTAAGACATGAGTCACAAAAAGTTAGTATGCAGGTGCAGCAAGTAACTAGGAAGGCTAATGGAATGTTATCCTTTATTATGAGAGGGATTGAACATAAAAGTAAGGATAAAAGCAAAATACTGCAGATACTGGAAATCTGAAACAAAAACAAAAACAAAAATAGCTGGAAAAACTCAGCAGGTCTGACAGCATCTGTGAAGAGGAAGACAGAGTTAACGTTTCGAGTCCGTATGACTCTTCAGAACTAAACAAAGATAGAAATGAGATGAAATATAAGCTGGTTGAGGTGGGGTGGGACAGGTGGAGCTGGATAGAGGGCCAGTGATAGGTGGAGGCAAAGAAGAGATTGCCAAAGATGTCATAGACAAAAGGGTGTTGATATTAGCTAAAGGATATGCTAATGGTAACATTAAGGGTGGAAAGCAGGACGAGCAAGTGACAGATAGCCCTAGTGGGGGTGGGGTAGGGGGAAGGGATCAAAATAGGCTAAAAGGTGGAGATGAAACAATGGATGGAAATACATTTTAAAATAATAATAGAAATAGGTGGGAAAAGAAAAATATATTAAATAAATATATAAATTATTAGAAAAAAGGGGGATTGGAAAGGGGGTGGGGATGGAGGAGAGAGTTCATGATCTGAAGTTGTTGAACTCAATGTTAAGTCCAGAAGGCTGTAAGGTGCCTTGTCGGAAGATGAGGTGCTGTTCCTCCAGTTTGCGTTGAGCTTCACTGGAACATTGCAGCAGGCCAAGGACGGACATGTGAGCATGAGAGCAGGGTGGTGTGTTGAAATGGCAAGCGACAGGGAGGTCTGGGTCATGCTTGCGGACAGACCGAAGGTGTTCCGCAAAGCGGTCACCCAGTCTGCGTTTGGTCTCTCCAATGTAGAGGAAACCGCATTGGGAGCAGCGAATGCAGTAGACTAAATTGAGGGAAGTGCAAGTGAAACGCTGCTTCATTTGAAAGGAGTGTTTGGGCCCTTGGACGGTGAGGAGAGGGGAAGTAAAGGGGCAGGTGTTGCACCTTCTGCGGTTGCATGGGAAGGTGCCGAGGGAGGCGGTTGAGGTGCAAGGGGTGATGGAGGAGTGGACCAAGGTGTCCCGGAGGGAACGGTCCCTATGGAATTCCAACCAGGGGCGGTGGGTGGGGGGGTGGGGTGCAGGGGAGATGTGTCTGGTGGTGGAGTTGGCAGAAATGGCAGGGGATGATCCTATGAATGCGGAGACTGGTGGGGTGATAAGTAAGGACAAGGGGGACCCTATCATGGTTCTGGGAGGGAGAGGGAGGTGCGAGGGCGGATGCGCAGGAGATGGGCCGGACACGGTTGAGAGCCCTGTCAACCACCGTGGGTGGAAAACCTCGGTTAAGGAAGAAGGAAAACATGTCAGAAGAACTGTTTTGAAAGTGGCATCAGCAGAAGAAGATGCAACGGAGGCGAAGAAACTGAGAGAATGAGTTGGAGTCCTTACAGGAAGCAGGGTGTGAGGAGCTGTAGTCAAGTTAGCCGTGGGAGTCAGTGGGCTTGTAATGAATATTGGTGGACAGTCTATCACCAGAAATTGAGACAGAGAGGTCAAGGAAGGGAAGGGAAGTGTCAGTGATGGACCATGTGAAAATGATGAAGGGGTGGAGATTGGAAGCAAAGTTAATAAATTTTTCCAGGTCCAGACGAGAGCATGAAGCAGCACTGAAGCAATCATCGGTGTACCGGAGAAAGAGTTGTGGGAGGGGGCCGGAGTAGGACTGGAACAAGGAATATTCCACATACCCCATAAAGAGACAGGCATAACTGGGGCCCATGCGGGTACCCATAGTCTCACCTTTTATTTGTAGGAAGTGAGATGAGTTTAAGGAGAAATTGTTCAGTGAGAGAACAAGTTCAGCCAGACAGAGGAGAGCGGTGGTGGATGGGTATTGTTCGGGCCTCTGTTCGAGGAAGAAGCGGAGAGCCCTCAGACCATCCCGGTGTGGGATGGAGGTGTAGAGGGATTGGACGTCCATGGTGAAGAGGTGGTGGTTGGAGCCAGGGAACTGGAAATTGTTGATATGACGTAGGGCATCAGAGGAATTGCGGATGTAGGTGGGAAGGGACTGGACAAGGGTAGAGAGAATGGAGCCAAGATAATGAGAAATGAGTTCTGTGGGGCAGGAACAGGCTGACACGATTGGTCTGCCAGGACAGTCCTGTTTGTGGATTTCGGGTAGAAGGTAGAAGCGGGCCGTCCGAGGTTGGGAGACTGAGGTAGGAAGCTGTGGAAGGAAGATCTCCAGAGGAGATGAGGTCAGTGACAGTCCTGGAAACAATGGCTTGATGTTCAGTGGTGGGGTCATGGTCCAGTGGGAGGTAGGAGGAAGTGTCTGTGAGCTGGCGCTCAGCCTCTGCGAGGTAGAGGTCAGTATGCCAGACAACAACAGCACCACCCTTTTCAGACGCTTCCTCCTACCTCCCACTGGACCATGACCCCAGCACTGAACATCAAGCTATTGTTTCCAGGACTGTCACTGACCTCATCTCCTCTGGAGATCTTCCCTCCACAGCTTCCAACCTCACAGTCTCCCAACCTCGGACAGCCCGCTTCTACCTCCTTCCCAAAATCCACAAACAGGACTGTCCCGGCAGACCGATCGTGTCAGCCTGTTCCTGCCCCACGGAACTCATTTCTTGCTATCTTGGCTCCATTCTCTCTCCCCTTGTCCTGTCCCTTCCCACCTATATTCGCAATTCTTCTGACGCCCTACATCATATCAACAATTTCCAGTTCCCTGGCCCCAACCGCCGCTTCTTCACCATGGACGTCCAATCCCTCTACACCTCCATCCCCCACCGGGATGGTCTGAGGGCCCTTAGCTTCTTCCTCGAACAGAGGCCCGAACAATCCCCATCCACCACTACTCTCCTCCGTCTGGCTGAACTTGTTCTCACACTGGGCAATTTCTCCTTAAACTCATCTCACTTCCTCCAAATAAAAGGTGTGGCTATGGGTACCCACATAAGCCCCAGTTATGCCTGTCTCTTTATGGGGTATGTGGAACATTCCTTGTTCCAGTCCTACTCCGGCCCCCTCCCACAACTCTTTCTCCGGTACATCGATGATTACTTCAGTGCTGCTTCATGCTCTCGTCGGGACCTGGAAAAATTTATTAATTTTGCTTCCAATTTCCACCCCTCCATCAGTTTCACATGGTCCATCTCTGACACTTCCCTTCCCTTCCTTGACCTCTCTGTCTCAATTTCTGGTGATAGACTGTCCACCAATATTCATTACAAGCCCACCGACTCCCGCAGCTAACTTGACTACAGCTCCTCACACCCTGCTTCCTGTAAGGACTCCATCCCATTCTCTCAGTTCCTTCGCCTCCGTCGCATCTGTTCTGATGATGCCACTTTCCAAAACAGTTCTTCCGACATGTTTTCCTTCTTCCTTAACCGAAGTTTTCCACCCACGGTGGTTGACAGGGCCCTCAACCGTGTCCAGCCCATCTACCGCGCATCCGCCCTCACACCTCCTTCTCCCTCCCAGAACCATGAAAGTGTCCTCCTTGCCCTCACTTATCATCCCACCAGCCTCCGCATTCAAAGAATTATCCTCCATCATTTCCGCCAACTCCAGCTTGATGCCGCCACCAAACACATCTTCCCTTCGCACCCCCGGGCAGCATTCCGTAGGGACCGTTTCCTCTGAGACACCCTGGTCCACTCCTCCATCACTCCCTACACCTCAACCCCCTCCCACGGCACCTTCCCATGCAACCGCAGAAGGTGCAACACCTGCCCCTTTACTTTCCTCCTGTAGGTGAGGCCATCTGAGGGCCCAAACACTCCTTTCAAGTGAAGCAGCATTTCACTTGCACTTCCCTCAATTTAGTCTACTGCATTCGCTGCTCCCAATGTGGTTTCCTCTACATTGGAGAGACCAAACGCAGACTGGGTGACCGCTTTGCGGAACACCTTCAGTCTGTGCACAAGCATGACCCAGACCTCCCTGTCGCTTGCCATTTCAACACACCACCCTGTTCTCTTGCCCACATGTCCGTCCTTGGCCTGCTGCAATGTTCCAGTGAAGCTCAACGCAAACTGGAGGAACCGCACCTCATCTTCCGATTAGGCACTTTACAGCCTTCTGGACTTAACACTGAGTTCAACAACTTCAGAAAATGAACTCTCTCCTCCATCCCCACCCCCTTTCTGATTCCCTTTTTTTCTAATAATTTATATACTTATTTATTATATTTTTCTTTTCCCACCTATTTCTATTATTATTTTAAAATTTATTTCTATTCATTGTTTGATCTCCACCTTTTAGCCTATTTCGATCCCTTCCCCCTACCCCACCCCCACTAGGGCCATCTGTCAGTTGCTCGTCCTGCTTTCCACCCTTAATGTTACCATTAGCATATCCTTTAGCTAATATCAACACCCCTTTGTCCTTTTGTCTATGACATCTTTGGCAATCTCTTCTTTGCCTCCACCTATCACTGGCCCTCTATCTAGCTCCACCTGTCCCACCCCCCCTCAACCAGCTTATATTTCACCACATTTCTATTTTCTTTAGTTCTGATGAAGAGTCATACAGACTCGAAACGTTAACTCTGTCTTCCTCTCCACAGATGCTGTCAGACCTGCTGAGTTTTTCCAGCTATTTTTGTTTTTGTATAAAAGTAAGGATGTTAAAGGTGAGGCCACATCTCAAATAGTGTGTGCAGTTTTGGTCTCCTTATTTTTGGTCTCCTTATTTAAGGAAGGATGTAAATGTGTTAGAGGCTGTTCAGAGAATGTTTACTAGAATTGATATCTGGAATGAGCCTCTTCCTAGGTTAGGTTGGACAGGCTGGGCTTGTTTCCACTGGAGTTTGGAAGAGTGAGGAGTGACTTGATCGAAGTGTATAAGATCCTGAATGGTCTTGACAAGATGGAAATGGAAAAGACGTTTCCTCTTGTGGGTGAGTCCAGAACTAGGGAGCACTGTTTTAAAATTAGGGGTCGCCCTTATAGGACAGAGATGAGGAGAATTTTTTCTCTGAGGGTTGTACGGCTTCAGAACTCTGAGTCAGAAGGTGGTGGAGGTGGGGTCATTGAATATGTTTAAGGCAGAGGTAGATAGATTCTTGTTAGGCAAGGGAATCAAAGGTTATCAGGGGTAGATGGGAATGTGGAACTCGCAACACAAACAGATTAGCCATGATCTTATTGGGTGGCGGAGCAGGCTTGAGGGGCCGAGTGGACTACTTCTGCTCCTATTTCGTATGTTCGTTTGTTTGTATGTAAGATGTGATGTCCTTGAGAGGGTGCAGAGGAGATTTACCAGAATAGTTCCAGGGATGAGGGGATTTTAGTTACAAGGTTGGGTTGGAGAAGCTGGGGCTGTTCTCCTTGGAGCAAAGGAGATTGAGGGGGGTGGTTTCATAGGCAGGATTATGACAGGTTTAGATAAGGTAGACAAGGAAAAACTGTTCCCGTTGGCTGATGGTGCAAGGGCTAGGAGACACAGATTTAAGATATTGGCAAGTGATCCAGGAAGAATGTGAGAAGGAACATTTTTTTACACAGTGGGTGGTAGAGACCTGGAACTCACTGCCTCTCAGGGTAGTGGAAGAGGAGACAGTCAATGATTGCAGGAGAAAATTGGATGAGCACTTGAGGGAAATAAACTTGCAGGGTTACAGGGTTAGAGTGGAGAATGGGATGGATAGATTGCTTGATGGGTGCCGTTAAGGACTCAATGGGCTGAATGGCCTCTTCCTGTGCCATCATGACTCTATGACTCAATGTCATCTCCTATAAGGCCTGTGTGTGTCATAGTGTCAGCTCCTGTACAGACTGTCTCTCTCAGTGACAGCTTGTGTTCAGCCTGTGCCTCTCAGTGACAGCTCCTTAATGATCTGTCTCTCAGTGACAGCTCCTTTCCAGTCTATGGCTCTCTCAATGACAGCTCCAGTACAGTCAATGTGTCTCTCAGTGACAGCTCCTGTACAGTGTGTGTCAGTGGCAGCTGCTGTACAGTCTGTGTGTGTCTCAGTGACAGTTCCTGTA
>NC_135900.1:62295515-62450432 GCF_964194155.1 Cetorhinus maximus
GTCTCAGTGACAGCTCCTGTACAGACTGTGTGTGTCTCAGTGACAGCTCCTGTACAGGCTGTGTCCCTCTCAGTATCAGCTCCTGTACAGACTGTGTGTCTCTCAGTGACAGCTGCTGTACAGTCTGTGTCTCTCAGTGACAGCTGCTGTACAGTCTGTGTCTCTCAGTGACAGCTGCTGTACAGTCTGTGTCTCTCTCAGTGACAGCTCCTATACAGTTTGTCTCTCAGTGACAGCTCCTGCGTGCCTCAGTGTCACCACCTGTACAGTCCGTTTGTGTCTCAGTGACAGCTCTTGTAGAGTCTGTGTGTGTCTCAGTGACTGCATCTTGATGGTCCATGTGTGTCCTAGTGTCAGCTCCTATAGATTCCGTGTGTGTCTCCGTGTCAGCTCCTGTACAATCCATGTGTGTCACTGTGTCAGCTCCTGTACAATCCATGTGTGTCACTGTGTCAGCTCCTGTACAGTCCGTGTGTGTGTATCTGTATCAGCTCCTGTATGGTTCGTGTGTGCGTCTCAGTGTCAGCTCCTGGATGGCCCATGTGTGTTTCTCAGTGTCAGCTCCAGTATGGTCCACGTATGTCTCAGTGTCAGCTCATGTACAGTCGGTGTGTGATTCATTGTCAGCTCCTGTACGGTCCATGTATGTTTCAGTGTCAACACCTGTACATGACTCACAGAACACGATAGCAAGTGTGATACACGACACACAGAGCACATCAGCGAGTGTTATACATGACTCAGAACACAAGAGTGAGTGTAATACACAACTCCTTTAAGACAACTGCGAGAGTGATACAGGACATGAATAACACTACAGTGAATGTGATACACAACTCACAGTATCAAACAGCGAGTGTGATACAAGACACACAGAACACAACAGCAAGCGTGATACACAACTCCTGTAACACAACAGCCATTGTGATGCATGACACACAGAACACAACATGAGTGTGATACACACAACACAAAAGCAACTGTGCTACATGACTCACAGAAAAGGACAGCGACTGTGATACACGACTCAGAACACAACAGCGAGTGTGATACACAATTCACAGAACACAAGCGAGTGTGATGCATGACTCATGTAGCACAACAGTGAGCGTGAAACATGACTGCTGTAACACAACAGCGACTATGATAGAAGACTCACAGAACACAGCAGTGAGTGTGATACACGATTCAGAACACAACAGTGAGTGTGATAGACGACTGCTGTAACACAACAGCCACTGTGATACGCAACTCACAGAACACAAAAGCAAGTGTAATACACAACCCACAGAACACAAGAGTGAGTGTGATACACAACTCCTGTAATATAACAGCGAGTGTGATACATGACTCACGGAAAAAGACAGTGAGTGTGATACACAACTCACAGAACACAAGTGAGATACACGACTCAGAACACAAGAGAGTGTCATACATGACTCCTGTAACAGAACAGCGAGTTTGATACAGGACTTCAGTACAACGGTGAGTGTAATACATGACTGCTGTAACACAACAGTGAGTCTGATACACAATGCGTGCAACACAACAGCAAGTGTGATACCCGACTCTAGTCATAACAACAACAACTATGGTAGACAACTCATGTAGCACAACAGCAAATGTGATGCAGAGCTCTCAGAACACAACAGCGGGTGAGATACATGACTCACAGGAAAAAAACAGCCAGTGTGGTACACAATTCACAGAACACAACAGTGTGAAACACGACTCCTGTAACACAACAGCAATTGTGATACACGACTCACAGAACACAACAGCAAGCGTGATACACGACCTCTGTAGCACAACAGCGAGTGTGAAACACGACTCCTGCGACAAAGCAGCGAGTGTGACACATGACTCACAGAACACAACAGTGAGTGTGATTATATGACAGAACACCACAGCGACTGTGATACACGAATCCTGCAACACAACAGTGAGTGAGATACACAATTCCTGTAACACATCAGTGAGTGTGGTACATGACTCCTGTAACAGAACAGCGAGTGTGATTCACAACTCCAGTGACACAACAGCGAATGTGAAACATGATTCCTGCAACACAACAGTGAGTGTGACACACGAATCTGGTAACAGTGAATTGATACGCGGCTCCTGTAACACAACAGCAAGTGTGACACACAACTCAGAGAACACAAGAGTGAGTGTGATACACGACTCCTGTAACACAACAACGAGTGTGATGCCCAACTCAGATAACAGGGACTGTGATACACAACTGATGTAGCACAACAGCAAATGTCTTGCACAACTCTCAGAACGCAACAGTGAGTGTGATACACGATTCCAGTGGCCCAACAGCGAGTGAAAGATTGGAGTCCTGTAACACAACAGCAAGTGTGATACACGACTCCAGTAGCACAACAGCAACTGTGATACTTGATTCACAGAACCAGAGCGGGCGTGATGCACAACTCACAAAACACAACAGCGAGTGTGATACAGAACCTCTGTAACACAACAGTGAGTGTGAAACATGACTCACAGGACACAACAGTGAGTGTGATACACGACTCACAGAACACAACAGCGTGTGTGATACATGAATCTGGTAACAGTGAGTGTGATACATGGCTCCTGTAACAGAACAGAGAATGTGATTCACAATTTCTGTAAAACAGCAGCAAGTGTGATGCATGACTCACAGAATACAACAGCAAGTGTGAAACACGACTCCTGCAACACAACAGTGAGTGAGATACACAATTCCCGTAAAATATCAGTGAGTGTGATACATTACTCCTGTAAGAGAAGTGAATGTGATAAACGACTCACAGAGCACAACAGTGAGTGTGATAAACAGTTCACAGAACACAATAGCGAGTGTGATACATGACTCACGTAGTACAATAGTGAGTGTGAAACACGACTCATAGGACACAGCAACTGTGATACACGAATCCTGCAACACAACACGAGTGATATACATAATTCCTGTAACACATCTGAGTGTGATACATGACTCTTGTAACAGAACAGAGACTGTGATTCACAACTCCTGTGACACAACAGCGAGTGTGATACATAACTCACAGAACACAACAGCAACTGTGATACACGATGCGTGTAACACAACAGGAATTGCGATACACGATTCATGTAGCACAGCAGCGAGCGTGATACATGACTCTCAGAACACAACTGCGAGTGTGATACACAATTCACGGAACGCAACATGAGTGTGATACACGACTCACACAACACAAAAGCAAGTGTGCTGTATGACTCAGAGAAAAGGACAGTGAGTGTGATACACAACTCTCAGAACACAACAGCGAGTGTGATTCACGACACAGAGCACAGCAGCATTTGTGATTCACAACTCAGAGAACACAAGAGTGAGTGTGATACATGCGAAGAATGCAAGAGTGTGTCATACACGACTCTGGTAACACAATGGCGAGTTTGGTACAGGACTTCAGTAACACAACAGCTAGTGTGATACATGACTCCTGTAACACAACAACGAGTGAGGTACTCAATTCCCATAAAACGTCAGTGAGTGTGATACATGATTCCTGTAACAGAAGTGAATGTGATAAATGACTCACAGAACACAACATGAGTGTGATACACGACTCACACAACACAAAAGCAAGTGTGCTCTATGACTCAGAAAAAGGACAGCAAGTGTGATACACAACTCACAGAACACAACAGGGAGTGTGATACATGACTCATAGCACAGCAGTGAGTGTGATACACAACACACAGAACACAAGAGTGAGTGTGACATACAACTCCTGTAATACAACAGCGAGTGTGATACACAACTCTTGTAACACAACAGCAACTATGATACTTGATTCACAGAGCACAACAGCGACTGTGATACACGACTCATAGAATACAACAGCGAGTGTGATACACGACTCACAGAACACAACAGTGAGTGTGATACACAACTCCGAGAACACAAGAGAGTGTGATATACGACTCACAGAACACAACAGCGAGTGTGATACATGACTCATAGCACAGCAAAATGTGTGATACACAACTCACATAACACAAGAGAGAGTGTGATATTCGGCTTCTGTAATATAACAGTAAGTGTGATACACGACTCATGGAAAAAGACAGCAAGTGTGATACAAAATTCCTGTAACACAATAGCGTGATACACAACTCACTGATACGTGACTGCTGTAATACAACAGCAAGTGTGCTACATGACTCATAGATCACAACAGCGCCTGTGATACACGACTCTCAGAACACAACAGTGAGTGTGATGCATAAATCAGAGAACACACAGCAAGTGTGATACACAACTCCGAGAACACAACCACAAGTGTGATACACAATTCCGAGAACACAACAGTGAATGTGATACACAACTCCGAGAACACAAGAGAGAGTGTGATATATGACTCATGTAGCACATTAGCGAGTGTGTTGTACAACTGCTGTAACACAACAGCGAGTGTGATATACGACTGTTGTGACAGAACAGCGACTTTGATGCATGATTCATGGAACAAAAAAGCAAGTGTGATACACAACACAGAGCCAACAGCGAGTGTGGTACACAATTCACAGAACACAACATGAGTGTAATACGACTCACAACACAAAAGCAAGTGTGCTGTATGACTCAGAGAAAAGGACAGCGAGTGTGATACACAACTCACAGAACACAACAGCGAGTGCGATACACGACTCCTGTAACACAACAGCAACTGTGTTACTTGATTCACAGAACACAATAGCGAGTGTGATACACAATTCACAGAACACGATAGCGAGTGTGATACACGACTCCTGTAACACAACAGCAACTGTGTTACTTGATTCACAGAACACAATAGCGAGTGTGATACACAATTCACAGAACACAATAGCGAGTGTGATACACGACTGCTGTAACACAACAGCGTGTGTGACACAACTCAGAACATAATAGCGAGTGTGATACAGGACTGCTGTAAGTCAACAGCGTGTGTGACACAACTCACAGAACACAACAGTGAATGTGATACACGACTCACAGAACACAATAGCGAGTGTGATACATGACTGCTGTAACACAACAGTGGGCGTGATAACGATTCAGAGAACACAACAGCGAGTGTGGTACACGACTCAGAGCACACCAGCAGGCTAGATATCCAAGTCCTATAATACAACGGCGAGTGTGGTACAAGACTCACAGAACACAAGAGCGAGTGTGATTCAAGGCTCCTGTAACAACAGCAAGTGTGATACACACCTCACAGATCACTACAGCAAGTGTGATGTACATCTCACGGAACAGAAAAGTGAGTGTGATGCACATCTCACAATATCAAGTGTGATACACAATTCCTGCAATGCAACATGCAAGCGTGATACACAACTCAAATAAAACAATAGCGAGTGAGAGACATGACTCCTGAAATACAAGTGAGTGTGATACACGACTCTCAGAACACAACAGCGAGTGATGCATGACTCACAGAACACAACAGCAAGTGTGATGCACATCTCACAGAACAGAACAGCGAGTATGATACACAACTCCAGTAACACAACATTGCCGGTGATACACGACTCATAGAACACAACAGCGAGTGTGATACATGACAGTCAGAACACAGCAGTGAGTGTCATAGATAGTTGAGAGATACACGACTCCAGTAACACATCAACGAGTGTAGTACAAGACTCACAGAACACAAGAGCGAGTGTGATACATGACTCGTAGCAGAATAGAGAGCGATATACAATTCTGCAATGCAACATGCGAATGTGATGCATGAGTCCTGAAACACAGTAGTGTGAGAGATACAGGCTCCTGTAACACAATAGAGAGTGTGATGCATGACCCTTAGAACACAACAGCATGTGTAATGTGCAACTCCAGTGACACAACCGTGATTGTGATCAGAACACAACAGCGTGTGATACGGAACATCTGTAGCACAGCATCGAGTGTGATGCACGACTCTCAGAACACAACAGCGAGTGTGATACATGACTCCTGTAACACAACAGCAAGTGTGATACACAACTCCTGTAACACCACAGCGAGAGTGACACACAATCCTGCAGCACAGCATCGTGTGTGATGCACGACTCACAGAACAGAGTGATGAATGTGATAAATGTCTCCTGTAGCACTACAGTGAGTGTGATGCATGACTCACAGAACAAAACAGCGAGTGTGATGCACGACACCTGTAACACGATGACTGTGATACATGACTCACAGAACACAACAGTGAGTGTGATGCACGACTTACAGAACACAACAGCAAGTGTGATACACAATTCCTGTAACACAACCGTGAGTGTGATGCATAAATCATAGAACACAACAGCGAGTGTGCTACACATCACAGAACACAACAGCGAGTATGGCACACAACTCACAGAACACAACAGCGAGTGTGATACACAACTCAACAGCGAGTGTGATACACGACTCCTGTAAAACAACAGCAAGTGTGATACACAGCTCACAGAACACAATGGTGAGTGTGATATACATTTCTCAGAACACAGCAGCGTGTGTGATGCACGACTCTCAGAACACAACAGTGAGTGTGATGCATAAATCAGAGAACACACAGCGAGAGTAATACAGAACTCCTGTAACACAACAGCGAGTATGGCACACAACTCACAGAACACAACAGCGAGTGTGATACACAACTCACAGAACACAACAGCGAGTGTGATACACAACTCACAGAACACAACAGCGAGTGTGATACACAGCTCACAGAACACAACAGCGAGTGTGATACACAACTCACAGAACACAACAGCGAGTATGGCACACAACTCACAGAACACAACAGCGAGTATGGCACACAACTCACAGAACACAACAGCAAGTGTGATACACAACTCACAGAACACAACAGCGAGTATGGCACACAACTCACAGAACACAACAGCGAGTGTGATACACAACTCTCAGAACACAACAGCGAGTATGGCACACAACTCTCAGAACACAACAGCGAGTGTGATACACAACTCACAGAACACAACAGCGAGTATGATACATGTGTAACACAACAGTAAGTGTGATTCATGACTCACAGAACACAACAGACTGTGATACACGACTCACAGATTACAACAGCGCGTGTGACACACGACTAATGAAACACAACAGCGCCAGCGATATACGACTCACAGAACACAACAGCGAGTGTGATGCATTACTCCTGTAATACAACAGCGAGTATGATACACGACTCCTGTAATACAACAGCGAGTGTGATACACAACTCCTGTAACACAACAGCGAGTGTGATGCATTACTCCTGTAATACAACAGCGAGTGTGATGCATTACTCCTGTAATACAACAGCGAGTGTGATACACGGCTCCTGTAATACAACAGCAAGTGTGATACACGACTCCTGTAACACAACAGTGAGTGTGATACACGACTCCTGTAACACAACAGTGAGTGTGATACATGACTCCTGTAATACAACAGTGAGTGTGATACACAACTCCTGTAACACAACAGCGAGTGTGATGCATTACTCCTGTAATACAACGGCGAGTGTGATACACGGCTCCTGTAACACAACAGCAAGTGTGATACACGACTCCTGTAACACAACAGCGAGTGTGATACACGGCTCCTGTAGCACAACAGCGAGTGTGATACACGACTCCTGTAACACAACAGCGAGTGTGATACACGACTCCTGTAACACAACAGCGAGTGTGATACACGACTCCTGTAACACAACAGCGAGTGTGATACATGACTCCTGTAACACAACAGCGAGTGTGATACACGACTCCTGTAACACAACAGCGAGTGTGATACACAACTCCTGTAACACAACAGTGAGTGTGATACATGACTCCTGTAACACCAAACAGCGGCATCACCAACGGTTACTTGCTGTCAAGAGTTCACTATTTAAATCAGCGAGTGAAAAAGGCAGTAAGGTATTAAGAGCTGTGTCATGCTGAGTGCTTGCCCTCACATTGGGTCTGTACCTGTCGGAGAGTGTTCAGCGATGGAACAGAGGGAGCAGCAGAGCCTTGGTTGCTGACCAGCTGCCCCTCCACTGGCTTGACCACAGCCTGAAGAATACAAGATCATATAAAACAGCACAACATGAACAAAACTTCATCGCAGGGACTAAACCACAACAAATACTTGGCACAGAATCGCCTCTTTCTTAACAAAGTGCAGCAACAGACTATAACACACAGGTCAGGGCCAATCAGGATATTATAGACAAGATGGTGGAAGATTAGGAATATAATGCACAGTGGAGTGAGATTCAGGTACACAATCATGTGATGTCACACAGGTCACATCTCAATGGAACTGGACCAGACACAGCTTCCTCTTTTACTACAATGGGTGCTGGTGCAATTTGTTGAGGCCTGGTGCTCTTTCTACACTGTCCCCATCAAACACTTCCAGGACAGGAACAGCACAGGGTTAGATAAAGATAAAAGCTCCCTCTACACTGTCTCCATCAAACACTCCCAGGACAGGTACAGCACGGGGTTAGATACAGAGTAAATCTCCCTCTACACTGTCCCCATCAAACACCCCCAGGACAGGTACAGCACGGGGTTAGATACAGAGTAAAGCTGCCTCTACACTGTCCCCATCAAACACTCCCAGGACGGGTACAACACAGGGTTAGATACAGAGTAAAGCTCCCTCTACACTGTCCCCGTCAAACACTCCCAGGACAGGTACAGCACGGGGTTAGATACAGAGTGAAGTTCCCTCTACACTGTCCCCATCAAACACTCCCAGGACAAGTACAGCATGGGGTTAGATACAGATAAAAGCTCCCTCTACACTGCCCCCGTCAAACACTCCCAGGACAAGTACAGCATGGGGTTAGATACAGAGTAAAGCTCCCTCTACACTGTCCCCGTCAAACACTTCCAGGACAGGTACAGCACGGGGTTAGATACAGAGTAAAGCTGCCTCTACACTGTCCCCATCAAACACTCCCAGGACGGGTACAACACAGGGTTAGATACAGAGTAAAGCTCCCTCTACACTATCCCATCAAACACTCCCAGGGACAGGTACAGCACGGGGTTAGATACAGAGTAAAGCTCCCTCTACACTGTCCACATCAAACACTCCCAGGGACAGGTATAGCACGGGGTTAGATACAAAGTAAAGCTCCCTCTACACTGTCCCCATCAAACACTCCCAGGACTGGTACAGCACGGGGTTAGATACAGAGTGAAGTTCCCTCTACACTGTCCCCATCAAACACTCCCAGGACAAGTACAGCACGGGGTTAGATACAGATAAAAGCTCCCTCTAAACTGTCCCCGTCAAACACGCCCAGGACAGGTACAGCACGGGGTTAAATACAGAGTAATTCCCTCTACACTGTCCCCATAAAACACTCCCAGGACAAGTACAGCACGGGGTTAGATACAGATAAAAGCTCCCTCTACATTGTCCCCATCAAACACTCCCAGGGACAGGTACAGCACGGGGTTAGATACAGAGTAAAGCTCCCTCTACACTGCCCCCGTCAAACACTCCCAGGACAAGTACAGCACTGGGTTAGATACAGATAAAAGCTCCCTCTACACTGTCCCTGTCAAACACTCCCAGGACATGTACAGCACAGGGTTAGATACAGAGTAAAGCTCCCTCTACACTGTTCCCATCAAACACTCCCAGGACAGGAATAGAACAGGATTTGGTATAGATTGAATCTCCTCTTAAAGCTGAAACAACTCCATGTCCATGGTGCATCACTCTGTTGACACATAACATACTTCGTAAGGCTACACAGAGATTAGCTGTGACAGAAGACATTAAAATGGATTATTCGTGTTAAGATTCCACCATGCAGGAGTTGACTAAGTCCCGAGTGATTGCCTGAATCTGGTATAAACCAAGCCTGGTGGAACGGAGGGACTGAAGGGAGAACAATGAATGGGTTAAGAAGAGACACAAATTGGGGTCACCAACATCAGGCAGAGTTACACACGTGAAGCTTGCAACACCATACTGTGATGTCACCTGTGTGCAATGAGATGACCCAGGAACAGGCCAGGGAAGCATGATAACTGTCTTGGGACAGACTCGCACTGGCAGCACATCTCTTCTCTTCAATCAGAAATACAGGGAGAGAAAACAAATGTTACAATGGAAACTCCAACATCCAGTCAACAGCAGATACAATCACAGCAGTAAGTTAGCAAAATTACCCTCCTCCTCTCTGTCCCTGCACAGAGACAACAGGGGTCAGGAAAGGAGCATGTAAGTGAAGCCCATCAGTTCTGAGAATGGCCAACACTCTCCTTTCACCCTCAGCTCCTGCTTTCACTTTCAATACACAAAGTCAGATAGGCGGTAGATACTGAAGCCAAACTGGTCTATACTAGTAATTTGGCTCCACATGACCCTACTCCCATTTCTCCTCATTCAACCCTATCAATGCATCATTAAAGGTTTTCATTAAAGCTTCCTCTACACTGTCCCCGTCAAACACTCCCAGGACAAATACAGCACAGGGTTAGATACAGAGTAAAGCTCCCTCTACACTGTCCCCATCAAACACTCCCAGGACAGGAACAGCATGAGGTTAGATACAGAGTAAAGCTCCCTCTACACTGTCCCCATCAAACACTCCCAGGACAGATACAGCACAGGGTTAGATACAGAGTAAAGTTCCCTCTACACTGTCCCCATCAAACACTCCCAGGACAGGTACAGCACGGGGTTAGATACAGAGTAAAACTCCCTCTACACTGTCCCCATCAAACACTCCCAGGGCAGGTACCCCCTGGAATCACAGAATCTTTACAGAACAGAAGGAGGCCATTCAGCCCATCAAGTCTGCGTTGGCTCGCTGAAAGAGCATTCCACCTACTCCCACTCCCCTGCCTTATCCCTGTAACCTTGCACATTCTCTATTTTCAGGTAGCAATCCAATTCCCTTTATAATACCTCGATCAAACCTGCCTCCACCACCCTTTCAGGAAGTTCATTCGCGACTCCAACCAACCTCTGGGTGAAAGAATTTTTCCTCACACCACATTTACTCCTCTGGAAAATTATTTTGAATCTGTGCCCTCTAGTTGTTGATGCTCCCTTGAGTGGGAACAGTTTCTCATTCTTTACCCTCTCCATACCCCTCAAGATCTTAAATACCTCTATCAAGTCTCCTCCCAGCCTCCTTTTCTCCAAAGAAAACAGCCCCAACCTTTCCAATCTATCCTCATAGTTACAGTTCTTCATCCCAGGGGTCATTCTGTGAATCTGCTCTGTACTCTCTCCAATGCCTCCACATCCTTTCTCAAGTATGGCACCCAGAACTGGACACAGTACTCCAGATGAGGCCTAACTAGTGTCTTATACAAGTTCAACATGACCTCCTTATTCTTGTACTCAATGCCCTGATTAATAAAGCCTAAGATTCTATATGCTTTATTAACTGCTCTCTCAACATGCCCTGCCATCTTCAATGACCTATGTAAGTATACACCAGGTCACTTTGTTCCTGGACCTCCTTTAGAGTTTCTCCCTTTATTTTATACCATCTCTCTATATTCTTGCTGCCAAAATGAATCACCTCACACTTCTCTGCATTGAACTTCATCTGCCACTTGTCTGCCCAATCCACTGACATGTCTATCCCCATCAGTTGACAACATTTCCAATCTTCCTTTCATCTGCATGTTTTGAAATCATGCCCTGCACACAGTCTACGTCATTAATATATATCAGGAAGAGCAAGGGTCCCAACACTGACCCCTGGGGAACTCTACTACAAACCTTCCTCCAATCTGAAAAACAACCATTTATCACTACTCGCTGTTTCCTGTCACTCAGCCAATTTCTTATCCAAGTACCTATTTTCACTTTTATTCCATGACCTAGAATTTTGCTCAGGTCTGTTGCGTGGCACTGTATCAAATGCCTTTTGAAAATCCATATATACCACATCAACAGTGTTTCCTTAGCAACCTTCTCTGTTACATCCTCAAAAAACTCCAGCAAGTTAGTTAAACATGATTTTCCCATAATGACTCCATGCTGGCTTTCCTTAATTATCCCGCACTTGTCTAAGTGACTATCGATTTTGTCCTGAACTGTAGTTTCCAGAAGTTTCCCTACCACTGAAGTCAGACAGTCTGTAGTTGCCAGCTTTATCCTTGCACCCTTTTTGAACAAGGGTGTAACATTTGCAGTTCTCCTGTCCTCTTGTGCCTCAGCAATTTCCACTCTCACTTCCCTCAGTACACTTGGATGCATCTCATCCAGTCCTGATACCTTATCTATTTTAAGTAAAGATAACCTTCCAACACCTCCTCCCTCTCAATTGTAAGTTTTTCTAGTGTACCAGTTACCTCCTCTCTCACCTCGGCCTGGGTAGCATCTTTTTTTAAAAATTTATTCGTGGGATGTGAGCTTCGCTGGCTAGGCCAGCATTTATTGCCCATCCCTAGCTGCCCTTGTTCAGAGGGCATTTAAGAGTCAACCACAGTGCTGTGGGTCTGAAGCCATATGTAGGCCAGACCAGGTAAGGGCATCGACAATGGTTTCATGGTCATCATTAGACTTTTAATTCCAGACTTTTATTGAATTCAAATTCCACCATCTGCCGTAGTGGGATTCAAACCTGGGTCACCAGAGCATTACCCTGGGTTTCTGGATTACTAGTAGAGCAACAATACAACTACGCCATTGCCTCCCCACCAAAGACATATGCAGAGTACTTGTTTAGCACTTCTGCTACTTCCCCAGCCTCCACATGCAAGTCCCCTTTTTTGTCCCTAATTTTTCTTTTACCACCCTTTTATTATGTACATGCTTATAGAAGACCTTTTATGTTCACTGCCAGCCAATTTCATGCTCTCTCATTGCTTTTCTTACTAATTTCTTCACTTCCCCTCTGGTCCTTCTATATTCAGCCTGATTCTCCATTGTATTTTCTACCTGACATCTGTCGTAAGCGCACTTCTTCCTTTACATCTTCACCTCCATCTCCCTTGTCATCCAGGGTGCTCTGGATTTATTTGACCTATCTTTCCCCTTCAAAGGAATATACCTCGGCATTGCCTGTAGTACTTTTTCTTTGAAGGTGGTCCATTGTTCAGCCATTGTCTTTTCTGCCAACATTGGATTCCAACTCACTCGATTCAGATGCATTCTCATCCCATCAAAGTTGGCTTCCCCCAATTAATTATCCCTGTTCTAGATTCTTCTCTATCCTTTTCCATAATTAACCTAAACCTTCTGATACAATGGTTACTGTCCCCTAGAGGCTCTCCCACTGATATTTGATCCACTTAGGCCAACTCATTCCCCAGGTCCAAAAACGCATGTCCTCTCGTTGGACTGGAAACATACTACGGCGGAAAATTATCTTGAACACATTCCAGTAATTCTTGCCCCTCTTGTCCTTTTGTAATATTCCTATCCCAGTCTATAGTTGGATAATTGAAGTGCCCCATTATGATTACTCTAATTCTTCCATCTATGTAATTTCTTTGCAAATTTGTTTCTCCACATCCCTTCCACTAGTTGGTAGTCTATATGCTACACCAATCAATGTTATTGCACCTTTCCCATTCCTTACCTCTAGCCAGAGAGATTCCATCCTCGTATCCTCTGGAACATCCTCTCTCTAGTGCTCGAATGCCATTTTTAATCAATACTGCCACTCCCCCATCATACCTCACCCCAACCCCCCACATTTTCTTCCTTTCCTTCCTGTCCTATTTCTCCTAAACACCTTGTATCCAGGGATGTTTAACACCCAGTCCTGCCTTTCTTTGAGCCAGGTCTCTGTTATAGCAATAATATCACAATTCCATTTGTCAACCTGTGCCTGCAGTATCTTATTAATCACACTCCGTGCATTCACATACATGCACATTAGCCCCGATTTAGGCTTTTTTACTTTCCCGCTTATTCTAACCCCATCTAATGACTTACTGTTGCCTACTCTAATTCTATCAAACTGTCCAAGTATTCTGTCTGCCTTGATACTACTCTCTGTTATATCCTCCTTATCAGTTAATACTTCTCTACTTCCCACTGCCAGTTTTTCTCCTCTCCACTCTGAATTTCCCCTCAGGTTCCCACCCCTCTGCCAATCTAGTTTAAACCCTCCCCAACAGCACAGGGTTAGATACAGGGTAAATCTCTCTCTATACTGTGCCCATCAAACACTCCCAGGGCAGGTACAGCATGGGGTTAGACACAGAGTAAAGCTCCTTCTACACTGTCCCCATCAAACACTCCCAGGACAGGTACAGCACGGATTAGATACAGAGTAAAGCTCCCTCTACACTGTCCCCATCAAACACTCCCAGGACAGGTACAGCACGGGGTTAGATACAGAGTAAAGCTTTCTCTACACTGTCCCCATCAAACACTCCCAGGACAGGTACAGCACAGGGTTAGATACAGAGTAAAGCTCCCTCTACACTGTCCCCATCAAACACTCCCAAGACAGAAACAGCACGGGGCTAGAAACAGAGTAAAGCTCCCTCTACACTGCCCCTGTCAAACACTCCCAGGACAGATACAGCACGGGGCTAGACACAAAGTAAAGCTCCCTCTACACTGCCCCCATCAAACGCTCCCAGGACAGGTACAGCACAGGGTTAGATACAGAGGAAACCTCCCTCTACACTGTCCCCATCAAACACTCCCAGGACAGGTACAGCACGGGGTTAGATACAGAGTAAAGCTCCCTCTCCACTGTCCCTGTCAAACACTCCCAGGACAGGTACAGCACGGGGTTAGATACAGAGTAAAGCTCCCTCTACACTGTCCCCATCAAACACTCCCATGGCAGGTACAGCACGGGGTTAGATACAGAGTAAAGCTCCCTCTACACTGTCCCCATCAAACACTCCCAGGACAGGTACAGCACGGGGTTAGATACAGAGTAAAGCTCCCTCTACACTGTCCCCATCAAACACTCCCAGGACAGGTACAGCACGGGGTTAGATACAGAGTAAAGCTCCCTCTACACTGTCCCCATCAAACACCTTCAGGACACGAACAGAACAGATGAACTTTGTCAAATTGGGAAAATATTGTCACCATCACCTTTGTCTCAAATCTAACCAAACTGAAAATTTGTTCCCATAAGCATTGCATTGAATACTCAGCTTCTGAAAAGACGGCTGAGGGAAGCTAACTTGTAGCAATCAAAAATACAATTTCTAAATTTGCAGATGACACCAGTTTGTGGCTTATACGCAATACTCAGGAGGACTGCAACAAATTGCAGAAGGACATGAACAAACTTGCAGAAAAGGTAAATCATTTCCAAATGAAGTTCAACACAGATAATTGTGAGGTCAAACCTTTGAGTAAGATGAATAGGGGAAGCCTTGGTGTGTTAAAGGAACAGAGGGATCTCAGAGTACAAATAGATCAACAGCAAAAGTTGCGCCACATGAAAATAGTAAACCAAGCACTCGGCTTTATTTCTAGAGGGATAGAATTGAAAAGGAGACAAGGTCTGCCGAACCTTTATCAAACCTCAGTTAGACCGCACAGAGTACTGGGTGCAGTACTGGTCACCATATTATAAAAAGGATATAGAGGCACTGGGGAGGGTGCAGAGAAGGTTTACAAGGATGATCCCAGAAATGTGTAGGTATACATATCAGGAAGGGATTGGCAGGCTGGATCTCTTCTCTCTTGAGGAAAGAAGGCTGAGGGATGATCTGATTGAGGTCTTTATAATTCTGAAAGGTTTTAATAGAGTGGACACAGAGAGCATGTTTCCTCTTGTGGGGAAAAGCAGAACAAGAGGACATCAACATAAGCTAGTCACCAAGAAATGCAATGAGGAATTCCAGAGAAACTGTTTTCCCAAAGAGTGTGGAAATCATTCCCACAAGGAATGGCTGAAGTGAATAGTACAGATGCATTTAGGGGGAAGCTAGACGAGCATAGGGGGGAGAAGGGAATAGAGTTATGATGATAGATTTAGATACGACGAAAGGGGGCTCAATGAAGCAGAAACACCAGCATAGACTGGTTGGGCCGAATGGCCTGTTTCCGTGTTAGATATCCTATGTAATCTTATGTAAGGGTGTACATCACTCAATGCCATTTGCGGCTGGGATGTCGCCTGTGGTCTGTTTTACTGATGCCTTGCCCGTGCGCACATTCAGTTTGTAGTCAGGTGAAACCCTTGCACTCTCATCATGTGCGTCACCAATATGGAGCCTCCAACAGTCAACTTGGCAGCAAAAAGGTCAGAAACTTACCATTGTCCCAGTAAAGGTCCTGTGGTATGAAGGTGAACAATGGATGCAATAGCACCGCTTGACTCATAAACCCTGAGCAGTACACTGGGGCCCAGCAGCAGAGAGTTTCAGATAGATAGTTACCTGTTTCCACTGAGGAACAGCACTCAGTTGTGGGGCATCCCTTTGTCTGCTGTTAGGCTGTTGGCCAGGATATTCTTCCTCGAACATGTTTGATCGCTGTCAGCATAGAGTGATGGTGTTCAGCCAAAGGTTGGGGAGGGGAGGGATGCAGAGGGCAGAATGGCAGTCAAGCAACAAGCAGCAACAAAAAGCAAGGGTCCATGGTAAGCAGGGGAAGGCAACATGAAGAAAAAAGAGAAAAAAGGGAAAATTAAACCATGTTTAAAAATGTCAAGCACTGGGATGAAAGGAGGATGATTTGGGATTCAGGAGAAGTGATGGTAATTATAAATCAGTGACACCCAATCAACAAAATTGCATCACACTGGCAAAGGAAAATAAACCTGGATCAAATAGACTTGCAGCCTCTCACCTTCATACGTCCCAGCAGCACCTTCATACATCCCAGCAGCACTGACATCGCACCTTTATCACCCCGACATCACTCCCAGCCGCACTGACATCACACCTTCATCACTCCCAACAGCACTGACATCTCTCCTTCATCACCCCCAACAGCACTGACAGCTCACCTTCATCACTCCCAACAGCACTGACATCTCATCTTCATCACCCCCAACAGCACAGACATCGCACCTTCATCACTCCCAACAGCACTGACATCTCACCTTCATCACTCCCAACAGCACAGACATCTCACCTTCATCACTCCCAGCAGCACTGACATCTCACCTTCATCAGTGCCAGCAGCATTGAAATCTCACCTTCATCACTCGCAGCAGCACTGACATCTCACCTTCATCACTCCCAGCAGCACTGACATCTCACCTTCATCACTCCCAGCAGCACTGACATCTCACCTTCATCACTCCCAGCAGCACTGACATCTCATCTTCATCACTCCCATCAGCATTGACATCTCACCTTCATCACCCCAACAGCACTGACATCTCCCCTTCATCACTCCCTTCAGCACTGACATCACAACTTCATCACTCCCAAGAGCACTGATATCTCACGTTCATCACTCCCAGCAGCACTGACATCTCACGTTCATCACTCCCAGCAGCACTGACATCTCACCTTCATCACTCGCAGCAGCAAAGACATCTCACCGTCATCAATCCCAGCAGCACTGACATCTCACCTTCATCACTCCCAGCAGCATTGACATCTCACCTTCATCACTCCCATCAGCACGGACATCACCCCTTCATCACTTCCAGCAGCACTGACATCACACCTTCATCACTCCAGGCAACAATGACATCTCACCTTCATCACTCCAGGCAACACTGACATCTCACCTTCATCACCCCCTACAGCACTGACATCTCACCTTCATCTCTCCCAGCAGCATGGACATTACCCCCTCATCACTACCAGCAGCACTGACATCACGCCCTCATCACTACCAGCAGCACTGACATCTCACGTTCATCACTCCCAGCAGCACTGATATCTCACCTTAATCACTCGCAGCAGCACTGACATCTCACCTTCATCACTCCCAGCAGCACTGACATCTCACCTTCATCACTCCCAGCAGCACTGACATCTCACAATCATCACTCCCAGCAGCACTGACATCTCACCTTCATCACTCACAGCAGCACTGACATCAAAACTTCATCATTCCCAGCAGCACTGTCATCTCACCTTCTTCACTCCCAGCAGCACTGACATCTCACCTTCATCACTCGCAGCAGCACTGACATCTCACCTTCATCACTCGCAGCAGCACTGACATCTCACCTTCATCACTCCCACCAGCACTGACATCTCACCTTCATCACTCCCACCAGCACTGACATCACACCTTCATCACTCCCAGCAGCACTGACATCTCACCTTCATCACTCCCAGCAGCACTGACATCTCACCATCATCACTCCCAGCAGCACTGCCATCTCACCTTCATCACTCCCAGCAGCACTGACATCTCCCCGTCATCACTCCCAGCAGCACTGACATCTCACCTTCATCACTCCCAGCAGCACTGACATCTCACCTTCATCACTCCCAGCAGAACTGACATCTCATCTTCATCACTCCCAGCAGCACTGACATCTCACTTACATCACTCCCAGCAGCAGTGACATCGCACCTTCATCAGTCACAGCAGCACTGACATCTCCCCGTCATCACTCCCAGCAGCACTGACATCTCACCTTCATCACTCCCAGCAGCACTGACATCTCAACCTTCATCACTCCCAGCAGCACTGACATCTCCCCGTCATCACTCCCAGCAGCACTGACATCTCACGTTCATCACTCCCAGCAGAACTGACATCTCACCTTCATCAGTCCCAACAGCACTGACATCTCACCTTCATCACTCCCAACAGCACTGACATCTCACTTTCATCACTCCCAACAGCACTGACATCTCACCTTCATCACTCCCAGCAGCACTGACATCTCACCTTCATCACTCCCAGCAGCACTGACATCTCATCTTCATCACTCCCGGCAGCACTGACATCTCACCATCATCACTCCCAGCAGCACTGACATCTCACCTTCATCACTCCCAGCATCATCATTACACCTTTATCACTCCCAGCAGCACTGACATCACAACGTCATCATTCCCAGCAGCACTGACATTACAGCTTCATCATTCCCAGCAGCAGACATCACAACTTCTTGACACCCAGCAGCACTGACATCACAACTTCATCACTGACAGCAGCACTGACATTACAGCTTCATCATTCCTAGCAACCCGGACATCTCAACTTCAGCACTCCCAGCAGAACTGGCATAACAACTTCATCACTCCCAGCGGCAATGACGTCACACCTTCATCACTCCCAGCAGTACTGACATCTTACCTTCATCACCCCCAACAGCACTGACATCTCACCTTCATCACTCCCAACAGCACTGACATCTCTCCTTCATCACTCCCAGCAGCACTGACATCTCACCTTCATCACTCCCAACAGCACTGACATCTCACCTTCATCACTCCCAACAGCACTGACATCTCACCTTCATCACTCCCAGCAGCACTGACATCTCACCTTCATCACTCCCAGCAGCACTGACATCGCACCTTCATCACACCCAGCAGAACTGACATCTCACTGTCATCACTCCCAGCAGCACTTACATCTCACCTTCATCAGTCCCAGCAGCACTGATGTCACACTATCATCTCTCCCAGCAGCACTAACATCATTCCCAGCAGCACTGACATCTCACCTTCATTACTACCAGCAGCACCTACATCACTCCCAGCATGACGGACATCACCCCCTCATCCCTCCCAGCAGCACTGACATCACAACTTCATTACTCCCAGCAGCACTGACATCTCACCTTCATCACTCCCAGCAGCACTGACATCAAAACTTCATCATTCCCAGCAGCACTGACATCACACCTTCATCACTCCCACCAGCACTGACATCTCACCTTCATCACTCCCAGCAGCACTGACATCTCACCTTCATCACTCCCAGCAGCACTGACATGAAAACTTCATCATTCCCAGCAGCACTGACATCACGCCTTCATCACTCCCAGCAGCACTGACATCTCACCTTCATCACTCCCAACAGCACAGACATCTCACCTTCATCACTCCCAGCAGCACTGACATCTCACCTTCATCACTCCCAGCAGCACTGACATCTCCCTGTCGTCACTCCCAGCAGCACTGACATCTCACCTTCGTCACTCCCGGCAGCACGGAAATCTCCCCGTCATCACTCCCAGCAGCACTGACATCTCACCTTCATCACTCCCAGCAGCACTGACATCTCACCTTCAATACTCCCAGCAGCAGACAGTACACCTTTATCACTCCTAGTAGCACTGACATCACAACGTCATCATTCCCAGCAGCACTGACATTACAGCTTCATCATTCCCAGCAGCACTGACATCACAACGTCTTGACTACCAGCAGCACTGACATCACAACTTCATCACTGCCAGCAGCACTGTCATTACAACTTCATCATTCCCAGCACTGACATCTCACTTTCATCAGTCCTAGCAGCACTGACATCTCATCTTCATCACCCCCAACAGCACTGACATCTCATCTTCATCACCCCCAACAGCACTGACATCTCACCTTCATCACCCCCAACAGCACTGACATCTCTCCTTCATCACTCCCAGCAGCACTGACATCTCACCTTCATCACTCCCAGCAGCACTGACATCGCACCTTCATCACACCCAGCAGAACTGACATCTCACCGTCATCACTCCGAGCAGCACTTACATCTCACCTTCATCAGTCCCAGCAGCACTGATGTCACACTATCATCTCTCCCAGCAGCACTAACATCACTCCCAGCAGCAATGACATCTCACCTTCATTACTATCAGCAGCACCTACATCACTCCCAGCATGACGGACATCACCCCCTCATCCCTCCCAGCAGCACTGACATCTCACGTTCATCACTCCCAGCAGCACTGACATCAAAACTTCATCATTCCCAGCAGCACTGACATCACACCTTCATCACTCCCACCAGCACTGACATCTCACCTTCATCACTCCCAGCAGCACTGACATCTCACCTTCATCACTCCCAGCAGCACTGACATCAAAACTTCGTCATTCTCAGCAGCACTGACATCACACCTTCATCACTCCCACCAGCACTGACATCTCACCTTCATCACTCCCAGCAGCACTGACATCACGCCTTCATCACTCCCAGCAGCACTGACATCTCACCTTCATCACTCCCAGCAGCACTGACATCTCACCTTCATCACTCCCAGCAGCACTGACATCTCCCCGTCGTCACTCCCAGCAGCACTGACATCTCACCTTCATCACTCCCGGCAGCACGGAAATCTCCCCGTCATCACTCCCAGCAGCACTGACATCACACCTTCATCACTCCGAGCAGAACTGACATCTCACCTTCATCACTCCCAGCAGAACAGACATCTCACCTTCATCACTCCCAGCAGCACTGACATCTCACTTTCATGACTCCCAGCAGCACTGACATCGCACCTTCATCACTCCCAGCAGCACTGACATCTCATCTTCATCACTCCCAGCAGAACTGACACCTCACCTTCATCACCTCCAGCAGCACTGACATCTCACCTTCATCACTCCCACCAGCACTGACATCTCACCTTCATCACTCCCACCAACACTGACATCTGACCTTCATCACTCCCAGCAGCACTGACATCTCACCTTCATCACTCCCAGCAGCACTGACATCTCACCTACATCACCGCCAACTGCACTGACATCTCACCTTCATCACCCCCAACAGCACTGACATCACAGCTTCGTCACTCCCAGCAGCACAGACATCTCACCTTCATCACTCCCAGCAGCACTGACATTACAACTTCATCACTCCCAGCAGCACTAACATCTCACCTTCATCACTCCCAGCAGCACTGACATCTCACCTTCATCACTCCCAGCAGCACGAACATCTCACCTTCGTCAGTCTCAGCAGCACTGACATCACTCCCAGCAGCACGGAAATCACCCCCTCATCACTCCCAACAGCACTGACATCACAACGCCATCACTCCCAGCAGCAGACATTACACCTTTATCACTCCCAGCAGCACTGACATCACAACGTCATCATTCCCACCAACACTGACATCTCACCTTCATCACTCCCACCAACACTGACATCTCACCTTCATCACTCGCAGCAGCACTGACATCACACCTTCATCACTCCCAGCAGCACTGACATCTCACCTACATCACCCCCAACAGCACTGACATCTCACCTTCATCACCCCCAACAGCACTGACATCTCACCTTCATCACCCCCAACAGCACTGACATCTCACCTTCTTCACTCCCAGCAGAACTGGCATCTCACCTTCATCACTCCGAGCAGCACTGACATCTCACCTCGTCACGCTCAGCAGCACTGACATCTCACCTGCATCACTCCCAGCAGCACAGACATCTCACCTTCATCACTCCCAGCAGCACTGACATCTCAGCTTCATTACTCCCAGGAGCAGCGATCTCACGTTAATCACTCCCGGCAGCACTGACATCTCACCTCCACCACAAATTCCTCTCCTTAGTTATCTTTTACCATTGTCTGAGTCTGCACCAGACTTTCCCAATCTCTCAGTGTATCTATATTATACCAATCAGAGTTTCCAACTGCAAATCCTCTCCACCGTGAAGCCTGTCGCCTTCCAGTATCTTATTATCACCCACTTCTACTACTGAAATCCTCATCCATGCGTTTCCTTCTACCCTCATTCCTGACCAATCCAATGCCCTCCTTGCCAGCCTCCCATCTTCAACCTTCCATAAACACCAGTTCATCCCGAATTCTGCTGCCTATAGCCTAACTTGCACCATCCCGTTTACCCATTACCCCTGTGCTCTCATGGCTCCCAGTTCATGAATAACCTTCAAATTCTCATCCTCGTAACGAAACCCTCCACAGCCTCACCTGCTTCCCTATCTCTGTAACCTCCTCCAGCCTCTTATAGCCCTCCAAGGTCTCTGTGCTTCTCCTCTTATCGATCCTGATTTTCACAATCCACCTTTTTTGCTTTGTTTGGTAGGCCCTTAACTCTGGAATTCCCTCTCTAAATATCTCTGCCTCTTAAGAACCTCTCCCTCCCTCCCATTAAGATGCTATTAAAACTGACCACCTTGAACAAGCTTCTAGTCATCCCTCCTAATTTCTCTCTCTTTGCCTTGCTGTCAATGTTCCTCTGACATCTCTGTGAAGCAGCCTGGGACATTTTCCTATGTTAAAGGTACAACAGGTTGTTGCTGTAATTGCCCCTTCATCTTCTAGTGTTAATCTTCTTTAGCTTCAGTTACTGATTCACCAACTAGTGGAAAATCATAGCGAGATCTGTCAATCCTCCTTCCACAATTTTAATACTCTTCATGCCAGGTCCCTAGTACTGCATCCTTAATATTCCAACTGTGGTTCAATGTCCAGTCCATAATATTCAACACACCTGTAGAAATCTCAGAATCCCATTTGTCTTCTTAATGGGAATTTCTGCCCTCTCTTCTCCCACCTACACTCCTAAAATCTCTCAGCCACCCCAGTCTGTATACACACTTATCCTGTGGTGTGATTGCATTTCACTATTTGCTTTTCCCAAATGCATGACTTCATGTTTCTCTCTTGGTCTACCCCTCTAATCTGCCTACATCCTCCTGTAATCCATCACATTCTTACTTACAGTTTTCCAATACTGCTGCTTTTCCATCTATGTTTAATATTTGATGTTAACTGCAAAGGAGAGAAGTTCCAATACGATCTCCCACATTCCACCACTCCTAAAATATCTAGCTATCCCTATTCTTTTCCTTTGTGTTCCATATCCATTGCTCCTTCCTACATGCTACTGTGTTCCCTAAATTCCATGTGCACTGTTTGTTGTAACAAGTCTTACCTGGCACAATATCAAGTGCTTTATGAATATCCCCCCCTCACCGCACTGCAGGAAACATTCCCCATTCCAAACCCTTTCCATAGTCCAAATTCCCTCCACTTTCTAGAAACTTGACCCATTCCATCCCTTCCCCTTTCAATGAACCCCATTTCATTCCAGGATCCTTCCCCATTCCAAACCCCTTCCATGTTTCAGAATTCCTTCAATAAATATATAAATATGTAGATAAATTATGATTGATATAACATATAACTGCACTGATTCAAGGTTATTTCAACCTGAAACAATGAGCAGAATCTTCCAGTCATGCCAGCAGCAGGAATCATACCAGGCTTAATTTGGCAGGAGGCAAGAAACCGATTTCCCAATGTGGGATAAACTGTTGGAATTCTGTTCTCAGGACTTTCAAGGCCGGTCAAAGGTTGGTCGAGCTTCCCAACAAACGATGTCGGGAGTCCCATTAGCATGTGTTAGCATGTCATGCATGCTCATTAAAAGGCCACCTCGCTGGAATTAAGCTCCCAGCCAACGAGAATTTAGAACATTCAGTTTCCCAACTGTTTATAAGTGGCGTGCGCCTGGTAAGCTTCACCTCTTCCACGACTCTGAGGTCAGTAGATGTTGCTTTCACCTTCTTGGAGACCTCACATAACTTCACTCATATCGAGTGCTGGTAGGAAACAGTGCCCCAAAGGTGGACACAGGAGGCAGGGTCAGCAGAGAATTGGGCTGGAGCGTGGGGGTGTTGAGAGTGCCTGGCGAAGTGACGGTGGTGGGGGGTAAGAGTATCTGGGGAAGGGGGGGCAGAAAGAATGTCTTAGAGGGCGGGGTTAATGGTGTCAAAGGTGGGGTCCTCGGGGGGGTGAACTCAGGGTACTGGTAATAGGAGAGAACAGTCACAGTCAGAGTGGGGAATGGGATGCAATAGGGTGGCAGGTCCAGGGTGAGAGCCTGGTAGGTGAAGGTCTCATTGGTGGGGGTCACAGAGGGAGATAGGACAGGTGGCTCGGATAATGGGAGGGAGCAGGGTCAGGGTGGGTATAGGCATGGTAACAGGTGTCAGCTCTGAGGGGAGGAAAGGCACTTGGAGGTGGATCGCGATAGTGTCCAGGGTAACGCGGGAGGTTCAAGGGTGACAGAGGGGAGAGAAATGGTGATACTGAGCGGGTTAAGGGTGATTGAGGGAGTTGGTGGGTGACAGTGGGGAGGGGAGAAGTTATTGGACCAATAAAAAAATCATTGCTAGAAATAAGTTCTAGAGGAATGAAAGCTGGATGGTGACCAGATGTATAGGAGGAAAAGAATTTGATCCTTTGAGGAGAAAATTGGTATAATGTTCCAGGGTAGGGCATTTATGTGATATTCATAGGACCAAACTTATCTTTAGCTGCTGTAATTATTTGAAACTTTACACAAGTTTCTGATGCACATTTAATACTGCAGATAGTATGAAAGCTCTCCTAGCCATTTTATATACAACAACCGGGGGGAACATAGATTTAACTTGTCAATCTTTCATCTCCATTTTCCATCATCAAGCTATTGTAACCATAAATGTTCCTAATGGCACAGTTAACCATCTACTCAGTTTTGGTACTCTGCATCTGACTGGTTCTTTCCGACAGGAATTGGACCAGGAAAAAATGGTGCTTTAATGTTTCTTCATAATGTACACCATTTCTCAAATCTGACCTTGGCCACGCAGTTAGTCAGTCAGTGAGATCCCTCGAGGTGGGAAGAGGGTCTTTTTGGGTGGGTGGAGTTCAAGGTCAGCACACGTGATTGACTAAAGGGACACCCTAATAATCACGAGGCAACTGGATGTCAACCCTGCTCAGTTGTGTTCTCCTCTCTGGTGAAGCCCACATGGCAACAGGTGTGTTCCCGACTCATGGGTCTCATAGCATCGAGATCCCAGCAAGGTGTGGAGCTGCTGTTCATTCTGTGCGATTTGTCATCTGCTGCAGTCAGAGGCAGTGAGCGAGGGAGGGAGGTGGATGCCTCCAAGGGACACGGCTGGTGGACAGCAGCAAACTCCTGACTCCAAACCTCCATCCTCCCAGGTGAATGCTCATGGCTGACAAGGGCTCATGTGATTCGTCTTTCTATCCTGCCAAGGCAATGGTCTCTCTATAGAGTTTTGAGGGTAGTGGAGGCAAGCGGAATAGTGTCAGAGGGAGGGTTTTTGCACACGGCTGTCATCACCCTGATTAAAGAGCAATGTCTCCGTGCACAGTCATGTATGAACAGGAGAAGCACCCATTTCTGGTCCTCCACGATGCCTATTTCCATTATTTTAAAATGTATTTCCATCCATTGTTTTATCTCTACCTTTTAGCCTATTTTGATTCCTTCACCCCACCCCACCCCCACTAGAGCTATCTGTACCTTGCTTGTCCTGCTTTCTACCCTTAATTAGCACATTCCTTAGATAATATCACCACCTTCAACACCTCTTTGTCCTTTTGTCTATGACATCTTTTGGTTATCTCCACCTATCACTGGCCCTCTATTCAGCTCTACCTGTCCCACCCCCACTTAAACCAGTTTATATTTCAACTCTCTTCTATTTTTACTTAGTTCTGTTGAAGAGTCATACGGACTCGAAACGTTAACTGTGTTCCTCTCCGCAGATGCTGCCAGACCTGCTGAGTTTCTCCAGGTGTTTTTATTTTTATGATCCTTTCTAAAGTGTTTTGCACAAATATTAACAGAGTCCTAACAATGTTTTGTAAAGGTTTAGTATAGCTTTCTTTCATTTATACTTTATGCCTCAGTTCATAATGGAAAGGATTCCTTTTTAACTACCCTCGCAGCTTGTTCTGCCAGTTTTAAAGATTATTTTATGTACACACTCAGGGGCTCCAGTTCCTAAACATCATTACTAGTTATATCATCTATTGACCTTGCTCAGAAAAGGAGTCTCTCATTGACCACTTTATCAAAAGCCCTCTGGAATTGAAAAAACAATAAAGGTTCCCATCACTCAGTCTCACTATTAATCTATCAGTTTTTTGACACACAATCTCGGATTCATTCAGTTGGATATACCATTATGAAGGTTTGTTACATCACACCTATTCATCTACTGAGTTTCTGATTGGATTGTTCATTCCAATAGTTTTCCAATTATTGAGGCTAATCTAATGGATTGTAGATGGAAACTTAAAATAAATTGAATACAGACTGGGGCACACAGCCCACCAGGCCAGACCATCACCATTGTACCTATCTCTGCTCCACACCACACACACAGACACTTCCCTCCCCATTCTTGCATCCCCATCTCCCCACCCATCCACCAAAACCTTACTTGTCTCTTCACTCCATGCGATGGTCCAGGGACATTGTTATCAGACCTAGCCAAGAACTGATTGGCGATGGATTTGACACTGCCCTTCTGGTAGGGGTCCCGTTCTTCCTGGAATGCAACACAATGTTGAGAGGGGTCAGGCTGTCTCCATAAAACACACAGTGCACCAGCACCACACAGATTGTGTATAAACATTGGTGCAATCTCTGTTTCACTACCATCATCTCATACTTACAATTCTATCCAGTTCACCAACTCCTCCATCACAGAAAGAGAACACTATCAACAGAGTGAAAGAGGAGCTAGATAGGATACTGGACAGGCTAAACATTGATAAAGACAAGCTGTTAGATAGGCTGACTGGACTTAAAAATCTCCAGGACCAGGTCAGATGGATCGGAAAATGCTGAGGGGTTTAAGGGAGGAAATTGCAGAGGCACTGGCCACAACTTTTGTGTCTTCCTTAGACTCGGGCGGAGCCAGAGGGCTGGAGACTTGCAAATGTTACACCATTGTTCAAAAAAGGGTGTAAACATAATCGCAGCAATTACAGGCTAGTCAGTTTAACTGCGGTGGTGGGGAGGTTTTTCAAAATAATAATCCAGGACAAAATCATCACTTGAACAGGTGTGGATTAATTAAGGACAGCCTTTATTAAGGATAAACTGTAATTAACTCACATGATTGAGTTTCTGATGAGGTGACATGAGGTCAATAAGGGTAATATGGTTGATATGGCATATGTGGACTTCCAAAAGGCTTTTGGTAAAGTGCCACATAACAGGCTTGTCAGTAAAGTTCAAACCCATGGAAGAAAATGGAAAGTGGATTCAAAGTTTCCTGAGTGACAGGAGACAGAAGGTTTTGCTACTGGTTTTGCTACACCAGACTGGAGCTGGTGTTCCCTAGCTCTGAAGTCTCTGTATTCAGCCTGGCTCTCATTTTTGTTTGTCATATGCACCTATATTCTGGGTGATCTTAATCTCTATTTGTTTAGTAATTCAGGGAGCTCTGGCTCTGTTTGCCCTCCCTACTATCCCACTCTTGGGGATGGACCTTGACAGTACCTGAACGATCTCCTCTTTAAAGGCTTGATTACAGTTTTCAGGGCCATTAGAAACACTGTACACAGTGCCAATAAAACAGGACTCCACAAGGTGTGTGTGACTCCGGACAGAGGGTTACTGTGGATGATGGGTCCTGTGCATGTGGGACTAACTCACTTTATTGACTGGTCTCCTGGTGAGACACATTAGTCCTAAATTGTCCTAAAATATAAAACACAAAAGGTGATGCAGTGAATAAAGAGGAGCATTAATTCTATACATAGTGCAACCAGCAAAATGCTTCTCAAAACATATGGAATTATTCAGTACACAGCGTCAGTATGGGCAGGGACAGTTATATGTCGGCCAGACCGGGTAAGGACAGCAGATTTCCTTCTGTAAAGGACATTAGTGAACCAGATGGGTTTCACAGCAATCCAGTAGTTTTATGATCATTATTAATAACAGTAGCATTATATTCCAAATATGCAAGTCAATTGAATTTACATTCCACCCACAGCCCCCTGCCCCTGCGCCCCCCCCCCCACCCCCCCACAACCTCCAACTACTAACAAGGTGGGCTTTAAACTCAGAGCGTTAGTCTGGGCCTCTGGATTGCTAGTCCAGTAACCAATAAGCTACCATCCTCATCTCCAACAAGAGAGAATCTAACCATCGCCCCTTGATGTTCAATGGCATTGCCATCGTTGAATCCCCCACTATCAACATCTTGGGGGTTACCATTGACCAGAAACTGAACTGGACTCGCCATATAAATACGGTGGCTACAAGAGCAGGTCAGAAGCTGGGAATCCTGTGGCGAGTAACTCACTTCCTGACTCCTCAAAGCTTGCCCACACAATCATACCTCACAGCCAATGTCCCAGACACAACCATCACCATTCCTGGGTATGTCCTGACCCACCAGCAGAACAGACCCAGCAGAGGTGGCGGCACAGAGGTATACAGTTGGGAGGGAGTTAACTTGGGAATCCTCTACATCAACTCTGGACCCCATGAAATCTCATGGCATCAGGTCAAATATGGGCAAGGAAACCTCCTGCTGATTACCACGTACCGCCCTCCCTCAGCTGATGAATCAGTGCTCCTCCACGCTGAACACCACTTGGAGGAAGCACTGAGGGCAGCAACAGTGCAGAATGTACTCTGGCTGGGGGACTTCAATAGCACCACTACAGACCAAGCTGGCCGTGTCCTAAAGGACAAAGCTGCTAGACTGGGTCTGCGGCAGGTGGTGAGGGAACCAACAAGAGGGAAGGATTTACTTGGCCTCATCTTCACCAATCTACCTGTTGCAGATGTATCTGTCCATGGCAATATTGGTAGGAGTGACCACCCAGAAAGTCTTGGTGGAGACAAAGCCTCGTCTTCATTTTGAGGATACCCTCAATCGTGTTGTGTGGCACGACCACCATACTAAATGAGATAGATTTCTAGCAACTCAAGACTGGGCATCCATGAGGTGCTGTGGGCCATCAGCAGCAGAATTGTACTCGGCCACAATCGGTAACCTCATGGCCCAACATATCCCCCACTCTACCATTATCAGGAAGCAAGGGGATCAACCCTGGTTCAATGAATAGTGCAGGAGGGCATGCCATGATCAGCACCAGACGTACCTAAAAATGAGGTGACAATCTGGTGAAGTTACTACATAGGACTACTTGCATGCCAAACAGCATAAGCAGCAAGTGATAGAACTAAGACATTCCACATGCAACGGATCAGATCCAAGCTCTGCAGTCCTGCCACATCCAGTCGTGAACTGTGGTGGTGTTGGAGTGTGATCGAATACTCCCCACTTGCCTGGATGAGTGCAGCTCCAACAACACTCAAGAAGCTTGACACCATCCAGGACAAAGCAGCCCGCTTGATTGGCACCACATCCACAAACATTCACTCCCTCCACCACTGACACACAGTAGCAGCAGTGTGTACCATCTACAAGATTCACTGCAGCAACTCACCAAGGCTCCTTAGACAGCACCTTCCAAACCCACGACTGCTCCCATCTACAAGGACAAGGGCAGCAGGCACATGGGAACACTGCCACCTGGAAGTTCCCCTCCAAACTACTCACCATACTGACTTGGAAATATATCGCTGTTCCTTCACTCTCGCTGGGTCAAAATCCTGGAACTCCCTCTCTAACAGCACTGTGGGTGTACCATGGACTGCAGCAGTTCAAGATGGAAGCTCACCACCACCTTCTCAAGGGCAATTAGGGATGGGCAATAAATGCTGGTCTAGCTGATGATGCTCACATTCCGTGAACGAATAAAAAACAACACAGTATGCAAGGACAGAAGGCAGATGGGGAGTTTAACAGCGAATGGAGTCAAAATGGGCAGAAGTCACTCTTTACAGAGGATCACTAGGGATACAGTCAAACTGTGAACAGGGTCACTCGGTACAAAGGTCATTCTGTACAAAGTATCAGTGACAGCAGTGGTTACTCTGCACAGAAGATCATAGAAAAGATATGAACGACTGATTGATGTAACGTATTTCATGACCACAAGACTATGCAAAGCACTTCCAAACTAGTGAGGTGAAGTGGAGTCACTATTATATCGTGGGAAAAGGCTGCAGCCAAATAGTGCACGGAATCTCACTCAAACAGACATCTTGTCATTTTTTTATTGTGATGTTGAGTATGAATGTGAATGTTTGGACAAGACACCAGGGTGAGCTCTCCTGCTCTTCTTCAAGATCGTGCCATTAGGTCCTTCCCATGCACCTGAGGGAGCAAATGTGGCCTCAGTTAACCATGTCACTGAAAGACAGCACCTCTGACAGTGCAGCACTCCTTCAGTGTTGCAATGGGGAGTAAGCATGGATTTCTGTGGTCAAGTTCGGGAGTGGAATATGAACACACAACTTTCTGACATGGTGGAATACACAATGCAAATGAACTCGCTCAGTACGTGGTATATATCGGCACAAGGGGCAACAATCTCAAGGTCAGGATAATAGGGCAGTAATAGTTGGGGATTTTAGCTACCCAAATATTAACTGGGATAGTTTTAGTGTGCAAGGTAGAGAGGGAGCAAAATTCTTAAGTTGCATCCAGAAGAAAATTTTTAGCCAGTATGTAGAAAGCCCAACAAGGGTGGTGGCAGTTCTGGACCTAATATTCAGAAATGAGCCCGGGCAGGTGGATGGCACAAGGGGCAACAATCTCAAGGTCAGGATAATAGGGCAGTAATAGTTGGGGATTTTAGCTACCCAAATATTAACTGGGATAGTTTTAGTGTGCAAGGTAGAGAGGGAGCAAAATTCTTAAGTTGCATCCAGAAGAAAATTTTTAGCCAGTATGTAGAAAGCCCAACAAGGGTGGTGGCAGTTCTGGACCTAATATTCAGAAATGAGCCCGGGCAGGTGGATGGCACAAGGGGCAACAATCTCAAGGTCAGGATAATAGGGCAGTAATAGTTGGGGATTTTAGCTACCCAAATATTAACTGGGATAGTTTTAGTGTGCAAGGTAGAGAGGGAGCAAAATTCTTAAGTTGCATCCAGAAGAAAATTTTTAGCCAGTATGTAGAAAGCCCAACAAGGGTGGCGGCAGTTCTGGACCTAATATTCAGAAATGAGCCCGGGCAGGTGGATGGCGTATCAGTAGGGGAGCATTTTGGAGATAGTGACCATAACACAGTTAGATTTAGGATAGTTATGGAAAAAGATAAGTTCTAAACTGGGGAAAGGCTAATTTTACTAAGATGGGATACGATTTGGCCCAAGTGGACTGGGAGCAGCTACTTGCAGATAAAACTGTGTCAGAGCAGTGGGAGGTATTCAAGGAGGAAATAGCAAGAGTACAGGGCAAATATATTCCCGTAAAGACCAAGGTGGGGGACCAAGTCCGGAGAACCCTGGATGTCAAGGGGCATAAAGGTTAGGGTTAAGGAAAAAAGAGAAGCTTATGGCAGATACCAAGGGCTTAATATGGCAGTTTCCCTAGAGCAGTATAAAAAGTGCAGGGAGGACCTTAAAAACGAAATTAGGAAAGCTAAAAGTGTGCATGAGAAAGCATTGGTGGGTAGAATAAAGGAAGATCCAAAGGGGTTTTTAAAATATATAAAGAGCAAGAGGATAACTAGGGAAAGAGTAGGGCCAATTAGGGGCCATAGCAGTAATCTGTGTGTGGACCTGGAAGACGTGGGTACAATCCTCAATGAATACTTTGTATCGGTCTTCACACTGGAAAAGGATGACGATGGTATAGACATCAGGGTGGAGGACTGTGAAATATTAGAGGAAATTCACATAGAGGAGATACTATAAGACCATAAGACCAAAAGATATAGGAGCAGAAATTAGGCCATTCGGCCCATCGAGTCTGCTCCGCCATTCAATCATGGCTGATAAGTTTCTCAACCCCATTCTCCCGCCTTCTCCCCGTAACCTTTGATCCCCTTACCAATCAAGAACCTATCTATCTCGGTCTTAAATACACTCAATGACCTGGCCTCCACAGCCTTCTGTGGCAATGAATTCCACAGATTCATCACTCTCTGGCTAAAGAAGTTTCTCCTCATCTCTGTTCTAAAAGCTTTTCCCTTTACTCTGAGGCTGTGCCCTCGGGTCCTAGTGTCTCCTACTAATGAAAACATCTTCCCCACGTCCACTCTATCCAGGCCTTTCAATATTCTGTAAGTTTCAATCAGATCTCCCCTCATCCTTCTAAACTCCATCGAGTATAGACCCAGAGTCCTCAAACGTTCCTCATATATTAAGCCTTTCATTCCTGGGATGGTTCTCGTGAACCTCCTCTGGACCCTCTCCAGGGCCAGCACATCCTTCATGAGATACGGGGCCCAAAATTGCTCACAATATTCTAAATGTGGTCTGACCAGAGCCTTATAAAGCCTCAGCAGCACATCCCTGCTTTTATATTCTAGTCCTCTCGAAATAAATGCCAACATTGCATTTGCCTTCCTAACTACCGACTCAACCTGCAAGTTAACCTTAAGAGAATCCTGGACTAGGACTCCCAAGTCCCTTTGCACTCCAGATTTCTGAATTCTCTCCCCATTTAGAAAATAGTCTATGCCTCTATTCTTCCTATCAAAGTGCATGACCTCACACTTTCCCACGTTGTATTCCATTTGCCACTTCTTTGCCCATTCTCCTAACCTGTCCAACTCCTTCTGCAGCCTCCCCACCTCCTCAATACTACCTGTCCCTCCACCTATCTTTGTATCATCTGAAAACTTAGCCAGGATGCCCTCAGTTCCTTCATCTAGATCATTAATGTATAAAGTGAAAAGTTGTGGTCCCAACACTGACCCCTGCGGAACGCCACTAGTCACCGGCCGCTATCCTGAGAAGGACCCCCTTATCCCTACTCTCTGCCTCCTGCCAGACAGCCAATCTTCTATCCATGCTAGTACCTTGCCTCTAACACCATGGCCTCTTATCTTACTGAGCAGCCTCCTGTGCGGCACCTTGTCAAAGGCCTTCTGGAAGTCCAAGTAGATAACATACTAGCGGATTTAGCGGCCTTAAAAGTGGAAATATCTGTAGACCTGGATTAGATATATCCCGGGCTGTTGAGGGAGGTAAGGGAAGAGATATCAGGGGCCCTGGCAGTATGTTTCAAATCCTCTCTGGTCACAGGTGAGGTGCCAGATGACTGGAAGACTGCTAAGGTTATCCCATTATTAAAAAAGGGAGGAAGGGATAGACCAGGGAATTATAGGCCTATCAGTCTAAAATCAGTGATGGAGAAGCTACTAGAAAGAGTTCTGAGGGACCGAATATATCTACAGTTGGAGAGACACAGGTTAATGAGGGATAGTCAGCATGGATTTGTTAAGGGAAGGTCGTGTTTGAATTTTTTGAGGAGGTAACCAGGAGTGTTGATGAGGATAATGCATTTGATGTGGTCTACATGGACTTTAGCAAGGCTTTTAATAAGGTCCCTCATGGCAGTCTGGTCAAGAAAGTAAGAGCCCATGGGATCCAAGGCAAAGTGGCATGGTGGGTCCAAAATTGTCTAGAGGCAGGAAGGAGAGGGTGATGGTACAGGGATGTTTCTGTGACTGGATGTCTGTTTCCAATAGGGTTGCAAAGGGTTCGGTTTTGGGGTCCTTGCTACTTGTGGTGTACATAACTGATTTGGACTTAAATGTCGGGGGTATGATCAAGAAATCCATGGATGAAACAAAAATCGCTAGGTTGGTAAATAGTGAAGAGGATAGTCTTAAACTGCAGGAGGATATCAATGGACAGGTCTGGTGGGCAGAGCAGTGGCAAATGGAATTCAATCGGGAAAAGTGTGAGGTAATACACTTGGGGAGGGCTAACAAGGCAAGGGGTTACACTATGAATGGTAGGACTCTGGAAAGTATTGGAGATCAGAGGGACCTTGATGTGCATATCCACAGATCCTTGAGGGTAGCAGGGCAGGTAGATAGTGTGGTTCAGAAGGCGTATGGGATATTTGCCTTTATTAGCTGAGGCATAGAGTACAAGAGCAGGGAGGTTATGCTGGAACTGTATAAAATGCTGGTTAGGTCACAACTGGAATACTGCGTGCAGTTCTGGAATCCACATTATAGGAAGGATGGGATTGCACTGGAGATGGTGCAGAGGAGATTTACCAGGATGCTGCCTGGGCTGGAGGGTCTGAGCTATGAGGAAAGATTGGATAGGCTGGGGTTGTTTTCCTTGGAGCAGCGAAGGTTGAGAGGGGACCTGATAGAGGTGTATAAGATTATGAGGGGCATAGATAGGGTGGATAAGAAGGCACATTTTCCATTAGTAGAGCGGTCAATAACCAGGGGGCATAGATTTAAGGTAAGAGGTAGAAGGCTAAGAGGCGAGTTGAGGAGAAATGTTTTCACCCAGATGGTGGTGAGAGCCTGGAAATAACTGCCGCAAAAGGTGGTTAGTCAGAAACTCTTGTAACATTTAAGATGTATTTAGATATTCACTTGTGTTGCCATAGCCTGCAGGCCAAGTGCTGGAAAATGGGATCAGTGTAGTCAGAGCTTTGTTGACCGGCGTGGGCACTATGAGCCGAATGGCCTCCTTCTGTGCTGCAAATGTCTATGAGTCTAAGAGTCAGTGTGGACAGGAGTCACTCTGCACAAAGGGTCAGTGTGGACAGGAGTCACTCTGCACAAAGGGTCAGTGTGGACAGGAGTCACTCTGCACAAAGGGTCAGTGTGGACAGGAGTCACTCTGCACAAAGGGTCAGTGTGGACAGGAGTCACTCGGCACAAAGGGTCAGTGTGGACAGGAGTCACTCTGCACAAAGGGTCAGTGTGGACAGGAGTCACTCTGCACAAAGGGTCAGTGTGGACAGGAGTCACTCTGCACAAAGGGTCAGTGTGGACAGGAGTCACTCTGCACAAAGGGTCAGTTTGGACAGGAGTCACTCTGCACAAAGAGTCAGTGTGGACAGAGGTCACTCTGCACAAAGGGTCAGTGTGGACATGGTTCACTCTGCACAAAGGGTCAGGGTGGACAGAGGTCACTCTGCACAAAGGGTCAGTGTGGACAGGAGTCACTCTGCACAAAGGGTCAGTGTGGACAGGAGTCACTCTGCACAAAGGGTCAGTGTGGACAGGGGTCACTCTGCACAAAGGATCAGTGTGGACAGGGGTCACTCTGCACAAAGGGTCAGTGTGGACATGGTTCACTCTGCACAAAGGGTCAGTGTGCACAGGGGTCACTCTGCACAAAGGGTCAGTGTGGACAGGAGTCACTCTGCACAAAGGGTCAGTGTGGACAGGAGTCACTCTGCACAAAGGGTCAGTGTGGACAGGAGTCACTCTGCACACAGGGTCAGTGTGGACAGGAGTCACTCTGCACAAAGGGTCAGTGTGGACAATAGTCACTCTGCACAAAGGGTCAGTGTGGGCGGGGGTCACTCTGCACAAAGGGTCAGTGTGGACGGGAATCACTCTGCACAAAGGGTCAGTGTGGATAGGGGTCACTCTGCACAATGGGTCACTGTGGACAGGGGTCGCTCTGCACAAAGGGTCAGTGTGGACAGGAGTCACTCTGCACAAAGGGTCAGTGTGGACAGGAGTCACTCTGCACAAAGGGTCAGTGTAGACAGAAGTCGCTCTGCACAAAGGGTCAGCGTGGACAGGAGTCACTCTGTACACAGGGTCAGTGTGGACAGGAGTCACTCTGCACAAAGGGTCAGCGTGGACAGGTGTCACTCTGTACACAGTGTCATTGCGGACAGGGGTCACTCCGTACACAGGGTCAGCACAGGCGGGGGTCACTCTGTTTGCAGGGTCAATGTGGACGGTGGACACTCTGTACACAGGGTCAATGGGGTGAATGTTACTCTCTATCTATTGGAGGCACTCACTCACTTGTTTCATTAGCAGCTTGGTTTGCAGCTTTGATACAAAAATGTCCTAAAACAGAAAAACAGAATCAAAACCATCAGAAATTCTGGGAATGATCTCTTCATTGGGTGTAAGAGGAAAATATTCCCGACCTTCACGGGATCTTTCCCCACACTGAGTGTCACAGGGATAGTGTTCCCCGAGCTCAATGGGATCGTTCATTACACTGGGTAACGGGAAATGTGTTCCAACAAACGAATGGGTACATTGTGTACACAGGCGAAGTGAACACACGCCTACAATAGAAACACAAGGTCAGGGGGGAGGATAGGCTGGGGTCACTCTATACACAAGGTCAGTGTGGACAGGGGTCACTCGATACACAAGGTCAGTGTGGACAGGGGTCACTCGATACACAAGGTCAGTGCGGACAGGGGTCACTCGATACACAAGGTCAGTGCGGACAGCGGGGTCTCTGTACACAGGGTCAGGGTAGACAGCGGGGTCTCTGTACACAGGGTCAGCGTGGACGGGGGGGTCACTCTGTACACAGGGTCAGTGTGGACGGGGGGGTCACTCCGTACACAGGGTCAGCGTGGACGGGGGTCACTCCATACACAGGGTCAGTGCGGACGGGGGTCACTCCGTACACAGGGTCAGTGCGGACGGGGGTCACTCCGTACACAGAGTCAGTGCGGACGGGGGTGACTCTGTACACAGGGACAGTGCGGACAGGGGTCACTCTGTACACAAGGTCAGTGTGGACGGGGGTCACTCTTTACACAGGGTCAGCGTGGACGGGGGTCACTCCGTACACAGGGTCAGTGTGGTCGGGGGTCACTCCGTACAAAGGATCAGTGCGGACGGGGGTCACTCTGTACACAGAGTCAGTGCGGACAGCGGGGTCTCTGTACACAGGGACAGTGTGGACAGCGGGGTATCTGTACACAGGGTCAGGGTGGACAGCGGGGTCTCTGTACACAGGGTCAGTGTGGACCGGGGGTCACTCTGTACACAGGGTCAGTGCGGACAGCGGGGTCTCTGTACACAGGGTCAGTGCGGACAGCGGGGTCTCTGTACACAGGGTCAGTGCGGACAGCGGGGTCTCTGTACACAGGGTCAGGGTGGACAAGGGTCACTCTGCACACAAGGTCAGTGGGGTTGAAGATTACTCTCTATCTTCAGGGCCAACTAACACTCGTTTCTGTGGCTGCCTCGATTGTGCCTCACGTCCTAAAATATCCTAAAATATAGAAATACAGAAACAAATCCATCAACAAATCCTGGGTTTGTTCTCTACACTGGGTGAAACTGGAAAAGGGCGTCCCGAGCGTCTCAGGATAATTCTGGGTTTAATAGGAAAACAATCCCCTGGACAGACAGTTTCATCCCCTGCACAGAGCAAGAGGTAAGGGCTCCTGCAGGAAATGGGATCATTCTGTGTGTGTGTTAAACTGTGGACAATGATCACTTTATAAACATTTTCAAAGGTCAGCGAGGGGTCAGAGTGCACACCGTGTCAGAGGGGAGAAGCCTGTCTGCTCATTCCAGCAGAGTTCATAGGAGTTACTGCAAACAGGCTGACTATGTAGAGGGGTCACTTTGTCCAGAGGGTCTGAATAGACAGTGGTCACCCTGCACACGGGGTCAGTGTGGACTGGCGTCATGCTGTACACAGGGTCAGAGTGGACAAGGGTCATTCTGCACACAGGGTCAGTGTGGACAGGGGTCACTCTGTACACAGGGTCAGTGTGGACAGGGGTCACTCTGTACACCGGGTCAGTGTGGACAGGGGTCACTCTGTACACAGGGTCAGTGTGGACAGGGGTCACTCTGTACACAGGGTCAGTGTGGACAGGGGTCACTCTGTACACAGGGTCAGTGTGGACAGGGGTCACTCTGTATACAGGGTCAGTGTGGACAGGGGTCACTCTGTACACAGGGTCAGTGTGGACAGGGGTCACTCTGTACACAGGGTCAGTGTGGACAGGGGTCACTCTGTACACAGGGTCAGTGTGGACAGGGGTCACTCTGTACACAGGGTCAGTGTGGACAGGGGTCACTCTGTACACAGGGTCAGTGTGGACAGGGGTCACTCTGTACACAGGGTCAGTGTGGACAGGGGTCACTCTGTACACAGGGTCAGTGTGGACAGGGGTCACTCTGTACACAGGGTCAGTGTGGACAGGGGTCACTCTGTACACAGGGTCAGTGTGGACAGGGGTCACTCTGTACACAGGGTCAGTGTGGACAGGGGTCACTCTGTACACAGGGTCAGTGTGGACAGGGGTCACTCTGTACACAGGGTCAGTGTGGACAGGGGTCACTCTGTACACAGGGTCAGTGTGGACAGGGGTCACTCTGTACACAGGGTCAGTGTGGACAGGGGCCACTCTGTACACAGGGTCAGTGTGGACAGGGGCCACTCTGTACACAGGGTCAGTGTGGACAGGGGTCACTCTGTACACAGGGTCAGTGTGGACAAGGGTCACTCTGTACACAGGGTCAGTGCGGACAGCGGGGACTCTGTACACAGGGTCAGTGTGGACAAGGGACACTCCGTACACAGGGTCAGTGTGGACATCGGGGTCTCTGTACACAGGGTCAGTGCGGACAGCGGGGTCTCTGTACACAGGGTCAGGGTGGACAAGGGTCACTCTGCACACAGGTTCAGTGGGGTTGAAGGTCACTCTCTATCTTCAGGGCTAACTAACTCACTTGTTTCTGTGGCTGCCTCGATTGTGCCTCACGTCCTAAAATACCCTAAAATATAAAAATACAGAAACAAATCCATCAACAAATCCTGGGTTTGTTCTCTACACTGGGTGAAACTGGAAAAGGGCGTCCCGAGCGTCTCAGGATAATTCTGGGTTTAACAGGAAAACAATCCCCTGGACAGACAGTTTCATCCCCTGCACAGAGCAAGAGCTAAGGGCTCCTGCAGGAAATGGGATCATTCTGTGCGTGCGTTAAACTGTGGACAATGATCACTTTATAAGCAGGTTCAAAGGTCAGCGAAGGGTCAGAGTGCACACCGTGTCGGAGAAGAGAAGCCTGTCTGCTCATTCCAGCAGAGTTCATAGGAGTTACTGCAAACAGGCTGACTGTGTAGAGGGGTCACTCTGTCCAGAGGGTCTGAATGGACAGTGGTCACCCTGCACATGGGGTCAGTGCAGATAGGGGTCATTCTATACACAGGGTCAGTGTGGACAGGAGTCACTCTGTACACAGGGTCAGTGTGGACAAGGGTCACTTTCTACATGGGGTCAGTGTAGACAGGGATCACTCTGTACATGGGGTCAGTACGGACAGGGATCACTCTCAACATAGGGTTAGCATGGACGGGGATCACACTGTACACAGGGTCAGTGTGGACAAGGGTCAATCTGTACACAGGGTCAGCGTGGACGGCGGTCACTCTGTACACAGGGTCAGTGTGGACAGGGGTCACTCTGTATGCAGGGTCAATGTGGACAGCGGTCACTCTGTACACAGGGTCAATGGGGTGAATGTTACTCTCTATCACTCACTTGTTTCACTGGGAGCTTGGTTTGTAGCTTAGTTACAAAAATGTCCTAAAACAGAAAAACAGAATCAAAACCATCAGAAATTCTGGGAATGATCTCTTCATTGGGTGTAAGAGGAAAATATTCCCGACCTTCACGGGATCTTTCCCCACACTGAGTGTCACAGGGATAGTGTTCCCCGAGCTCAATGGGATCGTTCATTACACTGGGTAACGGGAAATGTGTCCCTGAAACGAATGGGTACATTGTGTACACAGGCGAAGTGAACACACGCCTACAATAGAAACACAAGGTCAGGGGGTAGGATAGGCTGTGGTCACTCTATACACAAGGTCAGTGTGGACAGGGGTCACTCGATACACAAGGTCAGTGTGGAAAGGGGTCACTCGATACACAAGGTCAGTGTGGACAGGGGTCACTCGATACACAAGGTCAGTGTGGACAGGGGTCACGCGATACACAAGGTCAGTGTGGACAGGGGTCACCCGATACACAAGGTCAGTGCGGACAGGGGTCACTCTATACACGGGGTCAGCGTGGACAGGGGTCACTCCGTACACAGGGTCAGTGCAGACAGGGGTCACTCTGTACACAGGGTCAGTATGGACAGGGGTCAATCTGTACACAGGGTCAGTGCGGACAGCGGGGTCTCTGTACACAGGGTCAGTGTGGACAGCGGGGTCTCTGTACACAGGGTCAGTGCGGACAGCGGGGTCTCTGTACACAGGGCCAGGGTGGACAGGCAACGCTCTGTACACAAGGTCAATGGGGTTGAAGATTACTATCTATCTTCAGGGCTAACTAACTCACTTGTTTCTGTGGCTGCCTCGATTGTGCCTCACGTCCTAAAATATCCTAAAATATAGAAATACAGAAACAAATCCATCAACAAATCCTGGGTTTGTTCTCTACACTGGGTGAAACTGGAAAAGGGCGTCCCGAGCGTCTCAGGATAATTCTGGGTTTAACAGGAAAACAATCCCCTGGACAGACAGTTTCATCTCCTGCACAGAACAAAAGGTAAGAGTTCCTGCAGGAAATGGGATCATTCTGTGCCTGTGTTAAACTGTGGACAATGATCACTTTATAAACAGGTTCAAAGGTCAGCGAGGGGTCAGAGTGCACACCGTGTCAGAGGAGAGAAGCCTGTCTGCTCATTCCAGCAAAGTTCATAGGAGTTACTGCAAACAGGTTGACTGTGTAGAGGGGTCACGCAGTCCAAAGGGTCTGAATGGACAGTGGTCACCCTGCACACGGGGTCAGTGTGGACTAGGGTCATTCTGTACACAGGGTCAGTGTGGACAGGGGTGATTCTGTACACGGGGTCAGTGTGGACAGGGGTCATTCTGTACACGGGGTCAGCGTGGACAGGGATCACTTTGTACACAGGGTCAGTGTGGACAGGGGTCACTCTACACATAGGGTCAGTGTGAATAGGGGTCACTCTATACACAGGGTCAGTGTGGATCGGGGTCACTCTGTACACAGGGTCAGTGTGGACTGGGGTCACTCTGTGTACAGGGTCAGTGTGGACGGGGGTCACTCTGTACACAGGGTCAGAGTGGACGGGGGTTACTCTGTACACAGGGTCAGTGTAGACGGGGGTCACTCTGAACACAGGGTCAGTGTGGACAGAGGTCACTCTGTACACAGGGTCAGTATGGACAGAGATCACTCTGTACACAGGGTCAGTGTGGACGGAGGTCACTCTGTACAAAGGGTAAGCGCGGGCGAAAGTCACTCCGTACACAGGGTGAGCGAGGGCGGGCGTTGCTCTGTACACATGGTCAGTGTGGACAGGGGTCATTCTGTACACGAGGTCAGTGCGGACAGGGTTAACTCTGTAAACAGGATCACCTTGATCAGGGGTCACTCTGTACACAGAGTCAGTGCGGACAGGGGTCACTCTGTAAACAGGGTCACCTTGAACAGGGGTCACTCTGTACACAGGGTCAGTGCGGACAGGGGTCACTCTGTAAACAGGGTCACCTTGAACAGGGGTCACTCTTAATACAGGGTCAGTGCGGACGGGGGTCACTCTGTACATAGGGTCAGTGTGGACAGCGGGGTCTCTGCACACAGGGTCAGTGTGGACAGGGGTCACTCTGCACACAGGGTCAGTGCGGACAGCGGGGTCTCTGTAGACAGGGTCAGTGCGGACAGCGGGGTCTCTGTACACAGGGTCAGGGTGGACAGCGGGGTATCTGTACACAGGGTCAGTGCGGACAGCGGGGTCTCTGTACACAGTGTCAGGGTGGACAGGCGGCGCTCTGTACACGAGGTCAATGGGGTTGAAGGTCACTCTCTATCTTCAGGGCTAACTAACTCACTTGTTTCTGTGGTTGCCTCGATTGTGCCTCACGTCCTAAAATATCCTAAAATATAGAAATACAGAAACAAATCCATCAACAAATCCTGGGATTGTTCTCTACACTGGGTGAAACTGGAAAAGGGCGTCCCGAGCGTCACAGGATAATTCTGGGTTTAACAGGAAAACAATCCCCTGGACAGACAGTTTCATCTCCTGCACAGAGCAAGAGGTAAGGGCTCCTGCAGGAAATGGGATCATTCTGTGTGTGTGTTAAACTGTGGACAATGATCACTTTATAAACAGGTACAAAGGTCAGCGAGGGGTCAGAGTGCACACCGTGTCAGAGAGCAGAAGCCTGTCTGCTCATTCCAGCAGAGTTCAAAGGTGTTACAGCAAACAGGTTGACTGTGCAGAGGGGTCACTCTGTCCAGAGGGCCTGAATGGACAGTAGTCACCCAGCACATGGGGTAAGTGCAGACAGGGTTCACTCTGCACACAATGTCAGCGTGGACCGCAGCCATCTGTACACAGGGTGTGGACCACGATCACTCACTACACAGGGTCAGTGCGGACAGGGATCACTCAGTACATGGGGTCACTATGGTCAACAGTCTCTCTGTACACAGGGGCAGCGTGGACAGGGGTCACTCTGTACACAGGGTCAGTGTGGACAGTGGTCACTCTGTACACAGGGTCAGTGAGAACAGCATTGTATCTGTACACAGGGCAGGGTGGACAGGCGACGCTCTGTACACAAGGTCAGTGGGGTTGAAGGTTACTCTCTATCTTCAGGGCTAACTAACTCACTTGTTTCTGTGGTTGCCTCGATTGTGCCTCACGTCCTAAAATATCCTAAAATATAGAAATACAGAAACAAATCCATCAACAAATCCTGGGTTTGTTCTCTACACTGGGTGAAACTGGAAAAGGGCGTCCCGAGCGTCACAGGATAATTCGGGGTTTAACAGGAAAACAATCCCCTGGACAGACAGTTTCATCCCCTGCACAGAGCAAGAGGTAAGGGCTCCGGCAGGAAATGGGATCATTCTGTGCTTGTGTGAAACTGTGGACAATGATCACTTTATAAACATTTTCAAAGGTCAGCGAGGGGTCAGAGTGCACACCGTGTCAGAGAAGAGAAGCCTGTCTGCTCATTGCAGCAGAGTTCATAGGAGTTACTGCAAACAGGTTGACTGTGTAGAGGGGTCACTTTGTCCAGAGGGTCTGAATAGACAGTGGTCACCCTGCACACTGGGTCAGTTTATGACAGGAAACACTCTGTATATGGTGTCAGTGTGGACAGGGGACACTCTGTGCACAGGGTCAGTGCGGGCAGGGGTCACTCTGCGCGCCGGGTCAGTGCGGGCAGGGGTCACTCTGCACGCCGGGTCAGTGCGGGCAGGGGTCACTCTGCACGCCGGGTCAGTGCGGGCAGGGGTCACTCTGCACGCCGGGTCAGTGCGGGCAGGGGTCACTCTGCACACCGGGTCAGTGCGGGCAGGGGTCACTCTGCACGCCGGGTCAGTGCGGGCAGGGGTCACTCTGCACTCCGGGTCAGTGCGGGCAGGGGTCACTCTGCACGCCGGGTCAGTGCGGGCAGGGGTCACTCTGCACGCCGGGTCAGTGCGGGCAGGGGTCACTCTGCACGCCGGGTCAGTGCGGGCAGGGGTCACTCTGCACGCCGGGTGAGTGCGGGCAGGGGTCACTCTGCACGCCGGGTCAGTGCGGGCAGGGGTCACTCTGCACGCCGGGTCAGTGCGGGCAGGGGTCACTCTGCACGCCGGGTCAGTGCGGGCAGGGGTCACTCTGCACGCCGGGTCAGTGCGGGCAGGGGTCACTCTGCACGCCGGGTGAGTGCGGGCAGGGGTCACTCTGCACGCCGGGTCAGTGCGGGCAGGGGTCACTCTGCACGCCGGGTGAGTGCGGGCAGGGGTCACTCTGCACGCCGGGTGAGTGCGGGCAGGGGTCACTCTGCACGCCGGGTCAGTGCGGGCAGGGGTCACTCTGCACGCCGGGTCAGTGCGGGCAGGGGTCACTCTGCACGCCGGGTCAGTGCGGGCAGGGGTCACTCTGCACGCCGGGTGAGTGCGGGCAGGGGTCACTCTGCACGCCGGGTGAGTGCGGGCAGGGGTCACTCTGCACGCCGGGTGAGTGCGGGCAGGGGTCACTCTGCACGCCGGGTGAGTGCGGGCAGGGGTCACTCTGCACGCCGGGTGAGTGCGGGCAGGGGTCACTCTGCACGCCGGGTGAGTGCGGGCAGGGGTCACTCTGCACGCCGGGTGAGTGCGGACAGGGGTCACTCTGCACGCCGGATGAGTGCGGACAGGGGTCACTCTGCACGCCGAATGAGTGCGGACAGGGGTCACTCTGCACGCCGGATGAGTGCGGACAGGGGTCACTCTGTACACAGGATTAGTGCGGACAGGGGTCACTCTGTACACAGGATGAGTGCAGGATGAGTGCGGACAGGGGTCACTCTATACACAGGGTCAGGGTGGACAAGGGTCACTCTGCACACAAGTTCAGTGAGGTTGAAGGTTACTCTCTATCTTCAGGGCCAACTAACTCACTTGTTTCTGTGGCTGCCTCGATTGTGCCTCACGTCCTAAAATGTCCTAAAATATAGAAATACAGAAACAAATCCATCAACAAATCCTGGGATTGTTCTCTACACTGGGTGAAACTGGAAAAGGGCGTCCCGAGCGTCACAGGATAATTCTGGGTTTAACAGGAAAACAATCCCCTGGACAGACAGTTTCATTCCCTGCACAGAACAAGAGGTAAGGGCTCCTGCAGGAAATGGGATCATTCTGTGCGTGTGTTAAACTGTGGACAATGATCACTTTATAAACAGGTTCAAAGGTCAGCGAGGGGTCAGAGTGCACACCGTGTCAGACAGCAGAAGCCTGTCTGCTCATTCCAGCAGAGTTCATAGGAGTTACTGCAAACAGGTTGTCTGTGCAGAGGGGTCACTCTGTCCAGAGGGTCTGAATGGACAGTGGTCACCCTGCACATGGGGTCAGTGCGGACAGGGGTCACTGTGTAAAAGGTCAGTGTGGACGGGTGTTACTCTGTACTCAATGTCAGTGTGGACCGCAGCCATCTGTACACAGGGTGTAGACAACGGTCACTTGCTACACAGGGTCAGTGCGGACAGGGGTCACTCTGTACACAGGGTCAGTACGGACAGGGGTCACTCAGTACACAGGGTCAGTGCGGACAGGGATCACTTAGTACACAGGGTCAGTGCGGAGAGGGGTCACTCAGTACACAGTGTCAGAGCGGACTGTGGTCACCCTGTACACAGGGTCAGTGTGGACTGGGGTCACCCTGTACACAGGGTCAGTGTGGACTGGGGTCACTCTATACACAGAGTCAGTGTGGACAGGGGTCACTCTGTACACAGGGTCAGTGTGGACAGGGGTCATTCTGTACACAGGGTCACTTTGTACGCAGGGTCAGCGTGGACAGTGGTCACCTTGTACGCAGGGTCAGCATGGAGAGCGGTCACTCTGTACACAGGCGCAGTGAGAACAGCATTGTATCTGTACACAGGGTCAGTGCGGACAGCGGGGTCTCTGTACACAGGGTCAGTGCGGACAGCGGGTCTCTGTACGCAGGGTCAGTGCGGACAGCGGGGTCTCTGTACACAGGGTCAGTGTGGACAGCGGGGTCTCTGTACACAGGGTCAGTGTGGACAGCGGGGTCTCTGTACGCAGGGTCAGTGTGGACAGCGGGGTCTCTGTACACAGGGTCAGTGTGGACAGCGGGGTCTCTGTACGCAGGGTCAGTGCGGACAGCGGGGTCTCTGTACACAGGGTCAAGGTGGACAAGGGTCACTCTGCACAGAAGTTCAGTGGGGTTGAAGGTCACTCTCTATCTTCAGGGCCAACTAACTCACTTGTTTCTGTGGCTGCCTCGATTGTGCCTCACGTCCTAAAATATCCTAAAATATAGAAATACAGAAACAAATCCATCAACAAATCCTGGGTTTGTTCTCTACACTGGGTGAAACTGGAAAAGGGCGTCCCGAGCGTCTCAGGATAATTCTGGGTTTAACAGGAAAACAATCCCCTGGACAGACAGTTTCATCTCCTGCACAGAGCAAGAGGTAAGTGCTCCTGCAGGAAATGGGATCATTCTGTGCGTGTGTTAAACTGTGGACAATGATCACTTTATAAACAAGTTCAAAGGTCAGCGAAGGGTCAGAGTGCACACCGTGTCAGAGAAGAGAAGCCTGTCTGCTCATTCCAGCAGAGTTCATAGGAGTTACTGCAAACAGGTTGGCTGTGCAGAGGGGTCACTCTGTCCAGAGGGTCTGAATGGACAGTGGGCACACTGCACATGGGATCAGTGCGGACAGGGGTCACTCTGTGCAAAAGGTCAGTGTGGACGGGTGTTACTCTGTACTCAAGGTCAGTGTGGACCGCAGCCATCTGTACACAGGGTGTAGACAACGGTCACTCTGTACACAGGGTGTACACAACGGTCACTCGCTACACAGGGTCAGTGCGGACAGGGGTCACTAGGTACACGGGGTCAGTATGGACAGGGGTCACTCAGTACACAGGGTCAGTATGGACAGGGGTAACTCAGTACACAGGGTCAGTGCGGACATGGGTCACTCAGTACACAGGGTCAGTGCGGACAGGGATCACTCAGTACACAGGGTCAGAGCGGACTGGGGTCACCCTGTACACAGGGTCAGTGTGGACAGGGGTCACTCTGTACACAGGGTCAGTGTGGACAGGGGTCATTCTGTACAAAGGGTCACTGTGGATAGTGGTCACTTTGTACGCAGGGTCAGCGTGGACAGTGGTCACCTTGTACACAGGGTCAGCATGGAGAGCGGTCACTCTGTACACAGGCTTAGTGAGAACAGCATTGTATCTATACACAGGGTTAGTGCAGACAGCGGGGTCTCTGTACACAGGGTCAGTGCGGACAGCGGGGTCTCTGTACACAGGGTGAGTGCGGACAGCGGGGTCTCTGTACACAGGGTCAGTGTGGACAGCGGGGTCTCTGTACACAGGGTGAGTGCGGACAGCGGGGTCTCTGTACACAGGGTCAGGGAGGATAAGGGTCACTCTGCACACAAGTTCAGTGAGGTTGAAGGTCACTCTCTATCTTCAGGGCTAACTAACTCACTTGTTTCTGTGGCTGCCTCGATTGTGCCTCACGTCCTAAAATATCCTAAAATATAGAAATACAGAAACAAATCCATCAACAAATCCTGGGATTGTTCTCTACACTGGGTGAAACTGGAAAAGGGCGTCCCGAGCGTCATAGGATAATTCTGGGTTTAACAGGAAAACAATCCCCTGGACAGACAGTTTCATCTCCTGCACAGAACAAGAGGTAAGGGCTCCTGCAGGAAATGGGATCATTCTGTGTGTGTGTTAAACTGTGGACAATGATCACTTTATAAACAGGTTTAAAGGTCAGCGAGGGGTCAGAGTGCACACCGTGTCAGAGAGGAGAAGCCTGTCTGCTCATTCCAGCAGAGTTCATAGGAGTTACTGCAAACAGGCTGACTGTGTAGAGGGGTCACTCTGTCCAGAGGGTCTGAATGGACAGTGGTCACCCTGCACACAGGGTCAGCGTGGACAGGGGTCACTCTCTACACAGGGTCAGCGTGGATAGGGGTCACTCTGTACACAGTATCAGCGTGGACAGGGGTCACACTATACATAGGGTCACCTTGGACAGTGGTCACTCTCTACACAGGGTCAGAGTGGACAAGGGTCACTCTGCACACAAGGTCAATGGGGTTGAAGGTTACTCACTACCTTCAGGACCAACTAACTCACTTGTTTCTGTGGCTGCCTCGATTGTGCCTCACGACCTAAAATATCCTAAAATATAGAAATACAGAAACAAATCCATCAACAAATCAAAAACAGAATTACCTGGAAAAACTCAGCAGGTCTGGCAGCATCGGTGGAGAAGAAAACAGTTGACGTTTCGAGTCCTCATGACCCTTCGGCAGAACTGAGTATAGTTAGGAGAGAGGTAAAATATAAGCTGGTCCAAGGTGGGGGGCGGGGGGAGAGAGAAGTTGAGGGTGGGGTGATTGTGGAGATAAGCAAGCAGTGATAGGAGCAGATAATCAAAAGATGTCACAGACAAAAGGATCAAAGAGGTGTTGAAGGTGGTGATATTATCTAAGAAAAGTGCTAATTAAGAATGGATGGCAGGACACTCAAGGTACAGCTCTAGTGGGGTGGGGTGGAAAGACTAACAAAGTTTTAGTTTTAGATTTAAAAATAATGGAAATAGGTGGGAAAAGAAGAATCTATATAAATTATTGAAAAAAAAGGGGATGGGGAAGAAACGGGGTGAGGATGGGGGGAGGGGGAGTTTAAGATCTAAAGTTGTTGAATTCAGCAAATCCTGGGATTGTTCTCTACACTGGCTGAAACTGGAAAAGGGCGTCCCAAGCGTCACAGGATAATTCTGGGTTTATCAGGAAAACAATCCGCTGGACAGACAGTTTCATCTCCTGCACAGAGCAAGAGGTAAGGGCTACTGCAGGAAATGGGATCATTCTGTGCGTGTGTTAAACTGTGGACAACGATCACTTTATAAACAGGTTCAAAGGTCAGCGAGGGGTCAGAGTGCACACCGTGTCCGAGAGCAGAAGACTGTCTGCTCGTTCCAGCAGAGTTGAAAGGTGTTACAGCAAACAGGTTGACTGTGCAGAGGGGTCACTCGGTCCAGATGGTCTGGATGGACAGTGGTCGCCCTGCACACGGGGTCAGAGTGGACAGGGGTCACTCTGTACACAGGGTCAGAGTGGACAGGGGTCGCTCTGTACACAGGGTCAGAGTGGACAGGGGTCGCTCTGTACACAGGGTCAGAGTGGACAGGGGTCACTCTGTACACAGGGTCAGAGTGGACAGGGGTCACTCTGTACACAGGGTCAGAGTGGACAGGGGTCACTCTGTACACAGGGTCAGAGTGGACAGGGGTCACTCTGTACACAGGGTCAGAGTGGACAGGGGTCACTCTGTACACGGCGTCAGAGTGGACAGGGGTCACTCTGTACACAGGGTCAGAGTGAACAGGGGTCACTCTGTACACAGGGTCAGAGTGGACAGGGGTCACTCTGTACACAGGGTCAGAGTGGACAGGGGTCACTCTGTACACAGGGTCAGAGTGGACAGGGGTCACTCTGTACACAAGGTCAGAGTGGACAGGGGTCACTCTGTACACAGGGTCAGAGTGGACAGGGGTCACTCTGTACACAGGGTCAAAGTGGACAGGGGTCACTCTGTACACAGGGTCAGAGTGGACAGGGGTCACTCTGTACACAGGGTCAGAGTGGACAGGGGTCACTCTGTACACAGGGTCAGAGTGGACAGGGGTCACTCTGTACACAGGGTCAGAGTGGACAGGGGTCACTCTGTACGCAGGGTCAGAGTGGACAGGGGTCACTCTGTACACAGGGTCAGAGTGGACAGGGGTCACTCTGTACACAGGGTCAGAGTGGACAGGGGTCACTCTGTACACAGGGTCAGGGTGGACAGGGGTCACTCTGTACACTGGGTCAGAGTGGACAGGGGTCACTCTGTACACAGGGTCATTGTGGACAGGGGTCACTCTGTACACAGGGTCAGTGCGGACAGGGGTCACTCTTTACACAGGGTCAGTGCGGACAGGGGTCACTCTGTACACAGGGTCAGGGTGGACAGGCGACGCTCCGTGTACAAGGTCAAAGGGGTTGAAGGTCACTCTCTACCTTCAGGGCTAACTAACTCACTTGTTTCTGTGGCTGCCTCGGTTGTGTCTCACGTCCTAAAATACCCTAAAATATAGAAATACAGGAACAAATCCATCAACAAATCCTGGGTTTGTTCTCTACACTGGGTGAAACTGGAAAAGGGAGTCCCGAGCGTCACAGGATAATTCTGGGTTTAACAGGAAAACAATCCCCTGGACAGACAGTTTCATCTCCTGCACAGAGCAAGAGGTAAGGGCTCCTGCAGGAAATGGGATCATTCTGTGTGTGTGTTAAACTGTGGACAATGATCACTTTATAAACAGGTTCAAAGGTCAGCGAAGGGTCAGAGTGCACACCGTGTCAGAGAGGAGAGGCCTGTCTGCTCATTCCAGCAGAGTTCATAGGAGTTACTGCAAACAGGCTGACTGTGTAGAGGGGTCACTCTGTTCAGAGGGTCTGAATGGACAGTGGTCACCCTGCACACAGGGTCAGCATGGACAGGGGTCACTCTATACACAGAGTCAGCGTGGATAGGGGTCACTTGTACACAGTATCAGCGCGGACAGGGGTCACACTATACATAGGGTCACCTTGGACAGTGGTCACTCTCTACACAGGGTCAGCGTGGACAAGGGTCACTCTGCACACAAGGTCAATGGGGTTGAAGGTTACTCACTACCTTCAGGGCCAACTAACTCACTTGTTTCTGTGGCTGCCTCGATTGTGCCTCACGACCTAAAATATCCTAAAATATAGAAATACAGAAACAAATCCATCAACAAATCAAAAACAGAATTACTTGGAAAAACTCAGCAGGTCTGGCAGCATCGGTGGAGAAGAAAACAGTTGACGTTCCGAGTCCTCATGACCCTTCGGCAGAACTGAAGTATAGTTAGGAGAGAGGTGAAATATAAGCTGGTCTAAGGTGGGGGGCGGGGGGAGAGAGAAGTTGAGGGTGGGGTGATTGTGGAGATAAGCAAGCAGTGATAGGAGCAGATAATCAAAAGATGTCACAGACAAAAGGATCAAAGAGGTGTTGAAGGTGATGATATTATCTAAGAAAAGTGCTAATTAAGAATGGATGGCAGGACACTCAAGGTACAGCTCTAGTGGGGTGGGGTGGAAAGACTAACAAAGTTTTAGTTTTAGATTTAAAAATAATGGAAATAGGTGGGAAAAGAAGAATCTATATAAATTATTGAAAAAAAAGGGGAGGGGGAAGAAACGGGGTGGGGATGGGGGGTGGGGGAGTTTAAGATCTAAAGTTGTTGAATTCAACAAATCCTGGGATTGTTTTCTACACTGGGTGAAACTGGAAAAGGGCGTCCCGAGCATCTCAGGATAATTCTGGGTTTATCAGGAAAACAATCCCCTGGACAGACAGTTTCATCTCCTGCACAGAGCAAGAGGTAAGGGCTCCTGCAGGAAATGGAATCATTCTGTGCGTGTGTTAAACTGTGGGCAATGATCACTTTATAAACAGGTTCAAAGGTCAGCGAGGGGTCAGAGTGCACACCGTGTCAGAGAGCAGAAGCCTGTCTGCTCATTCCAGCAGAGATCAAAGGTGTTACAGCAAACAGGTTGACTGTGCAGAGGGGTCACTCGGTCCAGATGGTCTGGATGGACAGTGGTCGCCCTGCACACGGGGTCAGTATGGACAGGGTTCACTCTGTACGCAGGGTCAGAGTGGACAGGGGTCACTCTGTACACAGGGTCAGAGAGGACAGGGGTCACTCTGTACACAGGGACAGAGTGGACAGGGGTCACTCTGTACACAGGAACAGAGTGGACAGGGGTCACTCTGTACACAGGGTCAGAGTGGACAGGGGTCACTCTGTACACAGGGACAGAGTGGACAGGGGTCACTCTGGACACAGGGACAGAGTGGACAGGGGTCACTCTGGACACAGGGTCAGAGTGGACAGGGGTCACTCTGTACACAGGGTCAGAGTGGACAGGGGTCACTCTGTACACAGGGTCAGAGTGGACAGGGGTCACTCTGTACACAGGGTCAGATTGGACAGGGGTCACTCTGTACACAGGGTCAGAGTGGACAGGGGTCACTCTGTACACAGGGTCAGAGTGGACAGGGGTCACTCTGTACACAGGGTCAGAGTGGACAGGGGTCACTCTGTACACAGGGTCAGAGTGGACAGGGGTCACTCTGTACACAGGGTCAGAGTGGACAGGGGTCACCCTGTACACAGGGTCAGAGTGGACAGGGGTCACTCTGTACACAGGGTCAGAGTGGACAGGGGCCACTCTGTACACAAGGTCAGAGTGGACAGCGGTCACTTTGAACACAGGGTCAGTGTGGACAGCGGTCACTCTGAACACAGGGTCAGTGTGGACAGGGGTCACTCTGCACACAGGGTCAGTGTGGACAGGGATCACTCTGCACACAGGGTCAGTGTGGACAGGGGTCACTATGCACTCAGGGTCAGTGTGGACAGGGGTCACTCTGTACACAGGGTCAGTGCGGACAGGGTCACTCTGTACACAGGGTCAGTGAGAACAGCATTGTATCTATACACAGGGTCAGTGCGGACAGCGGGGTCTCTGTACACAGGGTCAGTACGGACAGCGGGGTCTCTGTACACAGGGTCAGGGTGGACAGGCAATGCTCTGTACACAAGGTGAATGGGGTTGAAGGTCACTCTCTATCTTCAGGGCCAACTAACTCACTTGTTTCTGTGGCTGCCTCGATTGTGCCTCACGTCCTAAAATATCCTAAAATATAGAAATACAGAAACAAATCCATCAACAAATCCTGGGTTTGTTCTCTACACTGGGTGAAACTGGAAAAGGGCGTCCCGAGCGTCACAGGATAATTCGGGGTTTAACAGGAAAACAATCCCCTGGACAGACAGTTTCATCCCCTGCACAGAGCAAGAGCTAAGGGCTCCTGCAGGAAATGGGATCATTCTGTGCGTGTGTGAAACTGTGGACAATGATCACTTTATAAACAGGTTTAAAGGTCAGCGAGGGGTCAGAGTGCACACCGTGTCAGAGAGGAGAAGCCTGTCTGCTCATTCCAGCAGAGTTCATCGGAGTTACTGCAAACACGCTGACTCTGTAGAGGGGTCACTCTGTCCAGAGGGTCTGAATGGACAGTGGTCACCCTGCACACGGGGTCAGTGTGGCCTGGGGTCATTCTGTACGCAGGGTCAGTGTGGACAGGGGTCATTCTGTACACAGGGTCAGTGTGGACAGGGGTCATTCTGTTCGCAGGGTCAGTGTGGACAGGGGTCATTCTGTACACAGGGTCAGTGTGGACAGGGGTCATTCTGTACACAGGGTCAGTGTGGACAGGGGTCATTCTGTACACAGGGTCAGTGTGGACAGGGGTCATTCTGTTCGCAGGGTCAGTGTGGACAGGGGTCATTCTGTACACAGGGTCAGTGTGGACAGGGGTCATTCTGTACACAGGGTCAGTGTGGACAGGGGTCATTCTGTACACAGGGTCAGTGTGGACAGGGGCCACTCTGTACACAGGGTCAGTGTGGACAGGGGTCATTCTGTACACAGGGTCAGTGTGGACAGGGGTCATTCTGTACACAGGGTCAGTGTGGACAGGGGTCACTCTGTACACAGGTTCGGCGTGGACAGTGGTCGCTCTACACAGGGTCAGCGTGGACAGGGGTCACTCTGTACACAGGGTCAGCGTGGACAAGGGTCACTCTGCACACAAGGTCAATGGGGTTGAAGGTCACTCACTACCTTCAGGGCCAACTAACTCACTTGTTTCTGTGGCTGCCTCGATTGTGCCTCACGTCCTAAAATATCCTAAAATATAGAAATACAGAAACAAATCCATCAACAAATCCTGGGTTTGTTCTCTACACTGGGTGAAACTGGAAAAGGGCGTCCCGAGCATCACAGGATAATTCTGGGTTTAACAGGAAAACAATCCCCTGGACAGACAGTTTCATCCCCTGCACAGAGCAAGAGCTAAGGGCTCCTGCAGGAAATGGGATCATTCTGTGCGTGTGTTCAACTGTGGACAATGATCACTTTATAAATGGGTTCAAAGGTCAGCGAGGGGTCAGAGTGCACACCGTGTCAGAGAAGAGAAGCCTGTCTGCTCATTCCAGCAGAGTTCATAGGAGTTACTGCAAACAGGTTGATTGTGCAGAGGGGTCACTCTGTCTAGTGGGTCTGATTGGACAGTGGTCACCCTGCACACAGGGTCAGTGTGGACAAGGGTCACCATATACACAGGGTCAGTGTGTACAGCAGTCTCTCTGCACAAAGGGTCAGTGTGGACGGGGGTCACTCTGTACATAGGGTCAGTGCGGACGGGGGTCACTTTGTACACAGGGTCAGTGCGGGCAGGGGTCACTCTGTACACAGGGTCAGTGCGGGCAGGGGTCACTGTACACAGGGTCAGTGCGGGCAGGGGTCACACTGTACACAGGGTCAGTGCGGACAGGGGTCACTCTGTACACAAGGTCAGTGTGGACAGGGGTCACTCTGTACACAGGGTCAGTGCGGGCAGGGGTCACTCTGTACACAGGGTCAGTGCGGACAGGGATCACTCTGTACACAGGGTCAGTGCAGGCAGGGGTCACTCTGTACACAGGGTCAGTGCGGACAGGGGTCACTCTGTACACAGGGTCAGTGCGGACAGGGGTCACTCTGTACACAGGGTCAGGGTAGACAGGCGACGCTCCGTGTACAAGGTCAAAGGGGTTGAAGGTCACTCTCTACCTTCAGGGCTAACTAACTCACTTGTTTCTGTGGCTGCCTCGGTTGTGTCTCACGTCCTAAAATACCCTAAAATATAGAAATACAGAAACAAATCCATCAACAAATCCTGGGTTTGTTCTCTACACTGGATGAAACTGGAAAAGGGCATCCCGAGCGTCTCAGGATAATTCTGGGTTTAACAGGAAAACAATCCCCTGGACAGACAGTTTCATCTCCTGCACAGAGCATGAGGTAAGGCCTCCTGCAGGAAATTGGATCATTCTGTGCATGTGTTAAACTGTGGACAATGATCACTTTATAAACAGGTTCAAAGGTCAGAGAAGGGACAGAGTGCACACCGTGTCAGAGGAGAGATGTCTGTCTGTTCATTCCAGCAGAGTTCATAGGAGTTACTGCAAACAGGTTGATTGTGCAGAGGGGTTACTCTGTCTAGTGCGTCTGAATGGACAGAGGTCACACTGCACACAGGGTCAGTGTGGGCAAGGGTCACCACGTACACAGGGTCAGTGTGTACAGCAGTCTCTCTGCACAAAGGGTCAGTGTGGACGGGCGTCACTCTATACACAGGGTCAGTGTGGACGGGGGTCACTCTGTACATAGGGTCAGTGCGATGGGGGTCACTCTGTACACAGGGTCAGTGCGGACAGGGGTCACTCTGTACACAGGGTCAGTGCGGGCAGGGGTCACTCTGTACACAGGGTCAGTGCGGGCAGGGGTCACTCTGTACACAGGGTCAGTGCGGGCAGGGGTCACACTGTACACAGGGTCAGTGCGGGCAGGGGTCACTCTGTACACAGGGTCAGTGCGGGCAGGGGTCACACTGTACACAGAGTCAGTGTGGGCAGCGGTCACTCTGTACACAGGGTCAGTGCGGGCAGGGGTCACTCTGTACACAGGGTCAGTGCGGACAGTGATCACTCTGTACACAGGGTCAGAATGGAGAGGGGTCACTATGCACACAGGGTCAGAATGGAGAGGGGTCACTATGTACACAGCGTCAGTGCGGACCGGGGTCACTCTGTACACAGGGTCAGTGCGGGCAGGGGTCACTCTGTACACAGGGTCAGTGCGGACATGGGTCACTCTGTACGCAGGGTCAGTGCGGACAGGGGTTACTCTGTACGCAGGGTCAGTACGGACAGGGGTCACTCTGTACACAGGGTCAGTGCGGACAGGGGTCACTCTGAACACAGGGTCAGTGCGGACATGGGTCACTCTGTACACAGGGTCAGTACGGACAGGGGTCACTCTGTACACAGGGTCAGTGCTGGCAGGGGTCACTTTGTACACAGGGTCAGTGTGGACGGGGGTCACTCTGTACACAGGGTCAGTGCGGGCAGGGGTCACACTGTACACAGGGTCAGTGCGGGCAGGGGTCACTCTGTACACAGGGTCAGTGCGGGCAGGGGTCACTCTGTACACAGGGTCAGTGCGGACAGGGGTCACTCTGTACACAGGGTCAGTGCGGACAGGGGTCACTCTGTACACAGGGTCAGTGCTGGCAGGGGTCACTCTGTATACAGGGTCAGTGCGGACGGGGGTCACTCTGTACACAGGGTCAGTGCGGACGGGGGTCACTCTATACACAGGGTCAGTGCGGACGGGGGTCACTCTGTACATAGGGTCAGTGTGGACGGGGGTCAATCTGTACGCAGGGTCAGTGCGGACAGGGGTCACTCTGTACACAGGGTCAGTGCGGGCAGGGGTCACGCTGTACACAGGGTCAGTGTGGACGGGGGTCACTCTATACACAGGGTCAGTGTGGACGGTGGTCACTCTGTATACAGGGTCAGTGCGGACAGGGTTCACTCTGTACACGGGGTTAGTCCGGACAGGGGTCACTCTGTACACAGGGTCAGTGCAGGCAGGGGTCACACTGTATACAGGGTCAGTGCGGGCAGGGGTCACCACGTACACAGGGTCAGTGTGTACAGCAGTCTCTCTGCACAAAGGGTCAGTGTGGACGGGCGTCACTCTATACACAGGGTCAGTGTGGACAGGGGTCACTCTGTACACAGGGTCAGTGCGGACAGTGATCACTCTGTACACAGGGTCAGAATGGAGAGGGGTCACTATGTACACAGGGTCAGAATGGAGAGGGGTCACTATGTACACAGCGTCAGTGCGGACAGGGGTCACTCTGTACACAGGGTCAGTGCGGGCAGGGGTCACTCTGTACACAGGGTCAGTGCGGACAGGGGTCACTCTGTACACAGGGTCAGTACGGACAGGGGTCACTCTGTACACAGGGTCAGTACGGACAGGGGTCACTCTGTACACAGGGTCAGTGTGGACGGGGGTCACTCTGTACACAGGGTCAGTGCGGGCAGGGGTCACACTGTACACAGGGTCAGTGCGGGCAGGGGTCACACTGTACACAGGGTCAGTGCGGACAGGGGTCACTCTGTACACAGGGTCAGTACGGACAGGGGTCACTCTGTACACAGGGTCAGTGCTGGCAGGGGTCACTTTGTACACAGGGTCAGTGTGGACGGGGGTCACTCTGTACACAGGGTCCGTGCGGGCAGGGGTAACACTGTACACAAGGTCAGTGCGGGCAGGGGTCACTCTGTACACAGGGTCAGTGCGGGCAGGGGTCACTCTGTACACAGGGTCAGTGCGGACAGGGGTCACTCTGTACACAGGGTCAGTGCGGACAGGGGTCACTCTGTACACAGGGTCAGTGCGGACAGGGGTCACTCTGTACACAGGGTCAGTGCGGACAGGGGTCACTCTGTACACAGGGTCAGTGCTGGCAGGGGTCACTCTGTACACAGGGTCAATGCTGGCAGGGATCACTCTGTACACAGGGTCAGTGCGGACGGGGGTCACTCTGTACACAGGGTCAGTGCGGACGGGGGTCACTCTATACACAGGGTCAGTGCGGACAGGGGTCACTCTGTACATAGGGTCAGTGTGGACGGGGGTCAATCTGTATGCAGGGTCAGTGTGGACAGGGGTCACTCTGTACACAGGGTCAGTGCGGGCAGGGGTCACACTGTACACAGGGTCAGTGCGGGCAGGGGTCACACTGTACACAGGGTCAGTGTGGACGGGGTCACTCTATACACAGGGTCAGTGTGGACGGTGGTCACTCTGTATACAGGGTCCGTGCGGACAGGGTTCACTCTGTACACAGGGTTAGTCTGGACAGGGGTCACTCTGTACACAGGGTCAGTGCAGGCAGGTGTCACACTGTACACAGGGTCAGTGCGGGCAGGGGTCACTCTGTACACAGTGTCAGTGTGGTCAGGGGTCACTCTGTACACAGCGTCAGTGTGGTCAGGGGTCACTCTGTACCCAGGGCCAGAGTGGACAGGGGTCACTCCGTACACAGGGCCAGAGTGGACAAGGGTCACTGCATACAGAGGCAGCCTGGACAGGGGTCACTTGGTATACAGGGTCACTGTGGACAGAGATTACTCTGTACACAGGGTCAGTGTGGACAGGGATTACTCTGTACACAGGGTCAATGTGGTCAGGGGTCACTTTGTACACAGGGGCCATTAGGTGTTAAGTTTACTCTGTCAAGTGTTAACTCACTTTTTGCTCTGATGGCCTTGTTAGCATATTATATTCTGAAATAGCCTGAAAGATGAAAACACAGAAACAAATCCATCAATAAATCCTGTGTTCGTTCTCTACACTGGCTACTGCAGTATACAGACTCACTGGTGCTTAAGTCGCTGCCCACCACCTGCCAATTTAGTTGAAATCCTCCCCAACCACTCTAGTGAACAGTCTAGTTGAGGTACGGCCTGCCCCTTTTGAATATATGACTCCTGCCCCAGAACTATTCCCAATGGCCTATGAATCTGAAGCCCTCCCTCCCTTCCTCCTGCACTCTGCCTCAAGCCCGCATCTATTCTCCCCAGTTTCCTATTTCTACTCTTGCTAGCGCCTGGCACTGGGAGTAATCCAGAGATTACTACCTTCAAGATCCTACTTTTTAACTTCCTCCCTAGCTCCTGAAAAAACTTACCAGAGGACCTCAGCACCTGATCTCTTGATGAACTTGGTATCAATGCACTTGTGGGAGAATGATGGAGACTTAATAACAAAAAAATGGCTTAAAAGCGTTGAGAATCACACACTTAATATTCAACAAAAGTTTTCAGAAGAGATAGAGGAGGAGGAAAGGAAGGTGGGGTGGCAGTACTGATTAGGGAAGACATTGTAGTGTTCGAAAGAGGGGATCTTCTTGAGGGGACAAGGACAGAATCCAATTGGTTATAGTTGAGAAACACTACGAGAGGTATTCTATAGGCCTTCAAATAGTGAGAGGATAAGAGGCACAAATCTGCAGGGAAATCGCTGAGATATACAAGAGCTGTAGCGTGGTGATATTGGGGGGTTTTAATTATCTAAATATCAGCTGGAATAATGTTAGCATAGTAAGAAATTCTGAACTGTGTTCAGGAGAACTTCCTTGACCAGAATTTTCTCTTCCAACTCAAAAAGAGACATTGCTGGGTCTGGTGCTAGGAATGAAGTGGGCCAAGTGTCTGTGGAGGAACACTTGGGTCAGAGTGGTCATTGTATCATAAGGTTTAGATTAAGTAAAAAGCAAGAAACAATCTAAAGTAGAGCTTCTAAATTGGAAGATGATAAATTTCAATGGCATGTTGGGAGTGTGTACCCCAGTTAAATAGAACTGATAGGAAAATCTGTAATGAACCAGTGGGTGACCGTTAAGGAGGACATGTTTAAGATACAGGCTAAGGACATTCTGACAAGTGTGAAAGGCAGGGGAAGAAAGGCCAGGGTCCCTGCTTTATGAAACAAAAGAGAGTCTATGATGCATGTCAGGTGAATTATTTGAACAAGAACCTGGCCAAACACAATAAGTTGAGAGGCAAAGGGAAGAGGGAAAATAAGAAATTAAGGCCCAAGAGTGAATATAAGAGTAAAATGGGAGTTAGCATAAAAGGGAACCCCAAAATATTCCACCGGATAAGTAATATTCGCGCCACACAAGTGCCGGGCAATGATCACACCACAAGAGAGAATCTAGCCATCGACCCTTGACATTCAATGGCATTACCATCACTGAATCCCCCACTATCATCATCCTGGGATTACCATTGACCAGGAACTGAACTAGCCATATAAATACTGTGGTTACAAGAGCAGGTCAGAGACTAGGAATCCTGCAATGAATCATTCACCTCCTGACTCCCCAAAGCTTGTCCCCATCTACAAGGCACAAGTCAGGAGTGTGATGGAATACTCCTCACTTGCCTGGGTGAGTGCAGCTCCCACAACACTCAAGAAGTTCGACATCATCCAAGACAAAGCACCCCATCCACAAATACTCACTACCTCCACCACTGACACACAGTACACACTGCTGCCACTATCTACAAGATGCACTGCAGGAATTCACCAAGGCTTCTTATACAGCACCTTCCAAACCCACGTCCACTACCATCTAGAAGGACAAGGGCAGCAGATAAATGGGAACACCACCACCTGAAAGTTCCCCTCCAAGCCACTCACCATCCTGACTTGAAAATATATCGCCATTCCTTCACAGTCTCTGGATCAAAATCCTAGAACTCCCTCCCTAACAGCACTTACACCACATGGACTGTAGTGGTTCAAGAAGACAGCTCACCACCACCTTCTCAAGTAGCAATTAGGGATGAGCAACAAATGTTGGCCTAGCCAGCGACACTCTCATCCCATGAATGAATAAGAAATAAACCCTTCCTCACTGTCATGATCACCCCCCTAACATCACTTTGCTGATCACTGCCCTCCTCACTATTCCAATCATACACCTCCTCACTATCCCAATCATATACCTCCTCACTATCCCAATCATACACCTCCTCACTATCCCAATCAGCCCCTTCCTCACTATCCCAATCAGCCCCTTCCTCACTATCCCAATCACCCCCCTCCTCGGTCCCGCAATCACCCCTCCTTACTATCCCGATCACCCCCCTCCTCACTATCCTGATCACACTCCCTCCTCACTATGCCGATCACCCCCTACTACCCCGATCAACCAACTCCTCACTATCATGATCACCCCTCTCCTCACTATCCCGACCATCTCCCCTCCTCACTATCCCAATTACCCCCTGCTCACTATCCCGATCACCATCCCCTCCTCACTATCCCGATCACCCATCTCCTCACTATCCTGATCAGCCTCCTCCTCTTTATCCTGATCACCCAGAATTAGAGATCCAAGGGACCAGGGAGAATGAGGAGTTGAAGGAAATTAGTATAAGTAAGAAGGTCGTGTTGGAGAAATTAATGGGACTGAAGGTTGATAAGTCCCCGGGAGCTGATGTTCTACACTCCCAAGTGAGGAAAGAAGTTGCTGTGGAGATCGTGGATGCATTGGTGATCATCTTCCATAATCCTATAGATTCTGGAATGGTTCCTGCAGATTGGAAGTAGAAAATGTCACCCCACTCTTTAAGAAGGAAGGGAGAGTGAAAACAGGGAACTACAGACCTGTTGGCCTTACATCATTGGTAGGGAAGATGCGATAATCTATTATAAAGAATGTGATAAATGGAGTAGTCAGGGGTAGTGAAGAGGGGGCTGATCTGGGAGAGTGAGGAGTGAATTAATCAGTGATAGTGAGGGGGGGGGGGCTGATCCAGGATAGTGAGGAGGGAGTTAATCAGCGATAGTGAGGGGGGGGGCTGATCCGGAATAGTGAGGAGGGGGCTATTCCGGGATAGTGAGGGGGGCTGATCCGGGATAGTGAGGGGGGCTGATCCGGGATAGTGAGGGGGGGCTGATCCGGGATAGTGAGGTGGGAGTTAATCGGTGATAGTGAGGGGGGATTGATCCGCGATACTGAGGGGCGGCTGATCCAGGATAGTGGGGAGGGTGTTAATCAGTGATAGTGAGGGGGGGTCTGATCCGGGATAGGGTCGGGGCGGGGGGGGGGGGGGGGGTGCTGATCCAGGATAGTGAGGGGGGGGCTCATCCGGGATACTGAGGGGGGGGGGGGCTGATCCGGGATAATGAGGGAGGGGGGGCTGATCGGGGATAATGAGGGGGGTGTTGATCCGGGATAATGAGGGGGGGGCTGATCGGGGATAGTGAGGATGGAGTTAATCAGTGATAGCGAGGGGGGGCTGATCCGGGGTAGTGTGCGGGGGGCCCATCCGGGAGTGTGAGGAGTGGGTTAATCAGGGATAGTGGGAGGAGGCTGATCCGGGATAGTGAGGAGGGGGCTGATCCGGGATAGTGAGGAGGGGGCTGATCCGGGATAGTGAGGGCGGGCTGTTCCGGGATTGCGAGGAGGGTGCCAATCAGTGATAGTGAGGGGGGGCTGATCCGGGTTAGTGAGGATGGGGCTAATCGGGGGTAGTGAGGAGGGGGTTATTCAGTGATGGTGAGGGGAGTGCTGATCCAGCAGAGTGAGGGGGGGGCCGATCCAGGATAAAGAGGTGGGGGGGGGGGGGCTGCTCCGTCATAGTGAGGAGGGGGCTGATCCGGGATAGTGAGGGGGGGGCTGATCCGGGATAGTGAGGGGGGGGCTGATCCGGGATAGTGAGGAGGGGGCTGATCCTGGATAGTGAGAGGGGGCTGATCCGGGATAGTGAGGAGGGGGCTGATCCGGGATAGTGAGGGGGGGCTGATCTGGGATAGAGAGGAGGGGGTTAATCAGTGTAAGTGAGGGGGGGGCTGATCCGGGGTAGTGAGGGGGGAATTAATCAGTGATAGTGAGGGGGGGGCTGCTCCGTGATAGTGAGGGGGGGGCTGATCCGTGATAGTGAGGGGGGGGCTGATCCGGGATAGTGAGGGGGGGGCTGGCCCGGGATAGAGAGGGGGGGACTGATTCTGGATGGCGAGGGGGGGGCTGCTCCGTGATAGTGAGGGTGGGGCTGATCCGGGATAGTGAGGTGAGGGTTAATCAGTGATAGTGAGTGAGGGGGGGGCTGATCCGGGGTTGTGAGGAGGGAGTTAATCAGTGATAGTGAGGGGGGGGCTGATCCGAGATAGTGAGGGGGGGGGGGCTGGTCCGGGATAGTGAGGGGATGGGGGGCTGATCCGGGATAGTGATGGGGGAGTTAATCAGTGATAGTGAGGGGGGGCTGATCCAGGATAGTGAGGGGCGGGGGGGGGGGGGCTGATCCGGGATAGTGAGGGGGGGTGGGGGGGGCTGATCCGGGATAGTGAGGAGGGAATTAATCAGTGATGGTGAGGGGGGGGGGGTTATCCAGAATAGTGAGGAGGGCGCTATTCCGGTATAGTGAAGGGGGGGCTGATCCGGGATAGAGAGGGGGAGACTGATTCTGGATAGCGAGGGGGGGGCTGATCGGGGATAGTGAGGAGGGAGTTAATCAGTGATCGTGAGGGGGGGTCTGATCCGGGATAGTGAGGAGGGGGCTGATCCGGGATTGTGAGGAGAGGGTTAATCAGTGATAGTGAGGGTGGGGCTAATCAATGATAGTGAGGGGGGGCTGATCCGGGATAGTGGGGGGTGGGCTGATCCGGGGTTGTGAGGAGGGAGTTAATCAATGATAGTGCGGGGGGGCTGGTCCGGGATAATGAGGAGGGGGCTGATCCGGGGCAGTGAGGGGGGGACTGATCTGGGATAGTGAGGAGGGAGTTAATCAGTGATAGACTGGGGGTGGGGCTGATCCAGCATAGTGAGGAGGGAGCTGATCCAGGATAGTGAGGAGGGGGTTTATGAGTGATAGTGAGAGGGGGCTGATCTAGGGTAGTGAGGGGGGGGGCTCATCCGGGATAATGAGGAGGGGGCTGATCCGGGATAGTGAGGGGAGAGTTCATCAGTAATAGTGAGGGCAGGGCTATTCCGTAATAGTGAGGCGGGGGCTGTTCTGGGATAGTGAGGAGGTGGGGGGCTGATTCAGGATAGCGAACGGTGGCTGACCCAGGACAGTGAGAAGGGAGTTAATCAGTGATAGTGAGGAGGGGGCTGATCTGGGATAGTGAGGAGGGGGCTACTCCGGTATAGTGAGGGGGGGGGCTGATCCGGGATAGAAAGGGGGAGATTGATTCTGGATAGCGAGGGGGGGGCTGATCCGGGATAGTGAGGAGGGAGTTAATCAGTGACAGTGAGGGGGTGGGGGGAGCTGATCAATGATTGAGAATGGGGGACTGATCCGGGGATGTGAGGGGCTTGATCCGGGCTAGTGAGGAGGGGGCTGATCCGGGATAGTGAGGAGGGGGTTTATCAGTGATAGTGAGGGGGGCTCATCCGGGATAGTGAGGGGGGGGCTGATCCGGGATAGTGAGGAGAGGGTTAATCAGTGATAGTGAGGGGGGGGGGGGGGGCTGATCAATGATAGTGAGGGAGGGGGGCTGATCCGTGATAGTGAGGGGGGGGCTGATCTGGGATAGTGAGGAGGGGGGGCTGATCCGTGATAGTGAGGGGGGGGGGCTAATCCGTGATAGTGAGGGGGGGCCTGATCCGGGATAGTGAGGAGGGGGCTATTCCAGTATAGTGAGGGGGGGGCTGATCCGGGATAGAGAGGGGGAGATTGATTATGGATAGCGAGGGGGGGCTGATCCGGGATAGTGAGTGGGGGCTGATCGGGGATAGTGAGGTGGGAGTTAATCAGTGATAGTGAGGGGGGGACTGATCCGGGGTTAAGAGAATGAGGTTAATCAGTGATAGCGAGGGGGGATATGATCCGGGATAGGGAGGGGGGGCTGATTCGGGATAGTAAGGGGGGGGCTGATCCGGGATAGTTAGGGGGGCAGATAGTGATAGTGGGGGGGGGGCTGAACCGGGGTAGTGAAGAGGAGGTTAATTAGTGTAAGTGAGGGGGGGCTGATCTGGGATAGTGAGGTGGGGGCTGATCTGGGGTAGTGAGGAGGGGGTTAATCAGTGTAAGTGAGTGGGGGTCTGATCCGGGATAGTGAGGGGGGGCAGATCTGGGATAATGAGGGGGGAGGGCTGGCGCGGTATAGTGAGGGGGGGTCTGATCCGTGATAGTGAGGTGGGGGCTGATCCAGGGTAGTGAGCGGGGGGCTGATCCAGGATAGTGAGGAGGGAATTAATCAGTGATAGTGAGGAGTGGCTGATCTGGGATAGTGAGGAGGGGGCTGATCCGGGATAGTGAGGAGGGGGTTAGTCAGTGATAGTGAGGGGGGGCTGATCCGGGATAGTGTGGGGGGCTGATCTGGGGTAGTGTGGGGGGCTGATCTGGGGTAGTGCGGAGGGTGTTAATCAGTGTAAGTGATTGGGGGCTGATCCGGAACAGTGAGGGGGGGAGATCTGGGATAATGAGGGGGGGACTGATGCGGGATAGTGAGGAGGGGGCGGATCCGTGATAGATAAGGGAGGGCTGATCAGGGGTAGTGTGCGGGGGGCTGATCCGGTGTAGTGAGGAGGAAGTTAATCAGTGATAGTGAGGAGGGGGTTAGTCGGTGATAGTGAGGGGGGGGTTAGTCGGTGATAGTGAGGGGGTCTGATCCGGGATAATGAGGAGGGGGCTGATCCGGGTAGTGAGGGATGGGGGGGGCTTATCCAGGATAGTGAGGGTGGGGCTGATCCGGGATAGTGAGGGGGGGGCTGATCTGGGATAGTGAGGAGGGGGCTGATCCGGGATAGTGAGGGGGGGGCTGATCCGGGGTAGTGAGCCGGGGCCTGATCCGGGACATTGAGGGGGGACTCATTCAGGCTAGTTTGGGGGGGCTGATCCGGGGTTAAGGGCAAGGGGTTAGTCAGTGATAGTGACGGGGGGCTCATCCGGTATAGTGAGGATGGGGCTGATCCGGGTAGTGAGGGAGGGGGCTGATCCGGGATAGTGAGGGGGAGCTGCTCCAGGATAGTGAGTGGGGGGCTGATCCGGGATAATGAGGGGAGGGCTGATCCGGGATAGTGAGGGGGGGGCTGATCCGGGATAGTGAGGGGGGGGCTGATCCAGGATAGTGAGGGGTGGGGCTGATCCGGGATAGTGAGGGGGGCTAATCAGTGATAGTGAGGGGGGTGGCTGATCCGGGATAGTGAGGGGGGTTGTTCCGGGGTTGTGAGGAGTGAGTTAATCAATGATAGTGTGGGGGGGCTGATTCGGGATAGCTAGGGGAGGGCTGATCTGGGATAGTGAGGGGGGGGCTGATCCGGGATGTTGAGGGGGGGCTGATCCGGGATAGTGAGGGGGGGGCTGCTCCGGGATAGTGAGTGGGGGGCTGATCCGGGATAATGAGGGGAGGGCTGATCCGGGATAGTGAGGGGGGGGCTGATCCGGGATAGTGAGGGGGGGGCTGATCCGGGATAGTGAGGGGTGGGGCTGATCCGGGATAGTGAGGGGGGCTAATCAGTGATAGTGAGGGGGGTGGCTGATCCGGGATAGTGAGGGGGGCTGTTCCGGGGTTGTGAGGAGTGAGTTAATCAATGATAGTGTGGGGGGGCTGATTCGGGATAGCTAGGGGAGGGCTGATCTGGGATAGTGAGGGGGGGGCTGATCCGGGATAGTGAGGGGGGCTAATCAGTGATAGTGAGGGAGGGCTGATCCGGGATAGTGAGGAGGGGGTTAATCAGCGATAGTGAGGAGGGGGCTGATCCGGGATAGTGAGGAGGGAGTTAATCAGTGATAGTGAGGGGGGTGGGGGGCTGATCTGTGATCGTGAGGGGGGAGCTGACCAGGATAGTGAGGGGGGGGGCTCATCCGCGAGTATGAGGAGGGGGTTAATCAGTGATAGTGAGGGGGGGGCTGATCTGGGATAGTGAGGGGGGGGCTGATCCGGGATATTGAGGAGGGGGCTGATCCGGGATAGTGAGGAGGGGGCTGATCTGGGATAGTGAGGAGGGGGTTTATCAGTGATAGTGAGGGGGGCTCATCCGGGATAGTGAGGGGGGGGGGGCTCATCCGGGATAGTGAGGAGGGGGGCTGATCCGGGATAGTGAGGGGGGGGCTCATCCGGGAGTGAGAGGAGGGGGTTAATCAGTGATAGTGAGGGGGGGGCTGATCTGGGATAGTGAGGGGGGGGGCCTGATCTGGGATAGTGAGGGGGGGGCTCATCCGGGATAGTGAGGGGGCGGGTGTGGGCTGATTCGGGATAGTGAGGGGGGGCTGATCCAGGACAGTGAGAAGGGAGTTAATGAGTGATAGTGAGGCAGGGGCTGATCCGGGATAGTGAGGAGGGAGTTAATCAGTGGGGGGGGGGCTGATCCGGGATAGTGACAGGGGGGCTGATCCGGGATAATGAGGAGGGGGCTGGTCCGGGATATTGAGGGGGTGGCTCATTCAGGCTAGTGAGGGGGGGGCAGATCCGGGGATAAGAGGAGGGGGTTAATCAGTGATAGTGAGGGGGGGCTGATCCGGGATAGTGAGGTAGGGACTGATCCGGGGTTAAGAGGATGGGGTTAATCAGTGATAGTGAGGGGGGGTCTGATCCGGGATAGGGAAGGGGGGGAGCTGATCCGGGATAGTTAGGGGGGCTGATCTGGGATAATGAGGGGGGAGCTAATGCGGAATAGTGAGTGGGGGACTGATCCGGGATAGTGAGGAGGAGGTTAATCAGTGATAGTGAGGAGGGGGTTAATCAGTGATAGTGAGGGGGTGGTTGATCCGGGATAATGAGGGAGGAGTTAATCAGTGATAGTGAGGAAGGGGTTAAGCAGTGATAGTGAGGGGGGGTTGATCCGGGGTAGTGAGTGGGGTGCTGGTCCGGGATGGTGAGGGAGGAGTTAATCAGTAATAGTGAGGGCGGGGCTATTCCGGGATAGTGAGGAGGGGGTTAATCAGTGATAGTGAGGGGGGGGCTGATCTGTGATCGTGAGGGGGGGCTGTTCCGGGATAGTGAGGGGGGGGGGCTGATCTGGGGTAGTGGAGGGGGCTGATCCGGGATAGTGAGGGGGGGCTGTTCCGGGATAGTGAGGGGGGGACTGATCCGGGATAGTGAGGAGGGGGCTGATCCGGGATAGTGAGGGGGGTGCTGATCCGGGATAGTGAGGAGGGGGCTGATCCGGGATAGTGAGGGGGGGCTGATCCGGGATAGTGAGGAGGGGGCTGATCCGGGATAGTGAGGAGGGGGCTGATCCGGGATAGTCGAGGGGGGGCTGATCCGGGATAATGAGGAGGGGGCTGATCCGGGATAGTGAGGGGGGGCTGATCCGGGATAATGAGGGGGGGGCTGATCCGGGATATTGAGGTGGGGGCTGATCCAGGATAGTGAGGAGAGGTTTTATCAGTGATAGTGAGGGGGGGCTGATCCAGGGTAGCGAGCGGGGGCCTGAGCCGGGAGAGTGAGGAGGGGGTTAATCATTGATAGTGAGGAGGGGGCTGATCCGGGATAGTGAGGAGGGGGCTGATCTGGGATAGTGAAGAGGGAGTTAATCCGTGATAGTGAGGGGGGGGGCTGATCCAGGATAGTGAGGAGGGAGTTAATTAGTGATAGTGAGGTGGGGGGGGGCTGATCGGTGATCGTGAGGGGGGAGCTGACCGGGATAATGAGGGGGGGCTCATCCAGGAGTGTGACGAGGGGGTTAATCAGTGATAGTGAGGGGGGGGCTGATATGGGATAGTGAGGGGGGGGCCTGATCCGGGATAGTGAGGAGGGGGCTGATCCGGGATAGTGAGGAGGGGGCTGATCCGGGATAGTGAGGAGGGGGCTGATCCGGGATAGTGAGGGGGGCTCATCCGGGATAGTGAGGGGGGCTCATCCGGGATAGTGAGGCGGGGGCTGTTCCAGGGTAGTGAGAGGGGCGATGGGCTGATTCGGGGTAGTGAACGGGGGGCTGATCCAGGACAGTGAGAAGGGAGTTAATCAGTGATAGTGAGGAGGGGGCTGATCCGGGATAGTCGAGGGGGGGCTGATCCGGGATAATGAAGAGGGGGCTGATCCGGGATAGTGAGGAGGGGGCTGATCCGGGATAGTGAGGGGGGGCTGATCCGGGATAGTCGATGGGGGGCTGATCCGGGATAATGAGGAGGGGGCTGATCCGGGATAGTGAGGGGGGGCTGATCCGGGATAGTGAGGGGGGGGGCTGATCCGGGATAGTGAGGGGGGGGGGGCTGATCCGGGATAGTGAGGAGGGAGTTAATTAGTGATAGTGGGGGGATAATGAGGAGGGGGCTGATCCGGGATATTGAGGGGGGGGCTCATTCAGGCTAGTGAGGGGGGGGCTGATTCGGGGTTTAAGGGGAGGGGGTTAGTCAGTGATAGTGAGGTGGGGGCTCATCTGGTATAGTGAGGGGGGGGCTAATCAGTGATAGTGAGGGGGGGGCTGATCCGGGATAGTGAGGGGGGGGCTGATCCGGGATAGTGAGGAGGGGGCTGATCCAGGATAATGAGGGGGGGCTGATTCGGGATAGTGAGGGGGGTGGGGGGGCTGATCTGGGTTAGTAAGGGGGGGGGCTGATTGGAATAGTGAGGGGGGGGCTGATCGGAATAGTGAGGGGGGGGCTGATCCGGGATAGGTAGGGGGGCTGATCTGGGATAGTGTGGAGGGGGTTAATCAGTGTAAGTGAGGAGGGTCTGATCCAGGATAGTGAGGGAGGGACCGATCTGGGATAATGAGGTGGGGGTGGGGGGGGGGGAGAGTTCATCAGTAATAGTCAGGGCAGGGCTATTCCGCGATAGTGAGGCGGGGGCTGTTCCGGGATAGTGAGGGGGGGGATTAATCAGTGTTATTGAGGGGGAGGGTGGGGGGGGGGGGCTGATCCGGGATAGTGAGGGGGGGGCTGATCTGGGATAGTGAGGGGGGGGCTAATCAGTGATAGTGAGTGGGGGGGGGGGGGGTGGGGGGGTTGTTCCGGGGTTGTGAGGAGGGAGTTAATCAATGATAGTGTTGGGGGGCTGATTCGGGATAGCGAGGGGAGGGCTGATCTGGGATAGCGAGGGAGGAGTTAATCAGTAATAGTAAGGGCGGGCTATTCTGGGATAGTGAGAGGGGGGCTGATCCGGGAAAGTAAGGGAGGGCTGATCCGGCATAGTGAGGAGGGGCAGATCTGGGATAATGAGAGGGGGGCTGATGAGGTATAGTGAGGAGGGGGCTGATCCGGTATATTGAGGGGGGGGGCTGATCCGGGATAGTGAGGAGGGAGTTAATCAGTGATAGTGAGGGTGAGGCTGATCCGGGATAGTGAGGGGGGGGGGGGGGTTAGTCAGTGATAGTGAGGGGGGGGGGCTGATCTGGGACAGTGAGGAGGGGGCTGATTTGGGATAATGAGGGGGGGGTGGCTGATTCGGGATAGTGAGGAGGGGACTGATTTGGGATAGTGAGGAGGGGGCTGATTTGGAATAGTGAGGAGGGGGCTGATTTGGAATAGTGAGGAGGGGGCTGATTTAGGATAGGGAGGAGGGGGCTGATTTGGGATAGTGAGGAGGGGGATGATCTGGGATAGTGAGGAAGGGGCTGATTTGGGATAGCGAGGGGAGGGCTGATTTGGGATAGTGAGGGGGGGCTGATCTGGGATCATGAGGGGGGGCTGATCTGGGATCGTGAGGGGGGGCTGATCTGGGATCGTGAGGGGGGGCTGATCTGGGATCGTGGGGGGGGGCTGATCTGGGATCGTGAGGGGGGGGTTAATCAGTAATAGTGAGGGAGGGCTGTTCCGTTATAGTGAGGAGGGGGTTAATCAGTGATAGTGAGGGGGGGCTGATCCGGGATAGTGATGGGGGGGGCTGAAGCGTTATAGTGAGGAGGGGGTTAATCAGTGATAGTGATCGGCGATATTAAGTAGGTACATTTCGGAAATCGTAAACATTATTGGAGTGTCAGGACAGCTGTAGTCCCGCGAGGTCAGGTCTGATCTGTAAACTAACCCCTTCTCCTCATCCTTGCCTTATAACCTTTAATACCTTTGATTAACAAAATCCATCAACCTCAGATTTCAAATGAACAAGATTAACTGCTTTTTCAAAATCTCTGCAGGCTCTATCTGATAAGCTGATCATTTTCGGTGTTCAGGCATTCTCTCCTTATTGATAGAATCTAATAATACCCCAAAGCCAATGTGAAGCTAACAGCTCTTGTGTCCCTGTGTCACCTTTTTTAAATAACGCAGTGATATTATAATATACTAACCTAGAGGAATGTTCCTGAATCAGAACTTTGAAATGTAACAGTTTAGGACATTTGCAATGTCCTCAACTATTTCCATTAAAACCTGAGATGGAAACTTTCTAGTCCTGGCAATTTGTCATTCTTTAGTCCCCATTATTTTCTTCATTATTCTTATTTTGCTAACATCCTTGATTCAATGTTAGTTTCCTTAGGATGAATGGAATTCTGGTCTCTTTCTCTATTAGAAATACTGATGCAAGGTAATGTTTTAACATGCTCTTTACTTTCATTGACATTGATCAGCATTTTCAGTATTTATTGCTCCTGACCATTCTCTTTTTCATAATGTCATTGTAAAAGACATTTGCATTGATTTTGATATCCCTACAAGCTTCTTTTCATATTCCTTTTTGTAATTCTTACTGTGTGGTTTGTCACCTTCCAGATGTCAGTACTTGTGCTACTTGCATTCTTGTACCCTTTTTCTTTCAGTTTCATATTGTCTCTTACCGCTTTAGTTGCCCATGGCTATGTTTTTTTGGCAAGTCGAACTCTTGTCCTTTACGGGTGTAAACTGGTTCTGTGTCACATTAAATTCATATGAACATATGAATTAGGAGCAGGAGTAGGCCACTCGGCCCCTCAAGCCTGCTCTGCCATTCAATAAGATCATGGCTGATCTGAATGTAACCTCAATCCCACATTCCTGCCCATCCCCAGTAAACTTTCAGCCCCTTGTTAATCAAGAATCTATCTAACCCTGCCTTAAAAATATTCAAAGACTCTGCTTCCACCGCCTTTTGAGGAAGAGAGTTTCAAAGACACACAACCCTCAGAGAAAAAAATTTCTCCTCATCTCTGTCTTAAATGGGCAACCCCTTATTTTTAAACAGTGGCCCCTAGTTCTAGATTCTCCCACAAGAGGAAACATCCTCTCCACATCCACACTGTCAAGACCCCCTCAGGATCTTAAAGATTTCAATCAAGTCGCCTCTCACTCTTCTAAACTCCAGTGGATACAAGCCTAACCTGTCAACTTTTCCTCATAAGACAACCCTCCCATTCCTGGTATTAGTCTAGTAAACCTTAGCTGAACAACTTCTAACGCATTTACATCTATCCTTAAATAAGGAGACCAACACTGTACACAGTACTTCAGATGTGATCTCACCAATGCCCTGTACAACTGAAACATAACCTCCCTACTTTTGTAATCAATTCCTCTCACAATAAATAACATTCTATTAGCTTTCCTAATTACTTGCTGTACCTGCAGACTAACCATGTGTGATGCACTAAGACACACAGATCCCTCTGAATCTCAGAGCTCTGAAATCTCTCATCATTTAGATATTAAGCTTCTTTTTCATTCTTCCTGCCAAAATGGACAATTTCACATTTGCCCACATTATACTCAATTTGCCAGATCTTTGCCCATTCACTTAACCTATCTATGTCCCTTTGTAGCCTTCTTATGTCTTCTTCACAATTTACTTTCCTACCTATCTTTGAGTCGTCGGCAAATTTAGCAAACATATCTTCAGTCCCTTCATTCAAGTCATTTATATAAATTGTAAAAAGTTGAAACCCCAGCACTGTGGCACACCACTTGTCACATCCTGCCAATCAGAAAAAGACCCTTTTCTGTCAACTCTCTGCTTCCTGTTAGCCAGCCAATCTTCTATCCATCCCAATACATTACCTCCTACACCATAAGCTTTTATTTTCTGCAACAACCTTTGATGTGGCACTTTATCAAATGCCTTCTGGAAATCTAAGTACAGTACATCTACCAATCCCCCTTTATCCATTAACAGGATTGCTCTGTAGACAATGCACAGTCTCTGTCTTGTCCTGTTTGAAGTCAGCCTTACCTAAATCTAGAGTCTGAGTGGCTGTTTTGCACTTCTCCCTTTCAAACCCAAAGTTGAACTTGATAAATGTTCATGTAGAATTTGGCTGTTCACCAAGTATGGCTTTCGTTAACTAATTGATATTTTTAAGGATGTTCCCAGGAATTAGCGGTAAAAGTTACAGACGGCTAGTAAAATGGAGGATGTTTTTCTCTTTCTTGGGGTGTGGGCATTAGCTGCCCATCCCTAATTGCCCTTGAACTGTGTTTGGGTTTTGGAAATGCAGTGCTGTGCTGACTGGCTTGTCAAGTCATGTAACTCTGCCTCTGGGGGCAGAGATCTTAAGATCAGTTCAAGAAAGACTTTTCACAGACACACACTAAAGAAGACTGCTGTCCTTATAGATGAAACAAACTGAGTGGCTCATCACACCATTTCAGAGGGCAGTTAAGAGTCAACCACATTGCTGTAGGTCTGGAGTCACATGTAGGCCAGACCAGGTAAAGATGGCAGATTCCCTTCCCTAAAGGACATTAGTGAACCAGATGGGTTTTTACAACAATTGACAATGGTTTCCTGGTCATCATTAGACTTTTAATTCCAGATTTTTATTGGATTCAAATTTCACCATCTGCTGTTACCCTGGGTATCTGGAATACTAGCCTAGTGATAACACCATTATGCCATCACCTCCCCCTCGTGGTGTTTTCAGACAGTAGGTTTTTAAGCAAGGAATAATTTACCACATGGAGACATCACAACAGGGACTTGAACCATAATCAGGCTATGGGGTCAGCTGTGGCTCAGTCAGTAGCACCCTCATCTTCAAGTCAAAACATTGTGGGTTCGAGTTACACTCAGAGCATTGAACACACAATCCAGGCTGACACGTCTGTACCTATACCTGTACTTCTATATACAGTAAATGCTGGACTGTAGGAGACAATGCCTTTCAGGTGAGATATTAAACTGAGGCCTTGTTTGACCCCTCAGCTCAATGTAAAAGATGGCACGATATCAAAGAGGAGCAGAGAAGATCTCCATGACGACTTTGTCAATACTTATAACTAAACCAACATGACAAATAAGAATGTTTAACTGACTTTTTAATCTTGTTTGTGGAATCATGCTTTGTACAAAATGGCTGCCACAGTTCCCTAAATTATAAATTCAAGTTATTTTGTTTGCAAAGAGTTCAGCGTTTGAAAAGGAAAAATCTAAAAGAACATGAGGAAATGGGGCTGTGGAAGAGAGCGGTCTTAGATTAGATGGGCTCAACAAAGCTGTGTTGGACTGAAGGAAGTACAGTGATAGCTAAACACAATCATCAACAAACTAAATTTAACTGAAAACTGCCCAGCAACTGAAATAATGCTTATCAGCACCGGAGGAATTGGAGGTATTGGACACTACTGAATCACAAAGAGGAGAGGGGCAAGTGGATAAGAGTGACCACAGTGGGAGTGGGGAGAATGGACAAGAGTGACCACAGTGGGAGTGGGGAGAATGGACAAGAGTGACCACAGTGGGAGTGGGGAGAATGGACAAGAGTGACCACAGTGGGAGATTGAACATCAGTTACCATAGTGGGAGTGGGGAGAGTGGACAGGAGTGACCACAGTGGGAGAGTGGACAGGAGTGACCATAGTAGGAGTGTGGTCAGGAGTGACCACAGTGGGGAAGCGGACAAGAGTGGCCACGCCGGGAGAGTGGACAGGAGTGACCACGCCGGGAGAGCGGACAGGTGCGACCACGCCGGGAGAGCGGACAAGAGCGACCACACCGGGAGAGCGGACAAGAGTGACCACGCCGGGAGAGCGGACAGGAGTGACCACGCTGGGAGAGCGGATAGGAGTGACCCCGCTGGGAGAGCGGACAGGAGTGACCACGCTGGGAGAGCAGACAGGAGTGACCCCGCTGGGAGAGCGGACAGGAGTGACCCCGCTGGGAGAGCGGACAGGAGTGACCTCGCTGGGAGAGCGGGCAGGAGTGGCCACGCTGGGAGAGCGGACAGGAGTGACCCCGCTGGGAGAGCGGACAGGAGTGACCACGCTGGGAGAGCGGACAGGAGTGACCACGCTGGGAGAGCGGACAGGAGTGACCCCGCTGGGAGAGTGGGCAGGAGTGGCCACGCTGGGATAGTGGACAGGAGTGGCCACAGTGGGGGAGCGAACAAGAGTGGCCACAGTGGGAATGAATAGAAGTGACCACAGTGGGAGAGTGGACAAGAGTGACCACAGTGGGAATTAATAGGAGTGATCACAATGGGAATGTTGCTGTTCCCTGTACTGGTTGTTGATCTTGCTTTTACTCTCTGTCTTTCACCCTCATTGTGAGAACATCTCACTGCATGGTCCCTCGTCCTGGGTGACCCATCCTCTAACAGAGTGATCCTCCGCTCACTATGCTGTAATCCAGAATGATCTTAAAGTAAGGCTCAGACATTATTGAAGCATTATTTCCTGGTTGAATTAGTTGTGTCTGCTTTCTTTCATTTTGATCACAAGAAGCGATAAGCAATCGAATGCCCTGGTTTACTCAGCTGCAAATAACCCCCCCCGGAACCCTCCCCCCGCCCCCCAACCCCACTACCCCCCCACCCCGAGCTGCTTACCTTTGGTCCCCTCTTGCGAGCGATCGTTTGTCCCAGTCTGCTGAGGAAGGAGATGGGTGACTTTGTGGCACTCACAATGTTGGATTTATCATGAAATCCCATCAGGTATTCTGTGAAGCAGAAACAAAAGCCCAAGGGTAAATGGAATTGTGCACAGATTTGAAGATTACAGTTATTGAATTGAATAGGGTAAATCTCAGCAAACAGTGAGTCACTTTATGACAGTGAATATTCTCATTAATTACTCCCTGTAACTGTGTAGATATTGGTAAAAGTTCTCATTAACACCATTTCCTGGGGAAGACCACTGGATACTTCCCTTCAGCTGAAAAACAAAGTTAACTACAATCTCTGCTTTCTGTAGATTATCCACAGAGTCACTCTCCATTTCATCCAATGGGCTTCAATTTTGCTACCAAGTCTAATATGTGGATCTTTATCAAACTCTTTTGAAAGTCCACATTCCAAAGAAAGTCCACATTCAACTGCACTTCCCTCATCAAGATCCGTTATTTCATTAAAGAACATAGGATCAGTAGACCATTCAGCCCGTTGAGCCTGATCAAACATTCAATACGATCATGGCTGATCGGACGCTTTTGCCCACGCTATCCCCATTGCCCTTTACATTATTGTTAATCAGAAATACACCAATCTCTACCTTAAACATACTCAATAACTGAGCTTCCACAGCCCTCTGGGGTGGAGAATTCCAAAGATTCACAACCCTCTGAGTAAAGAAGTTTCTTCTCATCTCGGTCCTAAGTGGCTTCCCCCTCATTTTGAAATTGTGTCCCCTGGTTCTAGACTCCTCAAGCAGGGGAAACATCTTACCTGCATCTACCCTACCTATTCCTTTAAGTATGATGATGGAGAGTAGACTGATGGGGTGGTAATTGGCCAGGTTGGATTTGTCCTGCTTTTTGTGTACAGGACATACCTGGGCAATTTTCCACATAGCTGGGTAGATGCCAGTGTTGCAGCTGTACTGAAACAGCTTGGTTAGGGGCGCAGTAAGTTTTGGAGTACAAGTCTTCAGTACTATTACTGGAATATTTTCAGGGTCCATAGCCTTTGCACTATCCAGTGCCTTCAGCCGTTTCTTGACATCACATGGAGTGAGTCGAATTGGCTGAAGACTGGCATCTGTGAGGCTGGGGACCTCCGGAGGAGGCCGAGATGGATCATCCACTTGGCACTTCTCGCTGAAGATTGTAACAAATGCTTCAGCCTTATCTCTTGCACTGATGTGCTGGGCTCCTCCATTATTGAGAAAGGGATCTTTTCAGTTGGTTCCCGACCACCTGCCCCACCTCCATTAAAACTGGAAATGATTGGGTTTGAGCCAGTTTGGGATTGGTTATAAGATTTTTAATATTTCGACATCCCAACAAACCCTCACTGTTTGAGGAAGGTAAAGTTACACCTGTGGTTCTAAAAGTTCTCATTAAGTGCCCCAGTAGTTGCCAAGAACCCACAAATACTGGTAAAATTCACATTTCCGATGGTTGAACTGCCAGCTGTCACTTAGACATGAGCAATGGACAGTCTGGCGAGGGTCTCTTCAGCCAGTGATACTCAACAAGGAATGTGGCGTGCAAACACAAGTCCAAAGACAGGACTGGTGAGCAGAGCACTGACTGGCTTCACCAAGTGAGTCCATCAGTTGAGTCAGTCCAATTCCCCACTGACAGCTCTCAGTGCTCACTGGGACAATACACAGCCTCCGATTGTAAATCATTTAACTTTAAAAAAAACTATCGCCGCTGTATGTTAGCTGCTCACCCTCTGGAGCTGTGTCCTTGAGCATTTCATAGAACTGTGACAGGTACATGACCATACTCAGTTTGTCTGGTTCACCCACCGCTGCCATTTCCTTTCCTGTCATTATGGGGGAAATTCCAAACTCCCGCTCAGCAACGTCAAACGCCATTTGGTTATTCCTCTCCACATCCTTCTCATTCATTTGATCAAAGTCTCTGCAGGTGGACAGGAAATAACACAGTTACATTCAACAACTACACCCAGCAATGTGAGGGCAGTCTGTACATAAAAAGGAACACTCCCATTTTAACCATCAATCATTTCCAGGGCAGGTACAGCCTCCAGGCCTGTCACCCCTGTAGCTGGTAAAATTACTGTCTCCGTAATGACAATTAGAGCTAAACACATTTATCTCTATTTGTGCAGCTAGTTTGTGCGAAGCATCAACAATTTCAGATAAAGATACTGACATTTTTATTTTACGCCTATTTGTAGGAACTTTATTCACTGTCTGTTTCTTTCTGTCCCACTCTGTTTGTCTTTACCCAAATCTCTATGCTTCTCTATTGCCTCGACTTTCCTCTTTAGATTTCTAACTCTCGCTTCACCTGACCCCTCCCTTCTTTTAATTTAAAGCCCTATCCTCACCTACCAACAACCTCTGCCAACCATGATACACATTACAGTCATAGCTTCACCGCACCCTCACATACGTGTAAGAACCATATCTTCAAGAACTATATTTTCTTTTAAAATTTGGAAGGACATTGCAATATATGGACACTTGGGAACTGACATGGATTTTTTTTTTAAAAAGGTCTTAAGTTCACCTTGGGCTGTGAGCAAGCATGTCTTTCCTTAGAAATCACATGACTTCACCTAACTGACCAGCATGGCCCTTGAGGAGGAGAGTTATTTGCCTATTTGAACTGCAATTACTTGAATTGATGGGGAAAAAAACTGCTTTAAAGGCAAAGGCCCTAGCAGTTTACTGGAAATAACCTGACAGAGATGAGTTATGTTTTGAACTTGTTTTTTTGAACTCTTGGGAATGAGCTCAGAACAGGAAAAGCTGCCCAGCTCATACTCTCCTTGCCTTGCTTGAAATACAATATGGCTATCAGTATCCAGCTAGGAATCCTCATTTCAGTGTATTAGGAAACTTGCAAGACTGAGACAAGAAGGATTGATCCAGCTCTATTCTCCTCCATGCTAAAGCTCCATTGGTGAGACCCTCCAGACATCTAAGCTAGCGACCCATCCTCACACGAGGGAGCAACAGATTGACAGCATCAAAACCCTGTCAACTTTATCCATAAGACCATAATACATAGGAGCAGAAATTAGGCCATTCGGCCAATCGAGTCTGCTCCGCCATTCAATCATGGCTGATAAGTTTATCAAACCCATTCTCCCGCCTTCTCCCCGTAACCTTTGATCCCCTTACCAATCAAGAACCTATCTATCTCGGTCTTAAATACACTCAATGACCTGGCCTCCACAGCCTTCTGTGGCAATGAATTCAATAGATTCACCACTCTCTGGCTAAAGAAGTTTCTCCTTTTTATAAGGATTTTTTCTTCAACTGCCCATCTCTGCAGAAACCATATTTGTTTGCCTTTTGTTTGTGTGTGTGTTTGCTGGGGAATTTCAAATGGAATAGATAGCTACACTTCCAGATTACAAATTGTGCATTAACCAGTTCTTGCAACTTGTTTGTAAAAAGAAGTTTTGTTTTATAATAAATCAATCATTCTGAGTTTATTGAAAAAAGCCTGGTTAAAGTCTCTTTTATTCTGGGTCTAACAGGTAAATAATTGGCCATTTTGGTGACTGAATTACACTTTTACACTAATGGTACGACATGTGGAGTAGTGGGGCTAGAGAAACTGTGCACTCCTCCCATCCCGGTCGTAACATACGTAATACTAATGCAAACCTCACACCCACATCTCACATCTTGCATATGCTGTCAGCTATTCAACCACGAAAGCCACATCACCTCAAACCCACTGACTGACACACTTGCCTCCCTCCTGCAGGATAAGGTAGTGCACAACCAGAGGCAGCAGGAGCTAACTGGTAGACAAGCATGGCTGCACGTCTTCAGTCACGACACAGCAGGACATGTTCCTCATTAGTGCAGCTATGACTGAAGCTGAAGCCACTGAAGCTGATGGTTTGCTCATACTGAATCCTCCTTCTCATACTCCAGTTCCCCTTCATCTCACAATCTCTTCTGATTTACAAGCTACAGGTGGTCTAAGCATGCAGCTCTTAATTGCCCCGTCACCACATTGTAACCCCACCCTTGTACCATTTACCTTTCAGATGCCCCCAGAAATGCCACCCAGCTAGGCAGTGGTGCAGGACTGTGAATTGCAAGAGGAAGAGACTGATGATGATGAAACACCAGCACCTGATCTCACACACTCAGCCACCAGCGCAGGCATGGCCCGTACATTCAAGGGAGGTAGAATTTGTGCTGAGCGAGGCCTGGCATAAGTGGCATGAAACCAGGACAGGGGAAAGGGTAGCATAGGTGCCAGCTCACCAGAAGGTGAAGTTGCACATGAATTCTGCTGCAGAAGACTTTGATGGAGCGGTGTACAGGAAAAGACAGATGGGTATGCATGCAGAAGGTCTTGGTGCATTGGCAGGCCTGCCAGAAAGCTTGTGGTCACAGTCAAGTAGCATGGAGGAGACTGGCACCTTGTCCAGAGCTTGAAATTCATCCTTTCCAACAAAGAAGCTGTGGCCAACTCCATTAGCACAGCTGTGGAACTGATCAGAAGGCAGTGTGGAATGACACAGACACTGCAGCACAGGCAAAAAGCACCCAATGTCTGACTGCTGCACTGGAGACTCAGACTGAACTCATAGAAGCTTAGTTTGCCATTACATCACAGCTGAGGGTAACAGTGTATGCAGTCTCTCACAGTAGTGCAGGAATATTGAGATTGCAGTGGGTTACAAGCAATGCAAACTCTCACAGCAGTGTAGCAATACTGCATTGGTGAGCGTACCAGGAAATGCAGTCTCACAGCAGTGCAGCAAAACTGCGACTGCTGAATGTACTGGGAGAATGCAGTCTCTCAAAGCAGTGCAGCAATAATGCAATTGCTGAGGTTAACGGAGAATGCAGTTCCTCACAGCAGTGCAGCAATAATGGGATTGTCTAGGGTACCAGGGAATGGAGTCTCCTACAGCAGTGCAGGAATAATGCGATAGATGAGGGTATCAGGGGAATGCTGTCTCTTCACAGCAGTGTAGCAATACTGCGATTGCTGGGGGTGCCAAGGGATGCAGCCTCTCAGATCAGTGCAGCAATATTGCAATTGCTGAGGGCACTGGGGAATGCAGTCTCTCAGAGAAGTGCAGCAATACTGGAATTGCTGAGGATACCGAGCAATGCAGTCCCTCACAGCAGTGCAGCAATAATGGGATTGCTGAGGGTACTGGGGGAATGCAGCCTCTCAGACAGTGCAGCAATAGTGTGATTGCTAAGGGTACCGGGCAATGCAGTCTCGGACAGCAGTGCAGCAATACTGTGATTGCTGAGGGTACCAGGGAATGCACACTCTCACAACAGCGCAGCAATAATGGGATTGCCAAGGGTGCCGGGGGAATGCAATCTCTCACAGCAGTGCAGCAAAATTGCGGTTGCTGAGGGTACCGGGGAAGTGCAGTGTCTCAGAACAGTGCAACAATACTGCGATTGCTGAGAGTACCAAGGAATGCAGTCCCTCACAGCAGTGCAGCAATAATGCCATTGCTGGGGGTACCAGGGAATGCAGTCTCTCAGAGCAGTGCAGCAATACTGGGACTGCTGAAGGTGCTGGGAAATGCAGCCTCTCACGGCAGTGCAGCAAAAATGTGATTCCTAAGAGCATCGGGGAATGCAGTCTCTCAGCAGTGCAGCAATACTGCGATTGCTGAGGGTACCAAGGAATGCAGTCTCTCACAGCAGCGCAGTAATACTGCAATTGCTGAGGTTTACCAGGGAATGCAGTCTCTCACAGCAGTGCAGCAACACTGCAATTGTTGAGGGTACTGGGGACAGCAGTCTCTGGGAGCTGTGCAGCAATACGGCGATTGCTGAGAGTAACAGGGATTGCCGTATCTCGGAGCAGTGCAGCAAAACTGCGGTTGCCGAGGGTACCCCGGAATGGAGTCTCTCACAGCAGTGCAGCAATAATGGGATTGCTGAGGGTACCGGGGGAATGCAGTCTCTCCCAGCAACGCAGCAATACTGCAATTGCTGAGGTTACCAGAGAATGCAGTCTCTCAGGTCTGTGTAGCAAAACAACGATTGCTCAGGGTGCCAGGGAATTCAGATTCTCAGAGCAGTGCAACAATATTGCAATTGTTGAGGGTACCAGGGAATGGCATATCTCAGAGCTATAATGTGGCAATAATGCGTTCACCGAGGGTATGGGGGAATGCAATCTCTCACAGCAGTGCAGCAATACTTCGATTGCTGAGGGTATGGGGGAATGCAGTCTCTCACAGCAGTGCAGCAATGCTGGGTTTGCTGGGGCACCACCCTGCGTTAGTGGATCTGTCAGAATTTTCCAGGACTCTTGGACACGGGTTTGGAAGCAGGGGATGGGGCCAAGAACATGAGGGAAAACCAAGTTGGAATGGGTCCTCAACTTGTTCCCATCTCTGGATGAATTTCCTAGAATTGGGCTGTGAATGGAATCGATAACCACTTGATCACGGGAGATAGGCAGATAATTGAGACAGTTAAGGCTCAAGTAGCAACCATTTAGCTGGAGGGGTACAAGTTGCTTGGTTAAAAGCAAAACATTGCGGATGCTGGAAATCTGAAACAAAAACAGAAACTACTGGAAAAGTTCAGCAGGTCTAGCAGTAAATGTGGATAAAGAAACAGAGTTAACGTTTCAAGTCTATATGACCCTTCTTCAGAGCTAAAGGCTTTTAAAGCTTTAGTTCTGAAGAAGGGTCAAGTTGCTCGGTGTTGCATTCTGTGAAGGAAATCAACTGGGAATTTTTTCCGTTTCTTCTCGAAAGTTTGGGTACGTTGGACTCACATCAGGTCCGGCCGGTAATGGTGGATGATGGCCGAAAGTGCCAGACCGCTCTTCCACGACGTGGTCAGGTCGATCACATTGACATTCTTATAACCCTGAGTCTGCTTCTGGCACCAGGCGAGTAGTTTATTTGATCGAGCCAAGGAGTCTGTAAAAACAAAAAGGACAGGAATTAGTGTGGAAAGAGGAGAGCGGGTACAGGATTAGAGGGGGCATATGGGATTATGTGAGCAGATACGGGTTTAGAGGAGCGGATACGGGATTAGGGGAGTGGATACAGGATTGGAGAGTGGATACTCAGTGGAGCACATACGGGATTATAGGAGCAGATTTTTAAAATTCATTTATGGGACGTGAGTGTCGCTGGCTGGGCCAGCATCTATTGCTGATACTTAATTGCCCTTGAGAAGGTGGTGGTGAGCTGCCTTTTTGAACCGCTGCAGTCCATGTGGGGTAGATACATCCACTGTGCAGTTAGGGAGGGAGTTCCAGGATTTTGACCCAGTGACAGTGAAGGAACGGTGATATATTTCCAAGTCAGGATGGTGAGTGACTTGGAGGGGAACTTCCAGGTGGTGGTGTTCCCATCTATCTGCTGCCCTTGTCCTTCTAGATGGTAGTGGTCGTGGGTTTGGAAGGTGCAGTCTAAGGGGCCTCGGTGAATTCCTGCAGTGCAGCTTGTAGATGGTACACACTGCTGCCACTGTGCGTTGGTGGTGGAGGGAGTGAATGTTTGTGGATGGGGTGCCAAATAAGCGGGCTGCTTTTTCCTGGATGGTGTCAAATTTCTTGAGTGTTGTGGGAGCTGCAATCACCCAGGCAAGTGGGGAGTATTCCATCACACTCCTGATTTGTGCCTTGGAGATGGTGGACAGGCTTTGGGGAGTCAGGAGGTAAGTTACTCAACGCAGGATTCCCAGCCTCTGACCTGCTCTTGTAGCCACAGTATTTATATGGCTAGTCCAGTTCAGTTTCTGGTCAATGGTAACATGGGCTGCTTCAGTATCTGAGGAGTTACGAATGCTGTTGAACATTGTGCAATCATGAGCGAACCTCTGACCTTATGATGGAAGGAAGATCATTGATGAAGCAGCTGAAGATAGTTGGACCGAGGACACTACCCTGAGTAACTCCTGCAGTGATGTCCTGGAATTGAGATGCTTGACCTCCAACAACCACACCCATCTTCCTTTGTGCTAGGCATGATTCTAACTAATGGAAAGTTTTCCCTGATTCCCATTGACTCCTGTTTTGCTAAGGCTCCTTGATGCCACACTGCTTAGCAATAACCTGCTTACTGATGCTCAGTTTGGGTTCTGCCAGGGCCACTCAGCTCCTGATCTCATTACAGTCTTGGTTCAAACATGGACAAAAGAGCTAAACGCCAGAGGTGAGGTGAGAGTGACTGCACTTGACATAATTGAGGCATTTCAATTATGGCAATTCAACAACGTTCTGTTGAAGGGTCATTCGGACTCGAAACGTTAACTGTGTTCCTCTCCGCAGATGCTGCCAGACCTGCTGAGTTTTTCCAGGTATTTTTGTTTCTGCTTGATAGCACTGTTGATGGCTCCTTCCATCACTTTACTGATGATGGAAAGTAGACTGATGGGGTGGTAACTGGCCGAGTTGGATTTGTCCTGCTTTTTGTGTACAGGACATACCTGGGCAATTTTCCACATTGCTGGTTAGATGCCAGTGCTGTAGCTGTTTTGGATCAGCTTGGCTAGGGGCGTGGCAAGTTCTGGAACACAAGTCTTCAGTAGTATTCAGTACCAGTTCCGAGGAAGAGTCATACAGACTCAAAACGTTAACTCCATTTCTCTCTCCGCAGATACTGTCAGACCTGCTGAGTTTTCCAGCATTTTCTGTTTTTATTTCTTCAGTACTATTGTTGGAATATTGTCAGGGACCAGAGCCTTTGCAGTATCCAGTGCCTTCAGCCGTTTCTTGATATCATGTGGACATTGGATTCGGGATTACAGGAGCAGATATGGGATTGGGCGAATGGATAACGGATTAGGAGAGCAGATACAGGATTAAGGGAGTGGATACAGGACTAGGGGAACAGGCGCAGGACATGGGGAACAGGCGCAGGACCAGGGGAACAGGCGCAGGACCAGGGGAACAGGCGCAGGACTAGGGGAACAGGCGCAGGACCAGGGGAACAGGCGCAGGACCAGGGGAACAGGCGCAGGACCAGGGGAACAGGCGCAGGACTAGGAGAACAGGCGCAGGACTAGGAGAACAGGCGCAGGACATGGGGAACAGGCGCAGGACATGGGGAACAGGCGCAGGACTAGGGGAACAGGCGCAGGACTAGGAGAACAGGCGCAGAACTAGGGAAACAGGCGCAGGATTAGGGGAACAGGCGCAGGATTAGGGGAACAGGCGCAGGATTAGGGGAACCGGCGCAGGATTAGGGGAACCGGCGCAGGATTAGGGGAACCGGCGCAGGATTAGGGGAACTGGCGCAGGACTAGGGGAACCGGCGCAGGATTAGGGGAACCGGCGCAGGATTAGGGGAACCGGCGCAGGATTAGGAGAGTGGATATGGGATTAAAGGAATAGATACGTGATTAGAGGAGTGGATATGCGATTAGGGACAGGATTAGAGGAGTGGACGCAGGATTAGGGACGATACTGGGGGAGTGGGTGTGGTGGGATACGTGCGGTTAGGAAGGTCGGGATTGTGGTAGGACAGTCATGTTGGGTCAGGCGGGAGGGTAGTTGGGTGGGTTCAGGCGAATAATTGCATCAGGTTGTAATCAGGTGGGGGGTATTTGGGTCCTGGGAGTGATAGTGCTAGAGAGGGTTGGGTAGGGCAGTGGTTGTCAGGTCAGGAGGGCAGGAGGTGGGAGAGAACCATGTTGGGTTGGGGGTTAGTCAGGTCAGGAAAGTGAGAATTGTGTCTGGGTGGTGGCAGGAGAAAGATGTCAGATTGGAGGGTGGTGTGGCTGCCAGGTCGAGGGGGTGGTGGGGGAGAGATGAGTCAGGTTGGGGTAGGCGACATGGGGATGGCGGGTCAGGAGGGGTGGTTGGGTCAGGTTGGGTGGCGGTGGTGGTGGTGGGAGAGACTGAGTTCAGGGGTGGGGTTGTAATCGAGTCGGTGGGGATGGCGGGAGAGAATCGTGTTGGATTGGGCTGTTAGTTGGATTGGGGTAATTGGGTCGGAGGCTGGTGATGGCTGGGAGTGTCAGGTCGGATCGTTTGTCAGTTTGAGAGGTTTCGTCAGGTCGGGGGTCGTGGCGGAAGAGAGTGTTGGGTCTGGGAGTGGTTGGGTGTCGGTGGGGGATGGGTACACAGTTCAGTTAGGTTGGTTAATCACTGTGTTAGATCAGGTTAACTAGTGTAACATTCCTCCGTAAGCATTCATGTATCTGACCTGAGTCTCTGACACTGAGCTCCCAGCAATTACAGAGCATGTGTCTGCGTCAGGACTTCCAGAGAGTCCCAACACCCAACACAGCTTTAAAACCAGATTTCATTGCTCTGGACATTGACCAGAATCTTCCAATGTCTCCCTTGTTCTTCCTACCAAAATGAATCATTTCACACTTCTCCCCATTGAACTTCAACTGTATTCTCTCTGTCCTCTCCACCAGCTAGCCTGTGTCCTTTTGAAGTTCTACACTGTTCTCCTCGCGGTTCACAATTTGTCCAAATTTCATATCATCCTCAAATTTTAAAATCATGCCCCATACACCAAGGTCTAAGGCATCAATATATGTCAGGAGAAGCAGCAGTGACCCCTGGGGAACTCCTCTACAAAACTTCCTCCAGCCCAAAAAACATCCATTAACGATCACTCCCTGTTTCCTGTCACTCAGCCAATTCCGTATCCACGTTGTTACTGTCCCTTTTATTTCATGATTTATTATTCCTTTATTTCATACCCTGCTTTGTTTGCTCACCAGGCTGTTTAAACTTTGGCGATTTAGGAATAGCAGCAGTTTCGCATCCTGGGAAGTCTTTTTGCTCTCCAGTATTATACAAGTGCCGGACCTAGTAACAGCAAAGAGACAGTGAGAGCTGCAGCACCTCAAAAGCTTTTACAGAGGTCAAATAAAACACCGTGTCCCACAACATTATTAACACTTATTATCCACGATGAGCAAAGCAGAATGCCAGGGACTGCGAGATGCCTGAGGCCATGATACGGGGCTGGGTTGCTAGCCATGCGTGTCTCATCATGGAGATTATGATTGGGAGGCTGATTTTTAAATTTAACAGCGCGGCCTGGTTTCCCAGAAACCAGGAGATGAGAGCAAAATGAAAATCGGAGTAGTTGACTTTTTAAACCATTGCTCTTGGGCTGAGACAAAGAGAGGAGCTTCCCCCAAATGCCTCAAACAAAGCTTCAGCCAAAAGCAGCCACTCACCAGGGTTACAATTAGCAACCGGGGTATCCTCAAGTCCCAGACCCTGATCTCCCCCCAAGCTGCCCCCACAGACCTCAACTTCCCTCTAGACCCCGACCTCCCCCCAGACTCCGACCTCCCCCCAAGCCCCAAATCTTCCCCAAACCACAAATCTCCCCCCAGATCCCGACCTCACCCCGGGCCCCAACCCCCAAGCCACAAATCTCTCCCCAAATCTGCCCCCAGACCTCGACCTCCCCCCAGACCCTGACCTCCCCCCCGAACACAAATTACTGACCTGATTTTGATCCAGGACATGGATATTGACCTTGGGGTAACGAGTGACAGGGTCAATGCTGTACAGGTTGAAGTTCTTGCTGATGTTCTGTGGTGTGGTCTGAGGCAGTAATCTGTAAATGCTCTCCCTGGTTTTGAGTTAAAAAGAAACACTTGTATTTATTTACCACTTCTCACAACCACTGGATATCTTCAAGCACTTTACAGCCAGTTAAGTATTTTTCAAGTGTAGTAATGCAGGAAAAATGGCAGCCAAGCTCCCACAAACAACAATGTGATAATGACCAAATAATTTGTTATTTATTGAAGTTGAATGAGGGATAAATATTGGTCAGGACACCAGGGATAAGTCCTTCCGGGCTTAACATTGAGTTCAACTAGTTCAGACCATGACCTCTCTCTTCCATCCCCATCCCCTTGTTTTTAATCTCCTTTTTTCTACATTCATTTTTGCTTTTTATCCACTTATTTTTATTTGTATTCATTCATCCATGGTTGTATCCCCCCCTTCTATTCCATTTTCTATCCTTTTTTTCCCCACCACCACCCCTCCCTCCATCCCATCCCCTACAGGGCCGTCTGTTACTTGTTCCATGTTGTTCTTTCACACGATGCTATCCTTGTTCTGGTAGTATCACATTCTGCTTTCTTACCTTTATAGCACTATTAGCACCTTTTTTTAGCCCTTATCACTCCCTTTGTCCTTTAGTTCATGACATCTTTGTCAATCCTTCCTTTGTCCCCACCTATCACTGGCCTTCTATCCAGCTTCGCCTGCCCCATCCCCTTAAACAGTATAAATTTCATCACATTTCCACTTCTCTCCAGCTCTGGAGAAGGGTCATACAGACTCCGTTTCTCTCTCCATAGGTGCTGTTAGACCTGAGTTTTTCCAGTAGTTTCTGTTTTTGTTTCAGATTTCCAGCATCCGCAGTATTTTGCTTTTACGAGGGATAATTCGTCTGCTCTTCTTCAAAATAGTGCTATGGGATCTTTAACAGCTACCCAAGCAGGCAGATGGGGCCTCAGTTTAACTGAAAGGCAGCACCCCCAGCAGTGCAGCACTCAGTCAGTTCTACACTGGATTATCAGCCTTGTTTTTTGTGCTCAAGACCTGGAGTGGGACTTGAGCCTGGGAACCTGTTACAAACTCAGAGGTGAAAGTTCTACCCACTGAGCCACATATAACACCGTAGCCATGGGCTGCACATCGCCTGTTATGAAAACAGGATTTAAAGTCATCATCGCCCACACTGGGAATTCAAACATTCAGGATACCTGCTGGTACCTCATTAAAATGATTCTGCCAGGCAGATGGCAATAGCATGCTGTTCATTGGCTACATATCTTTTTGGAAACTGAGCCTCTCTGACACCACTTGATAATAGCCTGCACGTAGTCTCCCTGTTCTCTGTGTTAGCTAGTTCATCAAGAATTTGCCAGCTAACATCATCATGAAGGGAACTGATTGTCTGAAAGTGGCCTCCCAGTCAGAAAAGCATGGAAGCATTGAACAAGGTCCAAATGTCTCTTTCAACCAATTGAAATAGTTGGTCCAGCACTCTGCATTTATTCACTCAACATTCCAGGTCTATCTGGAGAGAGGAATGAGATCTTGTCAAGGGAACTTAGAAAGCCACTGATCAATTATCTTTCCCTACAAGAAACCCAACCAGTACTGGCATGTAGATCCACATGAGAATATGTCAGTACTCCAGAAAATTGGGTATAGCTCCATCCCAGGCTGGGCTGACTCCCCAAGCTGAAGACAGTCTGCTGGCAGACAGTTCACTGTTCTCCACTAGAATTTGTGAGAGAGCTGACCATCGTGAATGTTTGCAAGAGCCTGATGGAGACATGGCCGTTATCACTTTACCAATTTCAACAGCCACCATTACATGTGCAGCTCTCAAATGGAGAATGAGCCAGTGGGCTGGGCTGGGCCTCTGACAGTCATATTGTCTACAATGCCAAATGATCAATAGTATGGCTTGGCTGACACAGGTATCAACACTGGATAAAATGAGTGAGTTATTCACAACCAAAGTGGACCATCAGAATGTTACTTCCAGACCTGATGCCTCCAATCCAACACATAGGAAGAGAGTTGTTTTGATGTTCTGTCTGAATAATAACGCCACCAGAAAGAATTCAACATTTTCCCCTGTGGAAGATCACTTATCCAAGACCCAACAGCACCCAACATATGCTCACTCTGGACGGGACCCTCGCCCGGGACGGGAGCCTTACCCAGAGATGATTCTCACTGGGATGGGACCTTCATCTGGGACAGCTTTCTCACCCGGAACGGGGCCCTGACCAATCAGCCTCATATCAGTACCCAAGTATTCCTCTCCTCTCCTTTCATTCCCGGCACTAAATTTCACCATCTCCTTCTCCTCAAACTCACACAACTTTCACTTACCCACACTCACAGCTGACACACTCCATACTAACTATTCTACCAGGACAGCAATCCCTCACAGCTGTCACTATCACACTCTTCTTTATTGTAGGCTGTATGCAGGAATGGGGCCCACCAATACACCCTCTCATCCCTGCATGAAGACGCCACATTTAGCAGAGCCAGGGGCAGTCCCAGATTACCTGGAAACACTGGGGATGCTGTTATGTAGGATTCCTTCACAACTGTTAGAATACTGATTACTGCTGGTTGTCCATTTTACCATCAGCACCTGCCTTTGTACAGCAAGTTAAAATGCTCTTAAAGCTGAGCTGGCAGATAGCAAATTGTATTTAGGAACAAGCAGCAAGGACTCTTAGAAGTGAGGGAGTTCATACATTCCCGTCGCAAATGGTGGTGGACATTTAAACAACTCACTGGAGGAGGCGGCTCCACAATTATCCCCATCCTCAATGCCCAGCACATAGTGCAAAAGATAAGGCTGAAGTATTTGCAATGATCTTCAGCTAGAAGTGCTGAGTGGATGATTCATCTCAGCTTCCTCTGGAGGACCCAGCATCACAGATACCAGATGCCAATTGGATTCACTCCACTTGATGTCAAGAAATGGTTGAAGGCACTGGATACTGCAAAGGCTATGGGGCCTGACAATATTACAGCAACAGTACTGAAGACTTGTGCTTCAGAACTTGTCGCGCCCCTAGCCAAGCTGTTCCAGTACAGCTACAACACTAGCATCTACCCGGCAATGTGGAAAATTGTACACAAAATGCAGGACAAGTCCAACCCGGCCAATTACAGCCCCCTCAGTCTACTCTCAATCATCAGTAAATTGATGGAAGGGGTCTTCAACAGTGCTATCAAGCAGCACTGGCTTAGCAGTAACCTGCTCACTGATACTCAGTTTGGGTTCTGCCAGAGTCACTCAGTTCCTGACCTCATTACAGCCTTGGTTTGAACAAGACAAAAGAACTGAACTCCCATGGTGAGGTGAGAGTGACTGCTCTTGACATCAAGGCAGCATTTAACAGAGTATGGCATCAAGGATCCCTAGCAAAATTGGAGTCAATGGGAATCTAGGGGAAAACTCTCCGCTGGTTGGAGTCATACCCAGCTAAAGGAGATGGTTGTGCTTGTTGGAGGTCAATCATCTCAGTCCTGGGACATCATTGCAGGAGTTCCTCAGGGTAGTGTCCTAGGCCCAACCATCTTCAGCTGCTTCATCAATGGCCTTCCTTCCATCATAAGGTCAGAAGTGGGGACGTTCACTGATGATTGCACAATGTTCAGCACCATTCACGGCTCCTCAGATACTGAAGCAGTCTGTGTCTAAATGAGCAAGATGGACAATATCCAGGCTTGTGCTGACAAGTGGCAAGTAACATTCACATCACACAAGTGCCAGGCAATTACCATCTCTAACAAGAGGGAATCTAACAATCGCCCCTTGACATTCAATGGCATTACCATCACTGAATCCCCCACTATCCTGGGGGTTACCACTGACCAGAAACTGAACTGGACTAGCTATATAAATACTGTGGCTACAAGAGCAGGTCAGAGGCTAGGAACCTTGCAGCGAGTAACTCACCTCCTGACTCCCCAAAGCCTGTCCACAATCTACAAGGCACAAGTCAGGAATGTGATGGAATACTCCCCACTTGCCTGGATGAGTGCAGTTTCAACAACACTCAAGAAGCCCGACACCGTCCGGGACAAAGCAGCCGCTTGATTCACTCCCTCCACCACCGACGCACAGTGGCATCAGTGTGTACCATCTACAAGATGCACTGCAGGAACTCACCAAGGCTTCTTAGCTAGCACCTTCCAAACCCACTACTATCTAGAAGGACAAGGGCAACAGGTAGATGGGAACATCATCACCTGCAAGTTCCCCTCCAAGCCACTCACCATACTGACTTGGAAATATATCTCCGTTCCTTCACTGTCACTGGGTCAAAATCCTGGAACTCCCTCCCTAACAGCACTGTGGGTGTACTTACACCACATGGACTGCAGCAATTCAAGAAGGCAACTCACCAACACCTTCTCAAGGGCAATTAGGGATGGGCAATAAATGCTGGTCTAGCCAGTGACGTTAGGGAAGAAAACAGTTAAAGAAGTTCAATTGCTAATTATTATGTTGTGTAACTAAGTACCCATTTGATTGTATAAAAGGGATAACAGCTGAAACTGGGCCCGTCTGTGGAGAGTTTTATAACCAACAATAAAACACTGTCTGAAGGAATCTGTCTTGGTTTATGTCTTCATTTCTGAACAACTATTGGAACTTAACAGTGGTAGCAGAGGATGGTTCCTGCTTGTAAGAAGATTGGAAAGTAAGCTTTCTTTGGAGAAAAGACTGTATTTGGAGTTAAATTTATAAGCAGAGTGGTTTTGAGTCACTCAAAAAAACCCCAAAAAATGGCTGAATCAAAATATAGAGTGTCGGGATATGATTGCCCACCGATGTTTTCTGAGCGTCAACCATGTGAGCAATGGAAAAATGAAGTAACTATGTGGACACGGGTCAGGTCCTTGCTGAAGGAAAAACAGGGGATGGCTTTGGCACTTTCGTTAACATACAAAAGCAAAATGAGATGTAAAGTATTTTTGGAGTTGGAGCCTGAGCATTTGGACACAGATGAAGGTTTGGAAACTTTATTAGATTTTATGGATAAGATCTATCAAAAAGATGATTAATAAGTGCTTAGGAAGCGTGGTCTGGTTTTGACAAATTTTGAAAGTTGGAGGACAGTTCCATAGAAGATTACATAATGGGATTCAGTAGACTATATGAAGATTGCATAAGTTCCGTCTAGAAATTCCCCGATCGGTGCTGGTATTCACGTTTCTAGACTGTGCCAGAGTATGGAATATGGGCAGGCTCAGAGTTCTAATGGGGGTCAAGTCTGCACAAAGACACACGCTGCTAGAACAGATGTCAGAAGCTCGAAAAAAATTCCTCGGAAAACATTCCTTTCCGGCAGCGTTCATGGCACAAATGAGCCATTGGGCGCTCAGACAGAAAATGGAGGATACAATGTTAACAGGATGGTGAAATCGTTTCGAAACAGGACACGGGCATCTGTATGAAAGGATATTTGTAACTAGAAACAATAGGGACAGAAACACCTTTGACAATTATGGCAGGAGAAAAGAATTAGGGATTTACAACAAGAATGAACCCCAGAAATGCCCAGGGTGTGGTCAGTGTCTCAGATGTGATTCAAAATACCATTATGCAATGAACTGTCCTAAATGAGATAATAAGGTGTTCGAAATTAAACACGAGACAAAAGACTCAGAAGATGGAGATATTAACCAAAGAGAGGCCATCGTATTAGTTACAAGAAATTTCAGCCCAGTGATGAATGTCTTGGTGGCAGAGTCCTTCAAATGTATGGCGCTAGATAGCGGAAGCACATCTACAGTCTGTGGAATAGACTGGTTAAAATGCTACCTGGACTCCTTAAATGATAAGGACCGGAATAAAGTTAAAGAATTTGAGAATTCCACCAGTTTTAGATTTGGAGATGATAATACCCTAAAATCTTTACAAAGGTTAGTGATTCGCTGTAAGATAGCTGGAGTCAATTATTTCATCAACGCGTTTGTAGTGTCTAGTGAAATACCGTTACTGTTGATCAGACCATCGATGAAGAAAGTGCAGATGAAGCTAGACATGGAAAATAACAAGGTCATTGTATTTGGGGAAACCTGTGGATTTACAATTTATGCAATCTGGACACTATTGTATTCCTTTAATGAAACCTAACTTTTATACTAAGGAGATTAAAGAAGTATTAGTGTCAGGGGATAGGAATTTGGAAGACAAAAAGCAAATTGTGTTAAACTTGCATCGGCAGTTTGTCCACCCTTCACAAAGATTAAAAACGTTGCTAAGGTATGCAGGAATAAGGGATGGAGAGTACGTTAAACCTATAGAGGAGATAAGCGATAGATGTCATATATGTAAGAAATACAGAAGGACACCGTCATAGCCAATAGTGAGTCTACGTTTAGCGAGGGATTTCAATGAAGTTGTGGCGATGGATTTAAATGTTTGGGCTAAAGAAAATAACTTTTATTTTACGTTTCGTGGATTTGGCCACAAGGTTTAGCCAGTCGACAATCATATACAATAAAGAAAAGAAAATAATTGTGGATCAGGTAATGGAGAAGTGGATAGGGACCGGATTGGGACCACCAGCAAAAATTCCTCACTGATAATGGCGGGGGGGGTGGCGTGGGGGTGGAGTTTGCTAACAACAAGTTCCGGGATATATGCGAAAACATGAATATAATAGTTATGAATAACGCAGCAGAAATCCCTTTTAGTAATAGAGCGTGTGAAAGGAATCACATGGTTATAGATGAAATGCTTGGTAAAATATTGGCAGACAGATCAAGCTGTAAATTAACATCGGTTCTAGCAATTCTTGTCCGTGACAAGAATTCACTGCAGATGGTTGGGGGCTACAGTCCATATCAGTTGGTTTTTGGTAGAAACCCAAAAATTCCTTCAGTCCTGAGTGATCATTCCCCCAGCCTGGGAGGGAACTACGATTAGCTCCACCTTTTCCTGAGCATTTAACTGTACGACACACGGGTAGAAGAACGTTCCTTAAAGCCGAAGTTTCAGAGAATTCAGTGAGCTCTAAGGCACACTGTACGATCATCGGAAACTATTTTCAATCAGGGAGATATGATATACTATAAAAGAGAAGGACTTAACAAGTGGAAAGGCCCAGGAAAGATTATAGATAAAGATAGTAAAACAGTCATTTTACAAAATGGGAACCAGACTATTCGGGTACACTCATCGAGGTTAATTGGTGCGGATCACAAATTTGCAGGTTCGGAAAGTGTAGGAAGGGATGAGGAACCATGTACTTCTCATACCCATATGTTGCATGATTGTGAGGACCAGGTAGCTGAAGTTGACGGGGTATCTGAAGATAGAGACAGTAATTCGGACAAAGAAGATGAGGCAATTTGTCCCAGACAACTGCCGAAAGCTGGCACTAAAGTTACGTACTTGCCAGAAAGGGCCAGTCAATGGCGGGATGCGACAATTATACGTAGAACAGGAAGGCCACTGGAAAATATAAAGACTGGTAAATGTACGAGATAAAGGACAGGAGGTTAAGCCTATGGATTGGGAACATGAAGTACAAAAATGGAAGGCATGTAACCGCAGTATCTGTTCAGACAGTGGGTCTGAGTGAACATGCCTCTAGGAAGTGATCACGAAATGAAGAACATCTATAAATGGGAGAGGGAGATCAAACAGTAACAATCTGGAGCATGATAGAAGGCAGGATAGAAGACGTAGCTTAACAAGGTCAAGGAATATGGTACAGACTGGTACTGCTACAAGAAGAAGCCCATGTGATCGAGAAGTCTTAGTAGATACAAACAAATTAGACGATTAATTAATAAAGGATACCAAACAGCAAGAACTACATAGTTGGAAAGAATTTGGGGTGTACACAGAGGTGCCAGATAAGAGACAAACAGCTCTGTCGCATAGATGGACATGCATGGAAAAGGTGCTTCCTGATGGGACTTATAAAGCTAAAGCCAGGCATGTAGCACGAGAGTTTGAAGAAATATTGGGTGACCGGGATATAAGAGTAGATTCACTTTTGGCAGGGAAAGTTATGCTGAAGATCTTTTTTGCTCTATTAGCTACAAATACTTGGGAATGTTGGGAATGTAAGTCCATTGATATTAAAGCTGTCTTTTTGCGGGGACACCAATTTCAAAGGGAAGTTTTTCTCCATCCACCAAAAGAGGCACCGAACGCAGAAGGAACACTCTGGAAGCTAAATAAGTGCATATACAGTTTAAATGATGACACTGGAGTGTCAGCTTTGACTTTTCTGCTAAAGACCTGGAGTGGGACTAGAACCTGGAACCTTGCAAATCAGAGTTGAAAGTGATGCCAACTGAGCCACAGCAAATACCAGGGGATCTAGAAAAGCAGTAGCCACAGCACTGACCACCAAGGAACCCTAAATGCCTTTTGGAAGTCCATGTAAACCACATCAACCTCATGACCCTCATCAATACTGTTACCTCATCAAAAAAACCCATCATGAGTTAACCATTATTTACCATTAACTGTGCTGGTTTTCTTTAATCCACATTTATTCAAGTGACTGTTAATTTTATCCTGGATTATCATTTATAAAAGCTTTTCCACACCAAGGTTTAACTGTTCTGTAGTTACTGGGTTTAACCTTGCACCCCTTTCAGAACAAGTGTGTAATGTTTGTAATTCTCCAGTTCTCTGGCATCACCCCCTGTATCTAAAGAGGATTGGAAGATTATCGCAAGATAAAAGCAAAATTCTGCGGATGCTGGAAATCTGAAATAAAAATAGCTGGAAAAACTCAGCAGGTCTGACAGCATCTGCGGAGAGGAATACAGTTAACGTTTCGAGTCCGTATGACTCTTCTCTAGTTACTGATGAAGAATCATACGGACTCAAAGTTAACTGTATTCCTCTCCGCAGATGCTATCAGACCCGCTGAGTTTTTCCAGCTATTTTTATTTTTGGAAGATTATAGCCTTGGTGTGTGTTGTGAGGAGGTATATACCTGTATTGTTACACTCTGTGGATAAATCTATTCCAAGTAAAAACTGGCTCTGCTTTTTTCCTTCAACTGGCTATCAGGAATAAAACATACTAATTAATTATTTCTACTCTAGTTGTTCCTTGTCCTTTTCCATAGCTAATCTAAATCTTGTGATATTGTGATCACTATTCCCTAAATGTTCCCCAACTGACGCTTAATCCACTTGGCCCACCTCATTCCCAAGATCCAGTTCCAGTAATGACTCAGTCCAGAAACTGAACAAGAAAATTGTGGTGTTTGTGTTTAATGCTTATGTTTTTTTACAAAAGGACATTTTAGTTAAAAAGATTTGTTGTATAAGTAGGGTGTGCTAAGTCCTGGATGTATTGGCCTCTGGTGGGGAATAAGGAATAAAGGAACCTTCTGTTTTTCAAACAGGAAGTTGGAGTTCAGAAGCAGGTAGCTGTGTGTGTATTCTTAATTAAGAAGTGACAAAACACTTCAAATGGCAACAAGGGTGGGATCATCATTATTAGGGGCTTTAGAAACTTTTGATCCAGCTACTATGGACTTTGTAGTTTATGTTGAGCAAATGGAATAGTTTTTCATTGCGAGTGAAATTGAAGAGAAAAAGCAGGCCTCAGTGTTTCTTAGTCATTGGAATGAAAAATTCACTTTACTGAGAAATCTCATTGTTCCTGACAAGCCAGCAGATAAAAGCCTTAAAAAGCTTGTGAACATTTTGAAAAAGCACTTTGATTCTAGACCAGCAATTATTGTCGAGAGATTCAAGTTTCAACCGAAGGGAACAGCATAAGAGTGAGTCAGTTTCCCAGTTCCTGGCTGAGTTGAGAAAATTAGCAGACCTTTGTAACTTTAAAGGTTACCTGGAAGAAGTGTTGCGTGATTGCTTGGTTTGTGGACAAAGAATTGAGAATTCAGCGTAGATTGTTAGCAGAGCAAGAGTTGACACTGGAGAAAGTGTTCGAGATTGCGCAAAGCATAGAAATAGCAAAGAAACAAGCTGGAGATTTGAAAGCGCATTCAACCAATGCCAAAGTTAAAATAGTAAAGTCAGGGTATACTCGCTTCCAAACATACATTACTGCTGTAATGGAATAGGGCATAATGCAGAAGCCTGTATGTGGAAAACTGCTGATTGTTGCTACTGTGGGGGAAAAAAGGACACATAGATACAGTGTAGATCAAAGGCTGATCACAGTACAGCAGTACCGCCAAGAAAAGGGCATCACGAGGAGCACACAGACGTCGCATTGAAAATAAACAGCCTAAAAAGATGCATTACTTGGAAATAAAATACAAAAGTAATGCAAGTCCAGATGAGACAAAGTGAAACTAACAGCGACAATGAGGAAGAGCAATTGTATTGCATTCAGTCTGATCTGAAACTAGATGAAGGACTAAAAGTTGGCATTGCCTTAAATGGTAAAATGGTTGAAACGGAGGTTGACACTGGAGCATCTGTTTTTATTGTTTCAGAGAAGACATGGGAGAAAATTTTCAAGAAATGCCCATTGGAGAAAACCCTCCTCCAGCTTAGCACCTACACTGGTGAGGCTGTGAATATACTTGGAAAAATGTCTATTCAAGCTAAATATGGAGCTCAAATAGCAAGGTTGCTGCTTATCTTTGTGAAAGGGCAGGAGCTGGCTGAAAGAAATTTGGCTGGACTGGAATAAAATAAATGGTGCATTGTAACCCCATGTTGCAGTGCTTGTTAGACAAGCTTACTGATGTCTTCAAAGAAGGTCTTTGAGTTATTAAAGACATTGAAGCCAAACTTGCTGTGAAGGCTGAAGCTTCTCCAAGGTTCTTCAAACCACGTTCAGTTCCCTACTTACCGTGACAGAAAATAGAGCAGGAACTATAACAACTTGAAAACTTTCAGATAATTAAGAAAGTTGATTATACAGAGTGGGCAGCTCCAATAGTCCCAGTAGTGAAGGAATGATAGGTCTATCAGAATATGTGGTGACTATAAAATCACCATTAATCCTTTCCTGGAAGGGCATCAGTACCCGCGACTGAAAATTGAGGATCTTTTCGCTTCTCTGAATGGAGGTGAATTTTTCACAAAGCTTGACCTATCACAGGCATTTTTGCAAATGCAGCTGAGTGAAGATTCCAGGAAGTATACAACCATCAGCACACAAAGGTCTATATCAATACAAACGACTACCTTTTGGAATCATGTCATCACCAGCCTTATTCCAGCAGGTCATGGACAAAATACTCCAGGGCCTCCCTGGTGTAATCTGCTTCCAAGACGACATGCTTATCACCTGGAAAAACCTCCCAACTCATTTAGAGAACTTAGGCAGGGTCCTGCGTAGACTGGAAAATTACAGCATCCGCTGTAAGAAATCCAAATGCTCGTTCCTGAAACTCTCAGTGGAGTACCTGGGACATGTGATCAACGAAACTGGCCTCTCAACCTCACCCAAAAAGGTGGAGGCAGTGGTGAGTGCACCACAGCCTCCAAAAATGTTAAGGAGCTTCGTTCATTCTTGGGACTTGTGAATTACTGCAGCAAGTTCATTTCCAGTTGGGCTATCAAGGCAGCACCACAATCTGCTGAAGAAGAATGCAAAATGGGATTGGTCACAAGCCTGTCAGGAAAGTTTCAAGGAACTCAAGAGCTCACTTCTGCTAAAGTCCTGGCACATTTCAATGAAAAGTTGCCTGGCTTGTGATGCATCTGGTTATGGTGTTGGAGCTGTCATCTCCCCCACACTTCCTGATGACAGTGAAAGGCCCATTGCATATGCCTCACACACATTGTCCAAGGCAAAACAAAATTATGCCAAATTGAGAAGGAAGCTCTTGGACTAATCTATGCAGTCAAGAAGTTCCACCAATATTTGTATGGACATAAATTCGCGTTAAACAGACCACAAGCCTTTGACCTGGTTGCTTAGCCCAAAGTCGCAGGCCACAACACTTGCCGCTGCACGCCTACAAAGGTGGGCACTGATCTGATCTGCTTACCAGTACGAAATGACATTTCATTCTACTGAGAATCATGGAAATTTGGACACACTTTCCAGACTTCCATTACACTACAGCTCCACAACCTGAAGTGAAGTCACTGCTTTCAATGTGAACCAGATAGACATGTTACCTGTTAAAGCAGATCAAATTCGACTTGGGATGCTGTGCTCTCCAAAGTTTACCTTGAACACACAGGAGGGTTGGTATACACTTCAAGAAGTCACTACTGAGCTTGAACCTTACTACATGCATAGACTTGAGCTGACTGCAAGATGGTTGTTTGTTATGGGGAATCAGTTGTTATTTCTCCAATTCCAAACACGAGTGTTAGAAGAACTTCACCTCAGTCACATGGGGCTCGTCTACATGTATGGTGGCCACACCTGGATAAAGACGTCGAAGGCATGGTCAGTGATTGCCTTCCGTGCCAAGAAATGAAGTCTTCTCCTGCACCTATCCCATTACATCCATGGACTTGGCCTGACCACCCATGGCAGAGGCTTCATGTGGACTTTTCTGGACCACTTCTCGGACAAACATTCCTGATTGTGGTGGATGACCACACAAAGTGGCCTCATGTTCCTAAGAAGTTGACTACTCCGGAATGTGTTCACTACTTTTGGATTGCCGGAGCAGATTGTGTCTGACAATGGCACAGAGTTCACATGTGAATTTCGAACATTCCTGAAAAACAATAGGATCAAGCAGATTCTCATCTCGCCTTACCACCCATCCTCAAATGGTGAAGTGGGGCACTTTGTCCAGACATTCAAAATGGCCATATTGAAGGGGAGGACACAAACAGATTGGAAGTTCAAGCTGAAGAGCTTTTTGATGTATCGTAACACTCCACATTCAACAACTGGCATATCTTCTGCTGAGCTGATGTTTGGAAGATGACTTTGTACCAGAATGGATTTGGTGTGTCCGGATTTGAAAGTAAAGATTGGTTTAAGGCAATTTAGAAAGGTCACATGACACAAGTAAACCAGCTTGAGTTTAACCTGGATCAATCTGTTTGGGTCTGAGATTACTGTGAGACACCAAAGTGGCTCCTGGAAAAAATCAAGTATCAAGGACCACTGACCTATGATGTGGAATCTGGAAGAGACACTGACCAGATTAGAGAAACCAAATCCAAGGAACCAAATTTCCAGGGATCTCCAGTCACAGTGGAAGATTTCTAGGAAACATCTGCTCCAGTGGGTGAAACCCGACTTGATTCAACCAACAACCCTGTAGCACCTGTAGCTGCAACTGTTGAACCTGAACAGAAACAAGTGGAACAACAGAACCTTCCATTTCTAAGCAAACAAACCGAGGTACCCAAGCCAACACTCCTCTCTAGATCAAAGGGAATCTGCAAACCACCTGAATGATTTTGTTCCTGGCTAAAGGGGGAGGAGATGTGATGTTTGTTTTTCATGTTTATGCTTTTTTGTAAAAGGATGTTTTAGTGAAAAAAAAATTGAGATATAAAACCTGCCAGTAGGGTGTGCTAAATCCCGGACGTATTGTTCCTCTTGTGGAGAATAAGGAGTAAAGGAACAAAAACAAAGTGCTGGAAAAACTCAGCAGGTCTGACCAACATCTGTGGAGAGAAAGACAGAATTAACGTTTCAAGTCCTGTCATGAAGCTATTAATGTATGTAATATTTTGGAAAATACTTTTCTTTTAAAATAGAGGTTTAGTTTGTGGGTATGTCTTAATTGGATTAAAGCCAGCCAGTCTGGGTGCTTTGATGTACTAGTTTGAGATGGAAACAGAGTGTGCATTTGCATTTTTTTGAATGGAGCATTTGAGAAGTGGGGTTCAAATTTGAAGCCTTTCTAGCAGATACCAAGCAATATGTTTCTATTACTAATAAAATTGGTATTGTGAAAGGGGTTTTACTGTTAAAAGGTAAAGTTCAAAGAGGTTGTTGATACAATGAGAATTAACATTCAATGGGGCTGGTAGATAGATATAACTTTAGTAGTTTTCAGGTGTGCAGGCAGAGGCAATGTAAGATCAAAAGGCAGCTGCAAGCCTCCAACTGGCTCCACAGTGGAAAGGACCTCCTTTTGAATTCGTATGGTGAAAAATGCTTTACCTGGTGTTTTAGTTAAGTCTATGGGTTGTTGTTGCCTTAATGGAGATTAGTTTGGGAATTTGTAGCCATGTGTATATGTTTTAACCTGTGTAATTAAAATGTTTTATTTAGTTTAATGTAAAACCTTGAATTAGTAGTCTGATTCCTGAGTTTTTAGAGTCGCATTTCAAACATAACACTTAAAACTGTTGATTTATGACAGTTGTTTAAAGTTTCCCTCTGGGATTTTTGAATAACTCCGCTTTACCAACTGCATGAGTAATAATAATTAGGGGCTCGTCTGGGATAAATTATATTTCTAATTCCTCGATTGGTTAGGAATTGGTGGATCTTAAAGCTTACAATTACAATTGGCACTTTGAATTCAGGAGTTGGTAAAGTATTTTAGAAGTGGTGAGATTGAAAGATAGCTTTGGTAATTGCTAAGACTTGTCTGGGAGTAGAAGAGAACTCTAAGTGGGTTGGAGAAAATAACCAAAATTAAGTTAAGAGAGTTGGCGGAGAAGTTAAAATTGGGGTTACCTGCGGGAGCTAGGAAATCTGATATAGTTAAAAGTATAACACAGCATCTACGGTTGGAAGTGAAACCTGTCACAGCTGGAGGTAGTGAGACTTCAGTTGCAAATGAAAAAGCTTAAATTAGAAGCAAAGGACAGAAAAATGGTTTTTAAAAAGGAATTAGCAATTGTGAAGATGGAGAAGGAGAAAGAGAATTCCAACTGAAAATGTTGGCAGTTAGAAAAGAGATGTCAGTAGGTAAGGAAGAATTTGTCTCTAGATAGGACCCAGTGGGGATATGTTTAAATGTGTACAAGCTCTTCCAAAGTTTGAGGAAACAGATATTGAAGCATTCTTTATTTCATTTGAGAAGCTAGCTAAACAGATGAAATGGCCACTGGAAAATTGGACAGTATTATTACAGTCTAAGTTATTAGGTAGGGGGCTTGAGGTATATGCTTTGCTTTCAGAAGAAATGTTGGTGAATTATGGTGTGGTGAAAAAAAGCTATTTTGAGTGCATATGAGTTGGTTCCTGAAGCATCCAGACAGAAATTTAGGAGTATGAGAATACAGCCTGGACAAACTTATATTGAGTTTGAAAGAGTAAAACAAAATAATTTTGACCGGTGGATACGGGTGTTAAAAATAGAGACAACATATGCAGCTCTTAGGGAAGTAATTCTTTTGGAAGAATTTCAAGATTGAATCCCTTCGGCAGTGAGAACTCATGTGGAGGAACAGAGGATTGATTCTGTAAGGTAAGCAGCAGAGATGGCTGATGATTGAGTTAGTTCATAGAGCTAAACCTTTTTTCCGTCACCCTTTCAAATTGGAAAAGGATAAAAAGTGGGAATGTGAAAAGGAGGCAGGTAGTCAGGGAAGAGAAGGAGTAGCTGGAAGTCCCCAGGAAGTTTTTTCTCAGAATAAAGAGGAAGGTGCTGAAGGTAGAAGTGACATTCGAAAATTGAGATGTTTTCATTGTAATAAAGTGGGGCACACAAAGTCAGTGTGCTGGAGGTTTCAGGAAAATTCTGTAGGAATTATTGGGGTACAGAAAAGCTCTGGAAGTAAAAGTACTGTGGGTTCTGAGGTTCAGGTACAGGAGAAACAGGTGTACAGGTGAAACGGAAAATCAGTGATAGGTAAAGAAGTGGGAATGTGTTCACAGTTTACTCAAGAGAATTCTGAGGAGCAGGTTGCAGAAATGTTTAAAGCTTTGTATGTGAAGGGGAGGTCTTTCCATGTATAAATGGTGTAGGAGGTAAAGATCTTAAAATATTAAGAAAGACAGGGCTAGTCAATCCTTAAAGTTGTGGGATAGTGGTATTTGTTGTTCAGAGGGAGTATTGCAGGAGAAGGTTAATAAGTGGGGTTCATGGAGATGCTCAATCTATTCTGTTGTGGAAGGTAAATTTAAAGAGCAGATGGAAGAATGGTGAGACTATAGCTGGAGTGGTGGAGAAATTGCCCAGGGGTTCAATTTATTCTGGGTAATGATATAGCTGGATCACAAATGTGGGTGATGCCTGTGGGAACAGCCTGTAGAAGTATTTTCAACAGAAGTGCTGCAGAAGGAACATCCTGGATTGTTTCCTGATTGTGTTTATAGCAAGATCAAAGGCCCATCGGGAAGAAAAAAATAAACAAGATAAACAGGCGGTTCGAAGGCATGAAGAAGGTGTCAAAATCCAATTAGCTGGCGCTGTATTTGATAACAACATTGTTCAGGAGGAAGGAATACCACTTCTCTTCAAGGAATGCAGAACAGTTCAGTTGAAATGTTTAACTCAGAGGTTAGTGGAGTTACAGAAAAATGATTTGCAATTAAAACAGTTATATCAGAAAGCTCATTCAGAAACTGAAGCAAAATGTATTCCAGTATGTTATCTTCAAGGGAATATTTAATGAGAAAATGGCGATCGGATTACGTCTCAGCAAATGAAAGCTGGAGGGAGGTGCAGATTGCTATCCCATTAGAGTATAGAAATGAGATTCTGAGGATCGCTCATGAAATTCCAATGGGAGGGCATTTAAGAATTAGGAAAACACAGATAGGTTTTTTTTGGCCAGGATTGCATAGAGCTGTAGTCAAATTCTGTAGAACCTGTCACATGTCAAATAAAAGGAAAATCACCAAGTGATGAAAGTGAAAGCAGATAAGGTGGCTAAAATGCAGTTTTGTTTCTGGAGAGAAAGTTAGTTTTATTACCAGTACTAGGGGATTCATTAAATGCGAGATTTAGTGGGCCTTACAGGATTGAAAAGAAATTGAGTGAAGTAAATTATTTAATAAATACTCCGGAAAGAAGCAGAGGGTGTGTCATGTAAATATGCTTAAAAAGTACTTTGACAGGAAAGAAGCACAAAAAGAGGTGTCAGTGATGATGGTTGATGAGAAAGAGGTAGAAGTGCAGGACTCTGACATTGATTTTCCTCTAATAAAATTGGATAATGAAGGGGTGCTTGAAAATTTAAATGAGATGTTGAGTTACCTTCCAAGCAACTGTCAAAGTGATTTGGAAAAGTTATTGCACAAACCGATTTGTGGAAATAAGTTGGGAAAGGCACATTTAGCTTTACATGATGTATGTATCGAAATGTCATCTTCAATAAGGCAATAACCTTATAGATTAAATCCGGCAAAGTTATCACAAGTACATAAAGAAATTGATTTCAAGCTTCAAAATGATATTGAGGCTAGTTGCAGTAACTGGAGGTCGCCTATTGTACTGGTACCAAAACCGGATGGAGCACACAGACTGTGTGTGGACTATCAAGAGGTGAAAGCAGTGACAAAAGTGGATTCATATCCTATACCACGGTTGGAAGATTGCATTGAGAAAGTGGGACAATCAAAATTTATCACAAAGATTGACTTGCTAAAAGGATATTGGCAGGTTTCGTTGCCTGAGAGAGCAAAGGAGATATCAGCTTTCGTAACGCCAAGTGGACTATATCAGTTTAAAGTCATGCCATTTGGTATGAAGAATGCACCTGTGACATTTCAAAGACTGACCAACAAAGTTATTGTAGGTCTAAACAATTGTGCGGTTTATATTGATCTAATTGTTTTTGGTCAGACGTGGGAGGAGCATTTACAGCATCTGGAAGGATTATTTACTAGACTACAAGAAGCTAATTTGGTGATGAACTTGGCTAAAAGTGAATTTGAAAAAGCGCAAGTTATGTATCTAAGCCATACCATTGGACATGGTAAGGTGGCTCAGAGATGCGAAAGTCGAGGCTATTGTGGATTTCCCAGAGCCTACAACAAAACGAGAAGTTTTGAGATTTCTGGGCATGAATGGGTTTTACGGGAAATTTGTACCAAATTTTAGCCAAGTCGTTGCTCCACTGACTGAGCTATTAAAGAACAAGAAGTTTCAATGGACACTGGAGTGTCAGAAGTCATTCGATAGTTTTGAAAACTGTATTAACTACACCACCAGTTTTGGCAGTACCCAATTATGCCAAGCAATTCAAGTTGGCCATTGACGCAAGCAATATAGGCATTGGGGCTGTACTGTTACAAGAAGATGACACTAGAACTGAAAAACTGATAGGGTATTTTTCACGGAAACTGTACAACAGGAAAGATATTCAACGATGAAAAAGAGACTTTGGGTTTGGTGTTAGCATTGCAGCATTTTGAAATTTATGTGCAAACAATTCATCAAACAATCGTTTATACAGAACACAATCCTTTGAAGTTTTTGGACAAATTTCGAGATAAAAGTGCAAGGCTTTTCAGATGGAGTTTATTATTACAACCATTTAATCTACGTATTATACATATTGCTGGAAGAGAAAATCTGATATTTTATATATATAAAAATAATATTTTGGAAAATATTTTCCTTATAAAATAGAGGTTTAGTTTGCAGGATGTCTTAATTGGATTAAAGCCAGCCAGTTTGGGTGCTTTGATGTACTAGTTTGAGATGTAAACAGGAACCTAGCGTGCATTTGCATTTTTTGAATAGAGCATTCAACAAGTGGGATGAAAACTTGACGCCTTTCTAACAGATACCAAGCAATATGTTTATATTACCAATAAAATTGGTACAATGAAAGGGGTTTCATTGTTAAAAGATAAAGTTCAAAGAGGTTGTTGATGCAATGAGAATTAACATTCAATGGGGCTGGGTGTGCAGAGCAGAGGCAATGTAAAATCAAAAAGCAGCTGCAAGCCTCCAACTGGCTCCTCCATGGAAAGAACCTCATTTTGAATTTGTACGGTGAAAATGCTTTGCCTGGTGTTTGGTTAAGTCTATGGGTTGTTGTTGCCTTTAATGGAGATTAGTTTGGGAATTTGTTAAAAGTTATAATAGTAATTTGTAGCCATGTGGATATATTTTAACCTGTGTAATTAATAAAATGTTTCATTTAGTTTAATGTAAAACCTCGAATTAGTGGTCTGATTCCTGAGTTTAGAGTCGCATCTCAAACATAACACTTAAACAACTGTCATAACCAATAATTTTAAAGTTTCCCTCTGGGATTTTTAAATAACTCTGCTTTACCTACTGCATGGGTCATAAATCCATATGACTCTTCAGGAATAAAGGGACCTTCTGATTTTCATACAGGTAGTTAGAATTCAGAAGCAGATAGCTCGTGTGTATTCTTAATTGTTAAGTGACTTCAAAAATTCTCCTGAACACACTCTAGAAACTTTTTCCTGTCTGTCCTTTACACTGACTATAATAGTCTATATTAGGATAATTCACAAAAATGAGAGCGCAGAGAATTAGGTGACATAGTTAATTATTTAGGAGGTAGGAGACAGTAGTGATAAAAGCTTCATTCTCAAATTGTGGGATGTGACAAGTGCTGGTTCTGTAACGAGGCTTCATCATATTTTCCTCGAGAATATTGATAATCTGAACAATGGACAATAAACTAAAATCCAAGTTTACAGATGATATTCAGCTGGGCAGCACTGTGTTGTGTAGATGGAAGCAGCAAGTTACAAAGGCACATTGACAGACTAACTGATGAAAGCTTCAGCAGAAGGAGTTCAATGTGGGGAAATGTGAAGATTGTCGATCTGAAAGATAAACTGGAATATTGGAGCTGTTTATTGATTTATGTGTCCATGAACACAAACCACTTCACAGAATCAGAGTGCAGAAGAGAGGCTTTGGTCCATCGAGTCTGCACCGACACGTGAGAAACACCTGACCTACCTACCTAGTCCCATTTACCAGCACTTGGCCCATAGCCTTGAATGTTATGATGTGCCAAGTGCTCATCCAGGTACTTTTTAAAGGATGTGAGGCAACCTGTCTCCACCACCTTCCCAGGCAGCGCATTCCAGACCATCACCACCCTCTGGGTAAAAAGGTTTTTCCTCACATCCCCCTCTAAAGCTCCTGCCCCTCGCCTTGAACTTACGTCCCTTTGTGACTGACCCTTCAACTAAGTGGAATAGCTGCTCCCTATCCACCCTGTCCATGCCCCTCGTAATCATGTACACCTTGATCAAGTCGCCCCTCAGTCTTCTCTGCTCCAACTAAAACAACCCAAGTCTATCCAACCTCTCTTCATAACTTAAATGTTTCATCCCAGGCAACATCCTGGTGAATCTCCTCTGCACTCCCTCCAGTGCAATCACATCCTTCCTATAATGTGGCGACCAGAACTGCACACAGTACTCCAGCTGTGGCCTCACCAAGGTTCTATACAACTCCAACATGACCTCCCCACATTTGTGATCTATGCCTCGATTTGATAAAGGCAAGTGTCCCATATGCCTTTTTCACCACCCACTAACATGCCCCTCCGCCTTCGGAGATCTATGGGCACACACGCCAAGGTCCCTTTGTTCCTTAGAACTTCCTAGTGTCATGCCATTCATTGAAAACTTCCTTGTCAAATTACTCCTTCCAAAGTGTATCACCTCACACTTTTCAGGGTTAAATTCCATCTGCCACTTATCTGCCCATTTGACCATCCCGTCTATATCTTCCTGTAGCCCAAGACACTCAACCTCACTGTTAACCACCCGGCCAATCTTTGTGTCATCCACAAACTTACTAATCCTAGCCCCCACATAGTTATCTATATAGTTTCTATAAATGACAAATAATTGGGGGCCCAGCACAGATCCCTGTGGTACACCACTGGACACTGGCTTCCAGTCACTAAAGCATCCTTCTGTCATCACCCTCTGCCTCCTATAACTAAGCCAATTTTGAATCCACCTTATCAAATTACCCTGTATCCCATGTGCATTTGCCTTCTTTATAAGTCTCCCATGTGGGACCTTGTCAAAGGCTTTGCTGAAATCCATATAAACTACATCAACTACACTACCCTCATCTACACACCTGGTCACCTCCTTAAAGCTTGTTCACATGTTCAAAAATCAAAGGCATAATGGTGGCTTTGACATCAAAAGGGCTGGAAGTCAAGTCAGTGGGAGTTTTGCTCTCGTAACATAATGTTTTGGTTAGACCCCATCTGGAATATTGCATTCAGTGGGTACCGCACCTCAGGAAGGGTGCCAAGTCCTAGAGAATACAGCACAGCTTTACAAGAATGAGAATGGGGGTTTAGGGGAAAATGATTCATTAACTAGGCAGAAAGGCCCTTGTGCTGATCTAATTGTTTTTTCAGAAAATCTGGGCATCGCTGGCTAGGCCAGCATTTATTGCCCATCCCTAATTGCCCCTTGAGAAGGTGGTGGTGAGCTGCCGCCTTGAATGACTTGCTAGGCCACTTCGGGGGGCACTTTAGTGTCAACCACATCTCTGTGGGTCTGGAGTCACATATAAGCCAGACCGGGTAAGGATGGCAGATTTCCTTCCCTAAAGGACATTAATGAAACAGATGGGTGTTTACAACAACATGCTACTTTCATGATAACTAGTGAGACTAGTTTTATACTCCAGATTTATTTAGTTGAACTTAAATTCCCCAGGTACTTGGGTGAGATCAAAGTGTTTAAAATGTTACAAATATTTGACTGGGTAGTTAAGGAGGAACTATTTCCTTTGGTGGGAGAGCCCAGATCAATGGGACATTAAAATTAGATCTAGTTTGTTCAAGGCAATGACAAAGCAGTTCTCATACAAACATCCAGAGCTGGCAATCTGGAATTCACTGCCACAAAAGGCTGTGGTTGTTGGGGTTAAGTTGGAGCTTTTAAAACAGCAGTGAAGAAATTATTAGATATGTTGCAAAAGGGAGTAAAGGGCGTTGAGAAAGAGAGACCGTGATTGAATTGAACAGAAAGCAGGCTCAGGGGGCTGAATGGCCTCCCCCTGGTCCTATGGGTTTGTATTAAAGAAAAACCCATTCACACTGTAATATGGCAGAAGGACCACAGGAGACTCAAGCTTAGCACTGGTAGCACTGGGCAGGGCTAAGTACTTGCAGCAGGGGGAAGATGGGTGTGGCTAAGGTCAGCTGTAGTCTGGACACATTCAGAACTGCTGTCTACCTCGAAGGAGGAGGAAAATTGGGATAAAGCCAGCCAGACCCCAGCCCCTGAAGGGATAGCCCAGCATAGCAGTAGCTCTCACCTTTCAGCTAATACACACAGGGGAGCGGCACCTTGTGCCCAACACCGCACCATCCAAGCAGCATCAAATGCGGCCAGAAATCCTCGAGCAATCCCAGTTCCCATTGGCCAAAAGGGCTGGAAAAAAAACCAACAGAGCATCACCAGAGAACACAGAGCAGGAGAATCAGAAACAACAACACATAGAATTGCCCCATCACAGATATCCCACCCTCAGACACAGTCATCCAGCTCACAGACCCGACACACACACAACACTCCAACCCCCTCCCTCCGCGACCCCACAGAAACACTCCCTCCCCTCCACAGATATACTCCCCCCCACCCCCACCACCACCCCCCAGAGAAACCCCCCCAGAAACACTCCCTCCCCCAGAGAAACCACCCCTTACAGAAACACTGACACTCCCAACCGTCCCTCCAGAGAAACCCCCTCACAGAAACACTCCCTCCCTCACAGAAATGCTTCCCCGCCCCGAGAGAAATCTCCCCCCCACAACCCCCCCCCAACCCCGCCACAGATAAACCACCCCTCACAGAAACAATCCATCCCACAGAAACACACCCCAGAGACACCAGCCTCACAGAGACAACCCCCCCAACATAAACCTCACCCCCACCAGAGAAATACCCCGCCAACAGAATCACCCACCTCACAGAAACAGCCCCCCACCACAGAAACAAATTGTTTAGCAAATTGTTGGAGCTGTGGGCTGACAAATCCCTGGGTCCTGATGAATTTCATCCTAGGGCCTTAAAATTTAGGGCCTTAAAAGTTTATAGTGAGATGGTTGATGTGCTGGTTTTAATTTTCCAAAATTCACTAGATTCGGGGAAGGTCCCATTTGAGTGGGAAATGGCAAATGTAACTCCATTGTTCAAAAAGTGGGGGAAGACAGAAAGCAGGAAACTACAAGCCAGTTAGCTTAACATCTGTCGTAGGTAAAATGTTAGAAGCTGTTATTAAAGTTACAGCAGGGCACTTGGATAAGTTCAAGGTCATCAGGCAGAGTCAACATGGTTTTGTGTAAAGGTAATTGTGTTTAACCAATTTATTGGAGTTCTATGAAGAAGCAACAGGTGCTGTGGATAAAGGGGAACTGGTGGATGTACTGTACTTAGATTTCCAGAAGGCATTTGATCAGATGCCACATCAAAGGTTATTGCAGAAAATAAAAGCTCATGGTATAGGGGGTAACATGTTGGCATGGATAAATTAGCTAGCTAACAGGAAACAGAGTGTAGGTATAAAAGGATCATTTTCTGGTTGGCAAGATGTGATGAGTGGTGTGCAACAGGGATCAATGCTAAGGCCTCAACCTTTTACAATTTATATGAATGACTTGGATGAAGGGATGGATGGTATGGTTGCTAAATTTGCTGATGACACAAAGATAGGTAAGAAAGTAAGTTGTGAAGAGGACATCATGAGGCTACAGAAAGATATAGATAGGTTAAGTGAGTGGGCAAAGATCTGGCAAATGAAGCATAATGTGGGAAAATGTGAAATCGTTCATTTTGGCAGGAAGAATAAAAAAGGTAATTATCTAACTGATGAGTGATTTCAGAGCTCTGAGATTGAGGGATCTGGACGTCCTGGTGCATGAATCACAAAAGGTTAGTATGCAGGTACAGCGAGTAATTAGGAAAACTAATAAAATGTTATTGTTTACTGCGAGGGGAATTAAATACAAAAGTATGGAGGTTATGCTTCAGTTGTACAGGATACTGGTGAGACCACATCTTAAGTATTTCATACAGTATTGTGCCTCCTTATTTAAGGAAGGGTATGAATGCATTAGAAGCAGTTCAGAGTTTTACTAGACTAATACTTGGAATGGGTGGGTTGTCTTATGAGGAAAGGTTGAACAGGTTAGGCTCATATCCACTGGAGATTAGAAGAGTAAGAGGCGACTTGATTGAAATGTAAAAGATCCTGAGGGCTCTTGACAGAGTGGATGTGGAGAGGATGGGTAGAATCGTTCCTGATTTGCACAAAGTGTGGTAGCGAGTGGGAGATACAACGTTTTACCTGCCGGCCGCATTGGCGGCTTCTCACGTGGCACCGTCTCAATCCCACCACATTAATTATGCATTCCCGATTAAATACACGGTTTTGATGGCGGGCCGGCTCCCATTCTGCTGCCACACCATAACCCCACCCTTAACGCAATAAATACTAGCCTAGCCAGCAACACCCACATCCCGTGAATGAATTTTAAAAAAAACTTCTTCACGCCAGACACCGTATTTAAAGCGCAGCCAAGCGCACACCTCTCGGTGCTTCCAGCCCAGGACTGCTGCACAAAATACTTGGACCCAAAAGGCAAGAAGACTGCAGCCCTCAGGGTCAATAACATGTCCCTCGAGTGCCTTTTGGACACCATGGAGGCCCAAAGCGATTGTGCTCTGGCCACAGGATGGGCAGCAGCATCACCAATCCAGCAAGGGAGGTGGTGGCAGCAGTGGTCAGCGACAATGCCCTGCAGAGAAGGACAGCCATCCAATGCCGAAAGATGAATGATGATCTCCGTTCCATCAGGGTAAGTCACTCTTCTCATCACTCTCAACTCACACACTCACAAACCCAGCACACATCCACAGGACCCTCACTCAATGCCGGTTCAAGGGACATCACCATTCACTCTCTCACACTTACTTTCATTGTCCTCATCCCGTCCATGGGACCACCCACACAAGCCAGGCATACTTATCATCTGGCCTGGCAGGCATCCCACTTACACTCTCTCCATCTCTATTCCTGCAGGACAAGCTGGCACACAACAAGAGGGAGAGGTCACAGACCGGTGGAGGAATGCCTGAAATTAAGGTCCTCACGGACTTTGAAAACAGAGCCATCCAGCTGGCCAGCGAGGATCTGGACAATTCCTGTGCTGACGGTGAGGTCGGCGCTGCTCTACCAAGTGAGGGTCCAGCAGTTCAACATCCATCAGAGAACCATGCTGTGAGTGATGTGTCCTGTTTCACAGGCCACTGCCATGCACTAACTATCTCTCCTTGCTTCCACAGGCACATCTGGGAAACAGCCGACGGAGTACTCGACCCAGGGCCTCCAATCAAGCCCCAAAGAAACCTCAGAAGAGGAATCTGGAGGCACCCTCTTTGATGTCCCGTCACAGAGCTCATCCACACCCTGCACCAGCTCAGAAACACACACCTTGGTGGGACTTAGCTTTAGTGTAGCCTCGGGATCACAATCTGGTGAGCACACCACACTGTCTGATCCTGAGCAGGCAGCGGCAGGGACTTCCCCGGTGCCCAGCACTCGGAGGGCTGCTGGAGACCAGAATCTGCTGAGTGAATCAGATGACGAGCCTCTGGACTCAGTCATGTCACAGTTGCTGGAGCTGCAAAGGCAAGCTCGGGAACATCAGGAAGGGATGTCTGCTGCACTCCTCAGTTTGCAAGGCACGATGGAGGAGTCCATCTGCGTTCAGGCTGAGGTGGCAGCACTGGCATACCAACGCACCAAGGTCAACACTGGTAGGATGGCGGCCGCCATGGAGACCTTGGTCCAGGACTTTGCTCCTGCACTGCTGCATGGGCTGAACTCCATCGCTGATGCCTCCAACAGTGTGTACGCAAGAGGCACGTGGGGCAGCTCGCTCTCACTCCTGCTTTCCCTTCTCCTCAAGGAGTCAGCCTGGAGCCCTTGGGCACCCATAGGGAGGAGGATCAGCAGGTGCACACCCTGGGGCCATCCACCCAGGTGACTGGCCAATCCAAATTCCCTCTTTCTGTGACTCCAGCTCCACAGGTCGAGGAGGGTGCCACTGCCACACAGCAGGACCCTGAAAGCAGGCCGGGGCCCTCCAGGTCTTGGCCTTCCAGAAGATGCCTATCAAGGTCATGATAAGGCATAGCAGTTAGCAGGGTGCCTCCACCTCCACTGTGGATGTCTGGGGAACACCAATATGTAGCAGCAGGGTTAAGATGTAACTCTTCTGAGTCAATCAAATAAACCAAATTAACAAAATCAGGGACAAAGTAAAAGGCAGCCCCCTGAAAGGGAAACTGCAAAAACAAATACAAAATGTAAACGAAACTTACAAACATTAAACCAAAATGTGATTAACAGGGTCTATAAAACACCCAAGTCCCCGTGGTGCCCACCGGGTGTGGAAGGCCTTGACGGTGCCGGTAGACACCGCGTGCTCCCTCTCCAGGGACATCCGGCTGTGAATGTAGCCGTGGAAGAGGCTCAGACAGTCAGGTTGGATGATCCCCTCGATCGCCCGCTGCCTGGACCTGTTAATGTATAACTTGGCCAGGCCCAGGAGCAGGTTCATGAGGAGGTCCTCCTCCCTCCCGGCTCCCCCTCCGCACCGGGTGTCCGTAGATCAGGAGCATGGGACTGAAGTGCAAACAAAACAACAACAAAAGGTTTTTCAAGAAACCTGAAAAGAAACCCAAAATAGACGTGGTCCATGGACTCCACAAGGCCACAAAAGGCACAGGCATCTTGGGAGTCCGTGAACCGACACATCCGCTGTTGTATGGGACTGCTGCATGCTCCCGGGGCAGGGGGGGGGGGGGGGGGGGGGGGGGTCGGGAGGGAGGAGGACCTCCTCATGAACCTGCTCCTGGGCCTGGCCAAGTTAGCCATTAACAGGCCCAGGCAGCGGGCGATCGAGGGGGTCGTCCCACCCGACTGTTTGGCCCTCTTCCTGGATTTCTGCCTCTTTGTCGACCCCCTCGTGTACTCCTGACAGAAAACGCGGACGTTAGCCTTGCCCACGTCCCACCATAGCCTCAAGGAGGGGAAGCCTCCCCGCTTCCTTCTCCAGCCGGCCCAGAAACGACAGAACGTGTCCAGCAGCAGGTTGTTAAAGTGTCAGTGCGTGGACCCCGTCCGAGCGCAGAACACACCGAGCTCCGCCCACACCAGACGGTGGTCCAAGCACGGCACCGGCTGCACAGAAGCCGCCGGAACGCAGGACACGTCCGCCTTCTAAACGTAAAGGCGGATGAGTCTGGATGCTCCGACTCCAAGTGACACAAGAGAAAATGCTATAGTCAGGGTGGAGATGTCACCAGACGTCCATCAAGTCGAAGGACCCGACCAGGTCCCGCAACTTACTCACACCTAGCAAGCGGTGCTGGGCACCGTAACAGTCCCGGGCCTCCAGGGGTCAGTTGAAATCTACCCCCAAGGACGATGCACTCGCCCGCGTCGATGGAGCCCAGATGAGTGGACACTTCCTCAAAGAAGCTCGCTTGCTGCTGCACCCAGGAGAGCATACACATTCACACAGTGAAGCGCTGCACCCCCTGAGCTGCACAGTCAGGTGCAGCAACCGGCCTGGCACTGGCTCCTTGACCCCCAAGATCTCCGGCTGAAAATGTGGGGCCAACAAGATAGCCACCCCGCCAGAATTGGAGGCTGGGTGACTCACGTAGACCCCACCTCGCCACTCCAGGAGCTACGTAGCTTTGTCTCCCGGAACGGTCTGGGTTTCCTGCAGAAAGCACATCGCATACTTCCCATCCCGGAGGACCGAGAAGTTCTGGAACCTGCGCTGTGCGTCCCTGCTGCAGTGGATGTTGAGGCTGACTATGGTAGTCTTCATTCTCAGAAGTATGTGCTGCCATCACCATGCCTAGTGTAAGAAGGAGAGGACTATTTTAATCCTCCCTCTCCTTCAGGAGCCCAGCGAGAAATGTGTGAACCCTCCTCTTAACGTTCCAGTCCAGCCCAGGGGCCTTGAGGACCTGAACACAAGAGGATACGAATGCCACCGGTCTAGGGCTGACTGGACCCTGTCTCAGCGACCGCGATTACTCGCTACAAAATCCCAGAGTTCCCGTAAAGGGATGAGGGGAGAATCGGTGGGGGGCACCAGGGGGATCCACCACCTCACCTCACAACGACTGCAAGTCGTCCCCGGTGCTCACCACCGAAAACACGTCCTCCTCCTCCAGGTTGTCACCTCCAACTTCCGCCCCTTCCCTCGTATTGAGTTTGGGGGCTGGTTCGGAGCTGCCTGTCGGCTCCACCTCCACCTCCATCCCACCCCCAGGATCACGGCCAGAGGGGTCCTCTCTGGACTCCTCTTGGGAATTTGGAATTTGGGGCAGAGGGCTGCTCAGAGCCCCAATATCCCCCAGGTACCGGGTCGCCCGGCGAGTCTGGAAAAATCTCGGAACCCAGCACGGAGGCGCCCGGTGCTGAAGGTTGGGAGGGAGGGGGGAGGCGCCCCTCGCCACTGCTGCCCGATGACCCAGTGGCCGGGGCCATGAAGGGGCTGCTGCAGTCCCCTGGTGGGCCAGATGGCATCTCGGGGGTACAAGGTGGGTCGGTGCTGGTGCAAGGGCAATACCCTTACCAGCCCCCGAGGGGCGCTGCTCAGGCGACTGCAGCAAGGGGTTGGGGATTTGGGCTCCCCCCAGAGGGCAGAGCGAGGGTTTATGGGGCAGAGACACCACCACCTCTTCAATGGGGGAGGGGACACATCCGACCTCAAGTCGCGAGGTCCTCCCACCTCAGAGGGTGATGTCTCTTCCAGGGTAGGCTAGGGGCTGGGGAGAGCTCGACCTGTGAGGCTCCTGCCGTCTTGTCCAGCCCCCCCCAGATGCTCCGTTTTGTTTTGATGCTTTGTTTTGGCTGGTGTATTCTTTTTAAGACGACCACCGGCTCAAGGTCATGCACCCCATCACCGCTGGAGCCGGGAGCCCACGAGAGGACGACACCAGGGTCGGACCATGTTTCTCCCCAAGCCAGTGTCCCTGAATTTCTGGGGATCAGGGTTAGTTTGAGAGGTTTGGGGGGCCACATCTGCATGGCGGGTCTTCCGTCGCGGTGCGGGGGCTCTCCCCCCAGCCTTGCCAGCAGCCGAGATGGTGGCGGCTGCCAGCGGCACCTCCCTTTGCGGGGAGGAAGATGTAGTGGAGGTGGGGGGAGGACTGCTGGTGCCAGTCGCAGCTGACTGAGTGACATTGGCAGCCTTGGAGGTGGGACAGTTCTTTTGGACCTGCCCCACCTTCTTGCAGCCATGGCACCGCACACCACCCGCTGACCAGAAGACGAGGTAGACAGCCCCCTCAAAGGTGACATCAAACTGCCCCTCCGTGTACACTCCTCCCGGGCCAGGTGAACAAAGACCTGGTGCTAGAAGGAGTACACGCATCGGAGGCTGGGCTCCCTGAGGCCGAGCGGGATCAGCCCCAGACCTGACTGGTGACGGTGGGGGAGGAGGAGCTCACCGGGAACATTGGATAACACGAGCCTCTCTGCGGTGGCCTCAAGAGGATCCACTGCCAGATCCTTGGCCAGGGCCAGCTGCACCGCCCGCTCGAACCTCAGGAAGAACATCACCTTCCCATACATGCACGAGGCTGCAACAATGGCCGAGGGGCCGACAGCCCCAGCCAAAGCCTTCACACATGTTTCTACAGTCATCTCGGGGTGAATGTAGCTCTTTACCCCCATGGCCCTGGTCAGGAGGCAGAACAGTGACAGGGCTGCGGGGCAGCAGAGGCCACGGGAGCAGTCACTCTCCGTCAGTGGTGATGGTACCGCCTCCACAGTTGCCCCGAAGGGCCCGGCCACTGGTGACCCTGCTGCAGCCATTGGGGGATGAGCCACACCTGCCCCAAGCTTTGCTGGTGGTAGCAACAGCACTTAGAAAAGGGGAGGGGGAAAAGAAGGATTACCCTCTCCCTCCTGATGGTGTGTAAAGACAGTGCGAGAGGGGAAAAGGACAGGGAGGCACAGAAGGGGAAAGGGTAATGGGTGCAGGGTGGGTGGGTGTTGCTGGGTGGAGTGGAGAGGGGTGGTGGGGTCCTAGCTGTTCTTCCCGTAGGGAGAGGGTGATGTCTTCGCCAGGCAGCTGGTACTGCCTGGCACACGGAAGTCAGGTTTGCCCCTGTTCACCAGGCAGCACCTGCTACCTGGACTTGGACACGGGTGAGGCAAGGGGGAGGCAGTGGCGCAAGATCCTAAATGGACACACGCACATACCCCTTCTCCCCGAGTCCCTTCAGTAGTTGTCTTCCTCCCCTAAAGCAACACGGTCTTCACAGCCCCCACCAAACAAAAGTCCAGACACCCACCGCAGATGTAATGATAAAGTCCTTGCCTCCCTGTCTTGTAGGACCTCCACTCTTTCACTCCTCCAATTCTTCAGGCCACAGGCCTTGCAGGCTCCAGGGCCCCTGCAGCCCCAGCAACAATACCAGCAGTCGGTTTCTCGTGTCCCTTGGACAGCAGCAAAACCAGAGCAGCTTGTAAAAGTCCAGAGGAGTATGTTGGAAAAAGTGATAATAGCAGCAGGGTGTAACACTCCCAGTAGCAGCAGCCACAGCCTGTACACCGCACACAGCAACAGCTCCCACTCAGGCAGGGACAAGCTGCACCTGAGCCCAACCAGGAAGCACAGCCTGGGCACAGGCATTAATCACTTGTACACAATGTTCATTATTGGCAATAAACTCCTAAGAATGTCTCCCTGCCTGTGGCTCCTTGTTCTGATGAGCAGTGTTCATGTCACTCAGATGTGAAACTTTTCTGCACAAGATAAAGGCAGGTGTCTCAGTCCAGGGCCTCTTCCCTGTGCTCTGTGCAGCCTTCAGACCAAAGTGATGGTCCAGCCTCACACTCCCTGGGAACATTACTGATGCCTGCACCTCGGTGGTGCTGGTCACTGCTGCCAGAATGTAGTGGGCAGGAGTCACAGAGTTCTGTCATTCTCTCTGTGCTCTCAGCACCTCTAAGGTGGAGCTGGTCCCTATCTCACCTGCATCTGTGACCAGTGACGCTGTGCTCCTGAAAGGCTCAGGTGCTGAAGACAAAGAATCAGATGCTTTTAAAGTTTTATGGCTACATCTCCACCCAGGGAGTAGTGAGCCTGTGGAATTCGCTACCACAAAGTAGTTGAGGTCAAAACATTGTGTGCTTTCAAGAAGGAGTTAGATATAGCTCTTGGGGCGAAAGGGATCAAAGGGTATGGGGAGAAAGCGGGAGCAGGCTATTGAGTTGGATGATCAGCCATGATCGTAATGAATGGCGGAGCAGGCTCGAAGGGCCGAATGGCCAACTCCTGCTCCTAGTTTATATGTTTCTATGTCTCCATGATATAACCCTGATCACAGAGCGCAAGCGAGCTGCCCTCGGCCACACAGAGACTATGTGAAGCTCTATGGAATGTTCTCACTGCATGTCGTCATCATCCTCCTGCAAGCAAGTGACTATTAGGGCCTCCACTGCATCTCCATGTTTGGAGCATTATCACAGAGGGTATGTGCGCTGCTGAGAATTAGACTGGAGTCAAACGTTCATAGATGCAATGTGAAGATCTATTGTGCCTCTTCACTATTGTCATCATCCTCCACAAATCTAGCAGCTGAGGGCCTCCCGAGCACACATGCTTCGTCTAGCTAATGCGATGACCTCATCGCCGTCATTGTCGCCTTCGTGGATCTCCTCACCCTCATCCCCCGTCGGCGTCCTCCTCATCAGAGGAGACCTCCAGCTCCTCCATCTCCTCCTCAGCCAGCTCCTCTCCCCGTTGCAGCGCCAGGTTGTAAAGGACACAGCAGACGACAACGATGTGACACCCTCTGTGGACTATATTTCAGGGCTCTACCAGACAGGTCCAGGCACCAGAACCTCATCCTCAGCATCCCGATGATCTGCTCCACCAAGTTGCAGGTTGCAGCATGAGCCTCATTATAGCGTCACTCTGCTGCAGTCTGAGGCTGCCACACGGGTGTCATCAGCCATGGCCTCTGTGTGTGGCCCTTGTCCCCGAGGAGCCAACCCTGCAGCCTTTGTGGACCCTGGAAGACGTCAAGAATCTGTGACTGACTGAGAATGTAGGAGTCGTGCACACTCCCTGGGAACCGTGTGCAGACCTGCAGGATGTGCTTGTGATGGTCACAAACCAGCTGAACATTCAGCGAGTGGAACCCCTTGCGGTTAACGTAGTTGACCCCTTGTTGCAACAGAGATCTGAGCATCATGTAAGTGCTGTCGATGGCTCCCTGCACCTGTGGGAAACCCGAGATCTGGGCAAATCCCAGCGCTCTTGCTTCCTGGCTTTCCTGATCCCGGGTGAAATGTACAAAGTTGTGTGCCTTCGCAAAGATAGCGTCCGTGACCTCATGGATGCATCTACACTCCCCCTCTCCACAGAAACACGAATCCTACAGAAGCATTCCCCCACCAAAGAAACTCTCCCTCCCCCACAGAAATCTTTCATTCCTGACGTAAACACCCCTCCCAGAAAAACTCCACATCCACAATCAACATGTCCCAAACAGAAATCCCCCCCTACAGAAACATTGCACGGAGCCCACCAACTTCCCATGTTTCAATATTTAAGGTCACAGTCTCCTGCTATAGCAGAGATTTGATTGATTCTCTCCATGCCCACTCCCATCCCTACCTCTAATCTTCTCCATAGCACAACCCTCCAAACTATCTGAACTCCTCTAATTCTGGCCTCTTGTACATCGCCAATCATAATCATTTCACCTTTGCTGTTGTCTCAGCTCCGAGCTCTGGAATACCCTCTTTCTCTCTGCTGCTCTGCTTCACGTTCCTCCTTTATTATTATCCTTAAAACATACCCTCCTTGACAAAGCTTTTGGTCATTTGACCAAATATCTCCTTACTTGGCTCAGTGTCATATTTTGCTTCTTACTGCTACAAGGAAGCATCTTAGGGAATTTTACCATGCTAAAGACGATGGCCGGAATTTTCTAGCTCTGTTGGTGTCGGGTGTCATGGCGGGCAGTGGGAGGACAACATGGCGAAGAGGCCAAAAATCAGTTTTACGCCGTCGTGAAACCCAGTTTGTGATTGTCCACTCCACCCGTCAGGAACATCATTTTATTACATTTGCATCTAATTTATAAGCTCAGCTCGCCAGCATCATCCCCCCATGTCACATTTATCACTCATGTCAGCGTGACTTCAGAACGGTGTGCTTAACGACTGCCTTTAAAAGGCGTGCACTTGGTGAGTAGAACTTCGAGGCGAACTCGGAGGTGAATGCACACAACCTAGCACAGCGCTCGCAAGCATCACCCCTAGGACATCAAGGAAGAGGCTCCGCACATTTGTTTTTTCCTGGCTGGCTTTCAGTGCAGTGCCGGGGCAAGTGGGGCAGAGACGGTGGGGGCAGAAGGTGGCGGCAGGAGTGGGGAGCAAGGCAGCACAGACAGACTTAGGAAACACTCAAGCACATGCCAGGCAGGTGGGGAGAGGCGAGGTGAGGGAAGTGGCCACACACGGCGCAAAGCTTGTCAAAAGTGAGCATTTTTCTGCAGCTGAGACCATTCAGCTGCAGCTCCATCGACATGCTTGGAGTCAGGTCTCTGAAGCATGAAAGTGCCACCAAATGCTCCAGAACTTTTCACCCCTCGGGCACAGACTGCAAATGAATGTGTGTTCGGGGGCAGCAGAGCAATTGGCCGACTGAACAAGTTCTACAATCCCCTTGTGAAAGGTGGCAATGGCACAGTCACTGGTGGAGGCGCTCACAGCCCCTTGAAAATTTTTAAGGTGTGGACCAGTCTCCCCCACGGTTCGAGCTAACAGTGCAGCCTTGCAGTGTGGGTTAGGAGAATGCCTGAGCTGAGAGCTCATCATGCAGTCCAGTGACCGAAGCTGTGGCCAATCGGTCAAATGGGTTGGACCAAGGTGGGCGTAGTTTCAGACAGCCAATAAGAGCACTACACACTGGCCATCCAATTGGTGGCCAGCACTCTCCTACATGTGTGTTGGAGTCTTCAGACTTAACCAAGAGACGTCCTTAGGACACACAAGCTAACCCACATGTCTCTCTCCTGGATCCTGCAGGAGGAGAACATCAGGATCATGATTTAGCAGTATGCCTCATGGCTTCCAGAGACCAGAGAAGAAGCAGAAGAGAGCGGCAGAGGTGCCTGGCTCGGCAAAAGGAGGAGCAGCTCCCTCAAGATGAAGGGGTGGTAGGGCCTCCTGCGCATGCAGCTGAAGATCCACAGAGAGCTGTCGTCGTAGGCACCTCGCTAGACCCAGGGTCTATAGGCAGCACTGGTCATTCCTGCAGATGACCGAGAACTTGTGTCGCCGGTCGGTCACATATGCCACCTGCTGCAGGATTTTGGCGCCACAGGGACTTGGAGAGCAACCAATGCCAGGGGCCGTGAAAATGACCGAGGCACTCAATTTTTACGCCAGTCGCTCTGTCCAGGGCTCCACAAATGACCTGTGCGGGATCTCACAAACCCCCACGCACAATTGTATCCAGGTGGTCACGGACGCCATCTTCGCAAAGGCACAAAACATTGTTCATTTCGCCCGGGATTAGGAAAGCCAGGATGCAAGAGCGCTGGGATTTACACACATCTCAGGTTTCCCACAGGTGCAGGGTGTCATCGATAGCACTCAAGTGGAACTTAGATCTCCATGGCAACAAGCAGTCAACTCCGTCAACTGCAAGGAATGTTCAGCTGGTGTGCGACCGTCACAAACGCATCCTACAGGTCTGTGCACGGTTCCCAGGGACTGTCCCTGAATCCTACAGCCTTAGCAGGTCTCAGATTCCTGACATTTTCCAGGGCCCAGAGGGGCTGCAGGGTTGGCTCCTCGGGGACAAGGGCTACCCACAGAGGACATGACTGACACCCACGCGGCAGCCTCAGACTGCAGCAGAGCAAAGGTACAATGAGGCTCATACCGCAAACCAGACTTTGGTGGAGCAAACGAAAGGCATTTTGGAAATGAGGTTCCGATGCCATGACAGGTCTGGTCAGGCGCTGCAATACAGTCCCCAGAGTATGTTGCGCATCATCATAGCTTGCTGCACACTACACAACCTGGTGCTGCAGCAGGGGGTTCTTCCCAGATGTGCCTGCGAAAGCAAGGTGAGATAATTAGTGCATGGCAGGGGTCTGCAGAACAGGGGAACTCACTCACAGCATGGTTGTCTGAAAGGTATTGCACTTCTGGACCCTCACTTGGTACAGCACTACTGATCTCACCGTCAGCACAGAAAGGTCCAGATCCTCGTCAGCCAGCTGGATGGCTCTGTTTTCAAGGTCTATGAGGACCTTTGTGTCAGGCATTCCTCCGCCGGTCTGTGACCTCTCCCTGTTGTTGTGTGCCAGCTTGTCCCTACATGAATACAGATGGAGAGAGTGTAAGCAGGATGCTTGCCAGGCCAGGTGAGAAGGATGCCAGGCCAGGTGAGAAGGATGCCAGGCATGTGTGGGTGGTGAGTGTTGCCATGAACGGGACAAGGACATGATCCCCAGAGCAGATGAAGGTGCGTGCGGCAGAGTGAATAGTGATGTCCCTTGAACTGGCAGTGAGTGAGATCCCTGTGGATGTGTGATGGGTTTGTGAGTTGAGAGTGATGAGAAGAATGACCTACTATGGCGGAATGGAGAAGATCATTCTCACTTCTTAGGTACTGGGTGGCTGTCCTCTTTAGCAGGGCGTTGGCGCTGACCATTGCTGCCACCGCCTCCCATGCTGGATTGGTGATTTTGCTTGCTGCTGTTCACCCAGAGCAGGGGTAGGGGATATCGTGGCAGGCCTCCACTGCAGCCAGTAGGTGCCCAAGGAAGGGGATCACTAAATTTGGAGCAGTATGTTCCCTCCCTTTGGCAGCCATAATTTTCCAGCAGCTTCCAGAGAGAGCTAGTCCTGTGCAGGGGTGGCCTTTAAATATGGCGCCCAGATTACTGAAGGCCAAAGCTGATGGCAGGACAAGCGAATCAGAGGCTGCAACGCCAGCAATCCGGTGTGTCACCCAGGAATACATTGTTAATGAGGCAGGACACGCCGGGAAATGGGATGACGTGATGCAAAAAGCCACCACTGGGGCCGATGGGTAAAACGTCCATTCTCCTGCTAGCTGCTACACTTTGTGCAAATCTGGGATGATTCCGCCCGATGGATAAGTCTAATTTCGTGTTGTTGTTTTTAAGCTTGTTTTTAAGCAGACTTAGGACTGGTGTAGGTCGTTCAAAGGTGTCACTAAGCAAATGGGGATATAAAACCTGCCCGACAACTTGTAAATGTGGAACTGAGCCACAGACTATGCAACATCTCCTGCAATGTCTATCGCTAGAGGAACCCTGCATTGTTGCAGATCTTGCCGAATTCAACAGCAAGGCGCAAAAATGTGTCCAGTTCTGGCTGGGCCATGTATAGACTGTACGTGGACACGATAAGAAGAAGCTTATGCTGTACCTGTCCTGGGAGTGTTTGATGGGGACAGTGTAGAGGGAGCTTTACTCTGTATCTAACCCCGTGCTGTATCTGTCCTGGGAGTGTTTGATGGGGACAGTGTAGAGGGAGCTTTACTCTGTATCTAACCCCGTGCTGTACCTGTCCTGGGAGTGTTTGATGGGGGCAGTGTAGAGGGAGCTTTACTTGTAGCTAACCCCGTGCTGTACCTGTCCTGGGAGTGTTTGATGGGGGCAGTGTAGAGGGAGCTTTACTCTGTATCTAACCCCGTGCTGTACCTGTCCTGGGAGTGTTTGATGGGGACAGTGTAGAGGGAGCTTTACTCTGTATCTAACCCCGTGCTGTACCTGTCCTGGGAGTGTTGATGGGGACAGTGTAGAGGGAGCTTTACTCTGTATCTAACCCCATGCTGTACCTGTCCCAGGGGCAATTTGATGGGAAGGTGTAGAAGAAGCTTTACTCTGTATCTAACCCCGTGCTGTACCTGCCCTGGGAGTGTTTGTTAGGACAATGTAAAGGGAGCTCTTCTCTGTATCTATCCCCATTCTGTACCTGCTCAGGGAGCGTTTGGCAGGGACAGTGGAGAGAGAGGCGAAAGACCATGAAAGAGCTCGAGAGGGAAAAGAGCGTGTAGAGCAGTGGATTGGTGAGTATTTATAGGCTTTGAAATAAAGGTAAGGTCTTTAGTTTGTGTTTAGGTCTCTAGATTTTTTCTATTTTTCTTAAAGATAGCTTGTTAAGTATCGATCTTATACTGATGTATAACAAAATAATTACAATAAAGTGTAAAGAGTGGGGGATTCTTCAAGTGTAAAGAGCAGGGATACTAGAGTAATTAATAAATTAAATAAAACACGATAGTGATGGCAGGACAGGTGATATGTTGCTGCTGCAGCATGTGGGAGCTGCTGGACACCAAGGTGATCCAGAGCAAACACATCTGTAGTAAGTGTTTGCAGCTCGAGGAACTTCGGATCCGAGTTGAGGGTCTGGAGTCCGAGCTGCCGGCATTGAGCTACATCAGGGAAGGGGAAAGTTACCTGGACACTTTGCTCCAGGAGGTGGTCACACCCCTCAGATTAGGTAACTTGAATTTGGCCTGTGATCAGGGGCAGGAAGGTGTGACTGCAGGTGAGGCAGGTATGGGGACCCAGGAGGTAGCGTTCGAGGAGCCCCAGCCCCTGCAATTGTCCAACAGTTACAAGGTTCTTGCAAGCCATGTTGATGAGAGCGGGGACTGCCGGGAGGATGAGCAAACTGACCACGGCACCGTGGTACAGGAAGCCATTCAAGTGGAGGAGGAAATAGGAATGTAGTAGTGGTAGGGACCAGTATAATTAGGGGGATAGATACTGTTTTCTACAGCTGTGAGCATGGGTCCAGAAGGCTGTGTTACCTGCCCGGTGCCAGGGTTAAGGACATCTCTTCAGGGCTGGAGGGGAACTTGGAGTGGGAGAGGAGGGATCCAGATGTTGTCATCCACATTGGTACCAACAACATTGATGGGACTAGGAAGGAGGTTCTGCTGAAAGATTTTGAACAATTAGGAGCTAAATTAAAAAGCAGGACCTCCAAGGTAATAATCTCAGGATTACGACCTGAGCCACAGGCAGACTGGCATAGGGTAAATAACGTCAAGGAGTTAAATGTGTGGCTCAAAGATTAGTGTGGGAGGAATAGGTTTCAGCTCTTGGGGGTACTGGCAGCAGTACTGGAGCAGAAGGGTCCTGTTCCGGTGGGATGGGCTTCACTTGAACCATGCTGGGACCAGTGTCCTGATGAATCGAATAACTGGGGCTGTAGAGAGGGCTTTAAACTAAATAGAGGGGGGAGGGTTCTGGAGAGGGGATACGTAGGCTTATAAAGTAAAAGGATATGGCAGCATTGCAGGGCAGCTCTTTAGGTAATGATACCCAGAGTGTGACAGGAAGGCACAGAGTGTACAAACATGAAAAAACAGCAGCAAATAGGGTCAAAGGGGGAAAAAAATGGTAAAAAGGCAAAATTAATGGCTCTTTACTTAAATGCACATAGTATTTGGAACAAGATAAATGAATTAACGGCACAAATAAGAGATTAATGGGTTTGATCTTATAGCCATTACGGAGACATGGTTACAAGGAGATCAAAGCTGGGAACTAAATATTCAGGGGTATGTGACTTTTCGAAAGGAAAGGCAGGAAGGAAAGGGTGGTGGGGTAGCTTTGTTAGTACGAGATGGAATAAGTACGATAGCAAGAAATGATCTTGGATCAGAAGATGTAGAATCCATATGGGTGGAGGTAAGAAATAACGAGGGGAAGACGACACTGGTGGGAGTAGTCCATGGGCCGTCTAACAGTAGCTATACTGTAGGACAGAGAATAAATCAGAAGATAATGAGGGCATGTAAAGAAAGGCAGTATATTAATCATGAGTGACTTTAATCTTCATGTAGATTGGGAAACTCAAATTAGCAGAGGAAGACACGAGCAAGAACTCAGTATATTCGGGACAATTTCCTCGAACAATATGTTGTGGATCCAACCAGGGATCAGGCTATTTAGGATCTGGTAACGTGTGCTGAGGCAGGTTTACTAAATGATCTCAAAGTAAAAGATCCCCGAGGAAACAGTGATCATAACATGGTAGAATTTAGCATTCAGTTTGAAAGTGAGAAACTTGGGTCAGAAACAACTATGCCAGACTTAAATAACGGTAATTAAAAAGGAATGAGGGAAAGAGTTGGTTGGAGTGGACTGGGAGGAGTTGAATAAATACTTTGCATCACAAAAACAGAATTACCTGGAAAAATTCAGCAGGTCTGGCAGCATCAGTGGAGAAGAAATCAGTTAACGTTTCGAGTCCTCATGACCCTTCGGCAGAACCATGAGGACTCGAAACGTTAACTGATTTCTTCTCCACCGATGCTGCCAGACCTGCTGAGTTTTTCCAGGTAATTCTGTTTCTGTTTTGGATTTCCAGCATCCGCAGTAGCTTTTAGCTTTTTGTTTTTAAATACTTTGCATCAGTCTTCGTGGTAGAAGACACTAATAGCATTCCAAAAATACTAAATAATCAAGGGGCAAATGAGGGGGAGGGGGAAATAAATACAATAACTAACACTAGAGAAAAAGTACTAGGGAAACTAATAGGGCTAAAGGCCGATAAGTCCCTTGGACTTGATGGGTTGCATCCTACGATATTAAAGGAATTAGCTACAGAGATAGTGGATGCACTGATAGTAATCTTCCAAGAATCCTTAGATTCTGGAAAAGTTCCAGAGGATTGGAAAACTGCCAATATAACACCCTTATTCAAAAAGGGAGGGAGACAAAAAAACAGGTAAATAGAGGTCAGTTAGCTTAACATCTGTCATTGGGAAAATGTTAGGCTCTATTATAAAGGATGTCATAGCAGAGAATTTAGAAATGCATGATATCATCAAGCAGAGTCAGCATGGCTTCATGAAGAGGAAATCATGCCTGACAAATTTATTAGAATTCTTTGAGGAAGTAACAAGCAGGATAGATAAAGGGGAAGCAATCGATGTAATATATTTGCATTTCCAAAAGGCGTTTGATAAGGTACCACACATAAGACTACTAAATAAGATAAGAGCCCATAGTGTTGGGGGTAGTATATTAGCACGGAGAGAAGATTGGCTAACTAATAGAAGACAGAGTTGGGATAAGGGGGGCATTTTCAGAATGGCAACCTGTAACTGGTGGAGTGCCACATGGATCAGTGCTGGGGTCACAATTATTTATAGTATATATCAATGACTTAGATGAGGGAACTGAATGTACTATTGCCAATTTTGTGGATGAGTCTACGGAGGGATATAGGCAGGTTAAGTGAATGAGAAAAAGTGAGGTTATGCACTTTGGCAGGAAGAATAGAGGAGCTGAATATTACTTAAATAGAGAAAGACTGCGGAAAGCTGCAGCACAGAAAAATTTGGGGGTCCTTGTGCATGAATCCCAAAAAGCTAACATACAAGTTCAGCAGGTAATAGGTAAGGCAAATAGAATGTTGGCCTTTATTTCAAAGGGAATGGAGTATAAAATAGGGAAAAGCAAAGTACTGCAGATGCTGGAAATCTGACACAAAAACAGTAAATACCAGGAAAACTCAACAGGTCTGGCAGCATCTGTGGAAGAAGAATCATACAGACTCAATGTTAACTCTGTTTCTCTCTCCACAGATGCTGCCAGACCTGATGAACTTTTCCAGCATTTTCTGTTAGTGTTTGTGATAAAAATAGGGAAGTCTTGCTAAAACTATACAAGGCACTAGTTAGACCACACCTAGAATACTGTGAACAGTTTTGGTCCCCTTATCTAAGGAAAGATATACTGGAATTGGAGGCAGTCCAGAGAAGGTTCAATAGTTTGATCCAGGGGATGGAGGTATATTCTTTTGTGGAGAGGTTGAGTAGGTTGGGCCTGTAGTCGGAAGAATGAGAGACGACCTTATTAGAGCGTATAGGATTCTTAGGGGGCTTGACAGGATAAATGCTGAGAGGTTGTTTCCCTTGTCCAGGACCAGAGGGTATAATTTCAGAGAAAGGGGTTGCCCATTTAAGACACAAATGAGGCGGAATTTCTTCTCTCTGAATGGAGTCAGCCTGTGGAATTCTTTACTGTAGAGGCTGGGTCATTATATGTATTCAAGGCTGAGACAGACAGATTTTTAATCTGTCCTGGGAGTGTTTGATGGGACAGTGTAGAGGGAGCTTTACTCTGTATCTAACCCCGTGCTGTACCTGTCCTGGGAGTGTTTGATGGGGACAGTGTAGAAGGAGCTTTACTCTGTATCTAACGCCGTGCTGTACCTGTCCTGGGAGTGTTTGACGGGGACAATGTAGAGGGAGCTTCACTCTGTATCTAACCCCGTGCTGTACCTGCCCTGGGAGTGTTTGATGGGGACAGTGTAGAGGGAGCTTTACTCTGTATCTAACGCCGTGCTGTACCTGTCCTGGGAGTGTTTGATGGGGACAGTGTAGAGGGAGCTTCACTCTGTATCTAACCCCGTGCTGTACCTGTCCTGGGAGTGTTTGACGGGGACAATGTAGAGGGAGCTTCACTCTGTATCTAACCCCGTGCTGTACCTGCCCTGGGAGTGTTTGATGGGGACAGTGAAGAGGGAGCTTTACTCTGTATCTAACCCCGTGCTGTACCTGCCCTGGGAGTGTTTGATGGGGACAGTGAAGAGGAAGCTTTACTCTGAATCTAACTCCGTGTTGTACCTGCCCTGGGAGTGTTTGATGGGGACAGTATAGAGGGTGCTTTATTCCATATTTAGAATTGCTACATGGTATTGTTTTATTAGCAGGAAGAATATTGATTAAAATAATGGAATTCAGTGATCTATTCATTGACAGCATGGAATCCAGTGATGGAACAACATGTGATCCAATTGTGTATTTATTCACAGTGTGTGATCTGGTGATTTATTGATTCACAGCATTGGATCCAGTGACCTATTCATTCACCCGGGAATCCAGTGATCTATTGACTCATCGAAAGATCTGGAGATCTGTTAAATAACTGCATAGGATCCATTCAGTAGTTGATTTAGCAGGGGGTATAATGATCTATTAACTGAGAGCATGTTAGGCAGTGACCTACCGATTTACAGCACAGGATCTAGTGATCAAGTGACTCAGTGCAGAATGCATCTTTCTATTAACCCACAGTATAGCACCCATTGACTTATCGACTTGTAGCATGTGATCCAGCGGTCTATCAATTCACAACATGTGAACTGTGATTCAGTAATCCGCACATGGCATCCAGCTACCTATTGGCAGAGCAGAGGGTCCAATGATCTACCCATCCTGGACAGGATCAATGGCCTATTAGCTCAGAGCATGGGATCCAGTGGCCCATTAGCTCAGAGCATGAAATCCAGTGGTCCATTAGCTCAGAACATGGGAACCAGTGGTCCATTAGCTCAGAACATGGGAACCAGTGGTCCATTAGCTCATAACATGGGATCCAGTGGCCTATTGGTTAACAAAAAGTATTCGCAGGATCAGAATTGTTACAGTGTAGAAAGAGGCCATTCAGCCCATCGTGTCTGCACTGGATCTCCAAATGAGCATTATGACCCAGTGCCATTCTTCTGTCTTTTCCTCGTAAACCTGCACATTGTTTCTATTTAAATAATCACCTAATGCCCTTTTGAATGCCTCAATTGAACCTGCCTCCATCACACTTCCAGTGCATTCCAGACCCGAACCACAAAGTTTTTTCTCATATCACATTTGCTTCTTTTGCAAATCACTTTAAATCTTTGCCCTCTTGTTCTCAATCTTTTTGCGAGCAGGAACAGTTTTTCCCTATCAACTCTGTCCAGCCCCCTCATGATTTTGAACACCTCTATCAAATCACCTCTTAGATTGGAGAGGAGAAGGCTATCTTTATAACTGAAGTTTCTCATCCCTGGAACCATTTCTTGTAAACTTCTTTTGCACTCTCTCCAATGCATTCACATCCTTCCTATAGTGTGGTGCCCAGAACTGTACACAATATTCCAGCTGAGGTTTAACTAGTGCCTTATATAAATTCAGCATAATCTCCTTGTTCTTGTACTCTATGCCCCTATTAATAAAACCCAGGATACATATGTAGGCCAGACTGGGTAAGGACAGCAGATTTCCTTCCCTAAAGGACATTAGTGAACCAGATGGGTTTTTACAACAATCGACAATGGTTTCATGGTCACCATTAGGTTTTTATTGAATTCAAACTCCACCATCTGCCATGGTGGGATTCCAACTCGGGTCCCCAGAGCATTAGCCCAGGTTTCTGGAATACCAGTGACAATACCACTATGCTACCGCCTTTCCCACCACTTAAGTTAAACTGACTGGTCTGTAATTGCTGGGCTTATCCTTCCAGCCTTTTTTGAATAAGGGTGTAATGTTTGCAATTCTCCAGTCCTCTGGCACCTCCCCTGAGTCTCAGGAAGACTGAAAGATTATGGCCAATTTCCACTCTCACTCCCTTCACTATGCTTGGATGCATCTCATCTGGTCCCAGTGCTTTGTCAGCCATAAGTACCAACAGTTTATCCAACACTTCCGCCTTATCAATTTTGAACCTGTCTAGTGACAGAGTTTCCTCATCTGTCACCATGGCCTTGGTAGCATCTGCTTCCTTGGTAAAGACAAATGTTTGGCTCACAGTAAAGGGTCCAGTAATCAACTGACTCATGGCATGTGATCCAGTGCCTGATTCTAATGAACCTGATGAAAGATATTGCACTCACCTCTAACAGACTGTCCCCAACTAGGGCGACCAGTAGCCGCTTGCCACCTTCCTCCCGTATCAGTGAGGCATTCTCTGATGCGTACATACATGTGAAATCAAACATGGCCACGTCAGGCTGACCGTAATGGTTCATGGCAAAGTCTAGGTGGGGCAGCTGATGGTTGGTGGAGAAATTAGCCGCCTCTTTCACATAGTTCAGAAGTGCTTCTTGATTCATGTTACTCCGGGAGAGCAGCCTTTCTGTGTCCGAGAAATCCTGGCATAGGGAAAACAGAGAAATCATGCAGTATGTGAAGCTGAGCATGTGTTTATGAGCAATAGGGACAGCAATCCCTGAGACACTGGGACATTGAAACCTCATCTAAATTAAAAATACTGTGGATGGTAGCAATCTGAAATAAAGACAGAAACCGCTGGAAACACTCAGCGGGTCAGTCAGCATCTGTGGAGAGAGAAACAGAGTTAACATTTCAGATCTGTCACCTGATATGTATCTGGTGAAAGTCGCCTGAAACATTCACTCTGTTTCTTTGCTGCCAGCCCTGCTGAGTATTTCCACAATATATTTCCCGCTTTTGTTTCATCCAACTCACGCTGACTGCACTGACACTGCAGTAACACCTCGACACACTGACCATACATGAATGATACAAACCTCTCCGCTCTTTATTGCACCTTCTTCAATGCCACCATATCCTTTTTTTTAAACTATAGGGACCAGATCTCTTCACAGTACTCCAAGTGTGGTCCAATCAAGCTTCTATACAAGCTTAATACATCTCTTCTTTTAAATTCTATCCCTCTACAAATGAATCTCATTACTTTGTTTGCTATTTTTATAATTATTAATTTGCATTGTGACCTTCAGTGATCTGTCAACCTGCATTCCCAGATTGTTCTGTTCCTCTATCCTGTTTACACACTTAATTTTCAAGCGGTATGTCTGTGACTCCTTATTCTTCCCACTCAAATGCAACACCTCACACTTACCTACACTGGAATTATTTGACCAATTGCCTGCCCATTCTGTAAGTTTATTCAGGTTTTCTTGTATTTGTTGTTGACTTCCTCAGTTTTAGGTTTACCCACAGTTTGGTGTCATGTGAAAATTGTGAAATTGTACTTCAGAGCCTGGGTCCAAATCATTCGTGTTAATTGTGAACAGTAACAAATCCTCCTTATTTTGTCAATCTGAGTAATTACCATTAACCCCTACTCTCTCTTTTCTGTTTTGAAACAGACTTGGTATTCAATCTGGTCTAACAGCCTCTGTGGAGAGAGAAAAAAAAGTTAACGTTTCAAGTCCATATGACTCTTCTTCAGAGTCATATGGACTCGAAACATTAACTCTTTTTCTCTCTGCACAGATGCTGTTAGACCTGCTGAGTTTTTCCAGCATTTTCTGTTTTTGTTTCAGATTTCCAGCATCCGCAGTATTTTGCTTTTATCTTGGTAATCAATCTGTTAGTCCACACACTGACCTTAATCATGAGTTTATTGTGTGGTAAATTATTCAATATCCAAGTTTATTACTTGTACATCTAAATCCATTACCCTTGAGAGCTTTATCTGTTACTTTTTCAAAGAATGCACTAAGGTCAAGCACAATCTTCCTTCTTGAAATCCGTCCTGATTATTCTGTTCTATTTTCGAATAACAAATATTTCCCTACGACACCTTTGGAAGAATATTTCTTTTTTTTCTCCTATCACCATGTTAATGTAACTTGTTTGTTGTTCCCTAGACTTGTTCAATCCCCCTTTTTAAATTTGCAATCACATCCATAACAGATTGGAATCTAATTCAAGGATATGGGGAATTTACATAGAGGATATCAGACACCCGGAGTGAGTTGTTGGTTGGAATCTAATCAAAGGCTTTGGGTTGGGAAAGTGCATCTATCGGACCGGGGTGGTTTGTATATATAATAATGGATGTCCAGGGGTGAGTTACAAGGGATCTGAGTGGTTTATATTTAGTTTAACTCTCTGAACTGCCTAGGTCCTGTCTCTGCCTTTTTTTGTCTGGTCTGACACACAGGTGGTGGTAGACCATGGGCCTACTCTCAGATAAATACATATCCATTGCCCCCTCCTTGGAAGTATTTCAAATTTCCACCATTATTAATTTACAAGTCATTTATCACAAAAACCAATGTTCAGAAGTGAGCATTTTGTAGAAAATATTATAAAATGTGCAGAAATCACATGAAAACCCAGATTGATGACATAATTGTGAGTCCCTTTCATGACCAATCACAACTGATGTATTTTTGCAAAATCAGCCAATCACGATCTCTGTACTACAAAACAATTGAAAAGCAAAATACTGCTGGTGCTGGAGATCGGAAATAAAAACAAAGTGCTGAAAACACTCAGCAGGTCCAGCAGAATCTGTAGAGAGAGAAACAGAGTTAACGTTTCAGGTTCGGCATTCTCTGTTCCTGTTGCGCCAGAATAATGGCTTGCTGTTGTTGTGAGAGCCAAAGGGAATATAATTCTCTTTTTGGACAAAATTCCTTGTTGGCGCTCATTGGAAATTTATTAGAACAAAAGCAGCTAGAATTGCTGAAAACACCATCAAAAGTTCAGATTTGGAGTTGGTTATTGCACCAGAAAGACTGGTGTTAATCCCAAGTGCAATCGGCTATCATCGGCAGTGCTACGTGTTTCACTGATAAATGCAAGAGCAACAGGGCCAAAAACCTAGAAAGGGAAATGCCTGACGATGGATGTGAGTACATGTGATTTTACAGTATTTCATATGGAAATATGTTAAACTATACATGTTTATATTCATATTTCTCTCTGGGTTGAATTGCCATGCTGTCAGACATATCCATTCTGTGGGCTTGCTTGTGCCCCATGTAATTACGTGTGTGTGGAGTGAGTGACGTTGTTGATAGTTCTCAAGCTCACTCTGGCCACATTAGTCATAAAAGTTAAGGTCAGATTTTAAGGTCACTAATAATATCTATCACATTTACTCTTTCTGTCTCTTTCTATCACTTTGTGTCCCTATTCCAATTTACACTCTATTTCTCAATTTTTCTTTCCTCTTGTCTTTTTGCCTTTGTGCAGCTGAGCAGGTGTGGAACCAGGGGGGAGGGGAAGGGAGGGGAGAAGAGAGAAGAATCACCGCCAAGGTTCGACTGCCTTCGGTCAAAGATGACAGACATCAAGGACATGACTGTGAGGCACATCGCACTGTCTACACGGCAAGAAAGACACGAACATCATGGAGAGACACAGCCGAAAGAGATGGAAAGAGAGGCTGATGTAATGTGAGACCAGCAGCAGGTAAGCTGCTCCCCAGAGCAGAGACCTCCAAATATGAAGCAATCTTGTTACACGTTCGTGGATAGGATCTTGTCACTATTGAAGCAAGATATCACCTCAGCTGTTATCAGAGTGATACTGGGCTTCTTACTTTTAAAGCAGCAGGATGATCCTGCAAAAAGCACCAGACAGGATATCAGCATTTCTCCACGTGGCTATAGAGGGAAGAACTGTAAAGATTTATTTTGAAATGACAAAACTAAACAGTTTGTTTAAGAAATGCATCCGGGAAAAAGTAGTACTGAAGTGTCCCCATGTAAGGCCTTTAATCTTAGAGAAAAAACAGCAAAATCGCATCTCTTCTTTCCAGATGATGAGCAAGACCTGACTAGCAATCCAGCTGCTGAACTTCAGAGTGCTTTCCCCAATGACGGTTTCGATGACATCCTCAACTCAGAAATTAAATGCCAAAACTTTGTTAATAATGGCAAAAAAGAGCATGACCTTTCAGTTCCTGAACAGTTTCACCAATTTGGTAGAAGAATTGCTGTATTTATCAGAGCAACCAGGGTAGCCAGCCTGCATCTTCACCTTTCAAGTATTTGCTCCAAGCTGCCACTGTTCTTCACCTATGATCGAGTCAACTACGCCAGATATCTTTCAGCATATTGACTTGAAATGTGCAGCTTGAAAGAAAGTCACCCTGATATCAATGCAGAGTTACAAGTAGGACCATTGTTGCCCAGAGTCAAGGGTTTGACTTCTCTCAAGTTATTGAGCAGACAGCCAACTGTGACTCCAAAACAAAGGGATGTTTAACAGCATCTCAATAAGGGAGCATGCAAGATGGACTTTGTCACAGCATAAGAGGACCGCTATATGCAGAAACTGTCAAGGAATAGCTGGTCACAGAACATCAACAAGATCTTGCATAGACTCGGACATGACAAGAATGAACTGTGATGAAGAGGATGAGAGGAATGTCATGTACAACATTTAAAATATGGTTAAACCTTTTGATCCTTCCTCGGAGACAGATCAGTTATAGCACATCACATCAGTCCAAGTTGCTCCAGTACCTATGGTCAAAGACCTCGCAGAGGCCAAGGAAAAGAGAGAGGAAGCATTCATGACTTTTAGTCAGAAGTGATGACAACACCAGGATGTCAGAGTTCATGATCCTGTCAAGAAGATGACTTTCAAGGACACAGTAACTAAAGTGACGGGTAGGGAGATTGCTCTGAAAACAGGTCAAAACTTATTTACCAGACCATTAGTTGTTGGTGCAGTTAGAAAAGTGGACTTTGATGAGATGCTGGTTCATACATTAGGAACATTATCCTTGCCTCTAGCTTATCATGATGGATCCCTCATAAATCAAACAAAGCAAAGCCCTAACACTTTCATGAGGAGTAAGTCAACCCACCCCTTCCATTGATGTGATCCCAAGTGCTACGGCATGGGTGCAGGATGCTATGGCATTGATTCAAGTCATGAAATTGCAATCAGCATTTGAACAGTTTGCTGACCAAGTATTGAGACTCCTGTGAGACAAGCGAAGATGGGTAAGTCAAAAGTGATCCACTTTGTTCTAGACATATATGAGACATACAGCATCAAGACTGGGGAAAGGGGCCAGAGGCTGGTTGGAGGAATGCAAATCGCCAAAATTCTCTCTCCTGACTGGAAAATCCCAAAGCAGTGAACAAGATTTCTGTCTTGCAGTGACATGGAGGAGATTCTACTCCAGTTCCTCTATGAAAGGTGGTGCATGCCTGCAAGAGAGATCATTAATGACATAACCCTCTTTGTTGGACATGGATGTGAGTGTCCCGCTCTTTGCCAGAATAGCAGCAAAACAGATCTGGAGGAGATAGCAATCTGCAGCTCAGGCACCAATCTCTACCTCCCTCTCCTTTATAACCTAGGGAATATTTACATCTAATTGGGTGAATATGGGTATGTTGGATGGTAAACGAGTGCAAGTGTCCCTCGGAAATTTAAATAGTCTTGCGTGGAATAAATGCTTGCTATGGTAGATTTCTTCCTGAACAGGAAGGATATGAAAAATAACTTTGATTGATGTAAAGTGCACCATAAGATAATTCCACAATTCAGATATCCTCAGTGATACTTCTTTTAACCATTTCTTACACCACCATGTTCAAAATTTAGCCATTGTGGTGATATGACCCCATTGCTAGTGAAAAGAAAGTCCATAGAATTTTTATATTTTTCACTGTTTTTGGCAATTTCTCAGTAACACTCAATTTTCAGACTCAGGAACCTGCAGGTTTTGCTTCAGATACATATTTAAATATATTTACACTGGTTCTAGGTGCTTCCCAGATGGGTACTACAGAACTCAAAATCTAGACAAGAAAGCAGGCTTCATCCCATGGTCTATGAGGAGACTTGGTTGGCTTACCTACCTGTTGAATCACCCCCTTGTCCAGTAGGCTCTGCTTCTTGGCAGTCATGACAAAGTAGTGTGTGTCATCCTTGTAGTAAACAATGTTTTCTAAATCTACACCTGTGAGAAAATATCAGCAGCAAATTAAACATGGTACCAGCAGAACTAGTCAAACTGTTCAAATTCAGCCAAAAACCTGTTGCTCAGTCACACATTCAGTCAGTCCCACGTCCAACAGCCAGAACCACAGGACATCACAGAAGTCAGCAGTCACAGTAAACAGCACTCACAAAGACTGATTGAGGGACTGAGCAAAACTACAGCAGATACAGTTCAATATGGGGAAATGTGTAGATCTGAGAATGACAAATTGGAATATTTTCAAAATGGAGAGAAACTGGAAACTGTAGCAGAGCAGAGAGATATACAGGGTCCAAGTACAGAAATTGCTAAAAGCTGATGAACATGCACAAAAAATAATTTAAAAGGCTAATGGAATGTTGGCCTTTATTTGAAGAGGATGATAATATAAATCAGTGGAAGTCAGGGTACAATTAGACAGAGCTCTGATCAGACCATATCTGGGATACACAGCTCAGGAAGTAATCCAGCAGAATTATACTGAGACGTAGAGGATGAAATATGTTTTGTTATGTGGTAGGGGTTTAGACGGTGTTTGGGAAGTATGCTGCTTGAGTCCATAGAACTATTGATTTACAGCGAGTATTTACACATTCTGGACCTCCACATAAGGTAAGAGCTTCTCTTCTTCCAAATTGCTCTTACTACTCAGTCATGTGATCTGACATCATTATTACATCAGCATCATGTATGTAACCCTTTACTCTACATATCCCCCAAGTCTTTATCCCTGTCATATTTACAACCTCCAACATCTCCCCCCAACCCCCAAAGTCACAGACTTCACAGAGTTAGTCTGTGAGGCATCTTGACCAATCTCCCTGATCTTGTTCTGATCTCTTTCTGAGGTCGAGGGTATTCCATCCTCTCCCTTCTGTCAGTGAGAGTGTTCTTCTTCTGGGTGGCTGTAGAGCTTGGAGTAAGACTTTCCTCTTCATCAGGAATTGAGCAGTAAGCCCAAATTTCTATTTGTTTTCTCTCCAAGGGTATTAAGGCACTGCAGTTTCTCCTTATGATACCCTGGTCTGTCTCAATCTGTACAATCTGATTTGTGGAGTTTTATCAATGCTTGTACCTTTCTTCTGTTGGTCTCGGACCCACACTCTCTCCCTGGGCCCCAGCACTGGTACCTCACGTACTCTATACCTGTGATTCAAGTTCCGAGCCTGGTTGTTTCTCTGTTCTTCCTCAGGTTGTTTTACCCTCTCATGATCATTTGTGGTGATGTTGGGTTTGAATATGTGTGTCAGAGATGGAAGCTGTGTTCTCAATCGCCTGCCCATTCGTAACTCTGATGGTGAGAAACCATTCTGTAGTACTGAGGATCAGTGATTCAGAAGAGCTAGATTATGGTCTTTTGTTTTTCTTCAATAAATCTTTGATGGTTCGTACCCATCTCTTGGCTTCTCCATTTGCTTGAGGATAGCGAGGTGAACTGGTTTACATGAACAAAACCATACTCGTTTGCGAAATTTTGGAATTGCTCATTTGTGAATTGTGGCCTATTGTCAGACACTACAAGGTCTGGAATGCCATTCGTTGAATAAATTCTCAAGGGATTGAATGACTGCTTCTGCAGTGACAATAATAATAATAATCAATAACGATAAGAGCGGTTTTCCCCTTAAATTCAAATAAGTCCATTCCCAGGCGCTCCCACAGCCTTGATGGAAAAGGAGGAGACAATGGTAGTGCTTTTTGTTCCTGGCACAAGTAATAGTTAGAAACCATTTCTTCGAAAGAGAGGGTAATGCCTGGCCACCAGACTGATTGCTGCACCCTTGCACGACATTTTGCAATTCCTAAATGGCCCTGTTGAAGTCTTTGAAGAATATCAAACCGAAGGGCTCTCAGGATGACTAACCTCTTGCTGAAGACTGCGACGTCATCAATGACTGTGAGGTGCTTACACTGTTCAAAATACAGGAGTAGTGTAGGATTATTGGGGATATAGTCTGGTCATCCTTCCAGACAATATTCTTGGATTTGAAGAAATTCTTCATCTCGTTTCTGGGTTTGCTTTATTTCCTGTAACTTTCTTGCAGTAGCTGATCAGTGCTGAGTAATTAAGGGTGTATGTGTTTCAACCTCCTCAATGAAATCTAAATCCACTTGTTCAGTTCCTTCTGATGGTACTCGTGACAGTGTGTCTGCTGTTGTTTGACATTTCCCTTGCAGAACCTCTGTGATGGAGTCAATCCTCGTCAATCTTAGTCTGAATCACTGGATTCTGGGCGGCATCTTCACAATTTCTTTCATGTTCAGAATGGTGACTAGTGGCTTATGGTTTGTTTCAATTTTGAAACACAGTCCCATAACAGAGTGTGAAAACCTTTTTGCATGCGGACTTTACAGCCAATGTTTCTATCATGGCATATCATTGTTTTTTTCCTGTTGGTGACCTAGAGGCACAGGAGACTGTTCTACACTTGCCACCTCTCTGCACTTGAAATGAAACTTCCCCCAGACCAGTAGACAATGCATCTGCTGCTACTATGGTCGGTAGTTCTGGGTCATAATGTGCCAAAATTTCAGAGGAGGTTAAAAGTTGTTTAATCTTTTCGAAAGCTGGTCCACGTTCCAGCACCACTGTTGACTCTATCTCAACAGCTGTCTCAAAGGCTCATTGACCTCTGCCAAATTTGGTAGGAACTTGGCTACTTGGTTGACCATCCCAAGGAATCTCTGAAGCTCGGTTATGTTACAGGGATGTGGAAGCTCTTATAACTTTCATTTTTTGCTGATCAACTGTGATTCCAGTACCTTGTACTATGTGACCTAGAAACTTGATCATGGGTTTGGCAAGCTCACATTTTTCATTCAATGTTAGGCCTGCATCCTGTAAGAATCTCAGGACTGCTCTGACCCTGCAATCATGCTCTTCTCTCATGGACCCATGTACCAGTGTGTGGTCCATGTGGCACATTAGTCCTTCCATGCCTTCTAAAATGTTGGATATTGTTCTCTGAAAAATTTCTACAGCGGACGCTATTCTAAAGGGTAATCTATTGAAACAATAACAACCAAATAGAGTTATAAATGTGGTCAGCAATCTGGATTCTTTGTCCAGAGACAACTGCCAAAATCTATTGTTCAAATCCAATTTGGTAAATAAAGTGCTCTTGGCTAATTTGGCAAGGCTCTCATCCACTGAGGCCAGCAGGTGGATCTCACATTTCACTGATTTGTTTAGATGATTTAAATCCCCACAAATTCTTATGGAGCTGTTTGGCTTTGGGATCATAACCATTCCTGAACACCATTTTGTTGGCATGGTGATCGGTGAGATAATCCCTTTGCTGCTGCATCTTTTCAATTTCGCCCTTGACTTTGTCCAAAAGTGGGTGAGGGGCTCCCCTCGGTGTAAAGAAGCAAATTGGTTTAGCATCAGCTTTATATTGTACTTAGTCTTAAACTTCCCTAGGCCTGTAAATAATTTTGGGAATTCATTTTGGAATGTACTGCTGTAGTTCACATCAGCAACTTCATCTACTTTATAGATTAATTTCAGTTTTAGACATGCCTTGCTGCTTAGTAGAGAGCACTCTTGATTTTGAATGACTAAGAGATTCGAGGGTTCCTCGATCTTTGCATTAATCACAAAAGGTTAATATGCAGATACAGCAGGTAGTTAGGAAAGCTAATAGAATGTTATTGTTTATTGTGAGGGGAATTAAATACAAAAGTAGGGAGGTTATGCCTCAGTTGTACAGGGCATTGGTGAGACCACATCTGCAGTATTGTGTACAGTACAGGTCTCCTTATTTAAAGAAAGATGTAAATGCGTTAGCAGTTCAGAGAAGGTTTACTAGACTAATACCAAGAATGGGCGGGTTGTCTTATGAGGAAATGTTGGACAGGTTAGTCTTGAATCCGCTGGAGTTTAGAAGAGTAAGAGGTGACTTGATTGAAACCTTTAAGATCCTGAGGGGTCTTGACAGTGTGGATGTGGAGAGGATGTTTCCTCTTGTGGGAGAATCTAGAAATAGGGATCACTGTTTAAAAATAAGGGGTCGCCCATTTCAGACAGAGATGAGGAGAATTTTTTTTTCTCTGAGGGTTGAGAGTCTTTGGAAGTCTCTTTCTCAAAAGGCAGTGGAAGCAGAGTCTGAATATTTTTAATGCAGAGCTAGATAGATTCTTGATTAACAAGGAGGTGAAAGGTTATCGGGGCTTGGCTGGAATGAGAGTTTAAGGTTACATTCAGATTAGCCATGATCTTATTGAATGGCAGAACAGACTCGAGGGGCCAAGTGGCCTACTCCTGTTCCTAATTTGTATCTTCGCATCTTTACATTTCAGCTTCGCTATGAGTTCGCCTTTGACTTTTAAAGTTGTCCCACCAGAGCCCTGTAATTTGATCGATGAGGGTTGCAATGTAATCAGTTTACTTCAGTACTGTACAGAATGATGATGACAGATTGCATAGACTGGGAATGGAGTCCCTTGAGTATAGAAGATTAAGGGATGATCCAATTGAGATGTTAAAAATGATTCTCAGAGTTGATAGGGTGTATATACAGGGAGATTACCTCCTCTGATGGAGGGAGTGCAGACCATGGCAACATAACATTAAAATGAGAGCCAGGCCATTCAGGGGTGATGTCAGGAAACACTTCTTCATACAAAGGGGAGTGGAAATCTGGAACACTCTTCCCCCAAGAGGCTGTGAATGCCTGAAGTTAACTGCAGCTTTCAGGATTGAGATCAATCGAATACAAACCTGTGACTTCCTTCAGGTCCTGGAAAAACTTCTGGTTGAAGATGAAGGCGACACCGCTGATCTCCTGGGCCTGGGCCTCCTCCCGCGTGTGCCGGTTAATGAAGTTGGCAGTGATAGCAATCGCGAGTTTCCCTCGGAATTCCTTTCTCCGAAATCCTTAAACAGGAACAAAAGAGTTACTCAGGGGCTGAGGTCTGCTATACTCAACCCTCATTCGCCATTAGGCAGGGGGATAGGACCTGGACAAAGCATTAGAAAGCATGGTACACAAAGGATCAAGAAAGACAAATAGACTAGAGTGAGAAATAGTAAGATATCATGTGGGATTAGGCTAAGAGAGACTACAGGGAAGGCAGTAGCACAGTAGCAATATCACTGGACTAGTCATCCAGTGACCCAGCTACTGCTCTGGGGACACAGGTAAAAATCCCACCATGGCAGCTGGTGGAATTTAAATTTAAACTCAATTTAAAAATCTGGAATTATAAGTGAGTCTCAGTAATAGTGATGGGCAGAGAGCGCGGTGTGCGAGGAGAGGGTGGGAGTGACGGGCAGAGAGCACGGTGTGCGAGGAGACGGTGGGAGTGATGGGCAGAGAGCGCAGTGTGCGAGGAGACGGTGGGAGTGACGGGCAGAGAGCGCGGTGTGCGAGGAGATGGTGGGAGTGACGGGCAGAAAGTGCGGTGTGCGAGGAGAGGGTGGGAGTGACGGGCAGAGAGCACGGTGTGCGAGGAGAGGGTGGGAGTGACGGGCAGAGAGCGCGGTGTGCGAGGAGAGGGTGGGAGTGACGGGCAGAGAGCGCGGTGTGCGAGGAGAGGGTGGGAGTGACAGGCAGAGAGCGCGGTGTGCGAGGAGAGGGTGGGAGTGACGGGCAGAGAGCGCGGTGTGCGAGGAGACGGTGGGAGTGACGGGCAGAGAGCGCGGTGTGCGAGGAGAGGGTGGGAATGACGGGCAGAGAACGCGGTGTGCGAGGAGAGGGTGGGAGTGACGGGCAGAGAGCGCGGTGTGCGAGGAGAGGGTGGGAGTGACGGGCAGAGAGCGCGGTGTGCGAGGAGAGGGTGGGAGTGACGGGCAGAGAGCGCGGTGTGCGAGGAGAGGGTGGGAGTGACGGGCAGAGAGCGCGGTGTGCGAGGAGACGGTAGGAGTGACTAATCTTGTTCACATCCAAAATATCATCACAACCATTCACCTTGACGCAGCTTTACCAAAACTATCTCAGAGTCTGGAACCAAACACAACCTCAGGATAAACCTTTATAACAATGTTTGCATTCATCTGATGCCCGTTCCCTGGCTCCACAGGTAAAGTTCAACCTTGTTACTCCTGCCTTATCCACATACTCACTACTTTCCCCATCACTGCCACTCTCTCCCTCAAACAATTCACTCTCTTCCCCCCACTCCTGCTCTCTCCCTCGGATAATTCACTCTCTCCCCATCACTCCTGCCCTCTCCCTCAGACAATTCACTCTTATCCCATCACTCCTGGAGCACTGCTTTGGGCTGATTTAGAATGCTTCAGTTGGAGTTTGGTGAGAGAGGGAGTTCAGTGAAGAGGGAAGGAGGGATCCTTTCATCTTTTGCCTTTCCTCAGAAAGAAGAGCAGTGGACTTGGTACCTGGTGGGTATTCCATCTGTCCTTAGTATTCTCCAAACTAGAGGAAGTAAAAGTAAAGAGTAATTTAGGGGTAAGTCATGACAGGGCAGCTTGGCCAAGCGGAATGTTCCTCCTGTGCAATGTGGGAAGTCAAGGACACTTCCAGTGTCCAGGGCAGCCATGTGTGCAGGAAATATCTCCAGCTGCAGCTACTCGAAATCCGCGTTTCAGAGCTGCAGCTGCAGCTGGAGTCACTGTGGAGCATCCGCAAAGATAAGATCTTCGTGGATAGCACGTACAGTGAGGTGGTCACACCGCAGGCAGAGTGCACAGGCAGAAAAGGAATGGGTGACCACCAGACATAATAAAAGCACTAGGCAGGTAATGCAGGAGTCCCCTGGGTCCATCTTCCGCTCCAACAGATTTTCCATTTTGGATACTGCTGGGGGAGATGGTTTCTCAGGGAAATGCAGCAAGAGCCAAGTCCATGGCACCATGAGTGACTCAGCTGCATGGGGAGAGGGGGGCAGTGGAGAAAACAGAGTGGGAGAGCAATAGTGACAGGGGATTTTATCGTTAGGAGAACAGATAGACGTTTCTGCAGCCGCAGACGTGACATCATGATGGAATGTTGCTGCCCTGGTGCCAGGTTCAAGGATGTCACTGAGCGGCTGCAGGACATTCTGAAGGGGGAGGGTGAACAGCCAGAGGTCGGGTCCATATTGGTACCAACGACATAGGTAAAAAGAGGGATGAGGCCCTGAAAGCAGAATATAGAGAGCTAGGATATAAATTATAAAGCAGGACCTCAAAGGTAATATCCTCAGGGTTATTCCCAGTACCACATGCTAGCGAGATGAGGAATAGAATAGACTGGATGAATGTGTGGCTGGAGAGATTGTGTAGGAGGGAGGGATTTAGATTCCTGAGGCATTGGGACTAATTCTGGGGAAGTTGGAACCTGTACAAGCTGAACGGGTCACACCCCAGCAGGACCAGGACCAATATCCTTGCAGGGGTATTCACTAGTACTGTGCAGGAGGGTTGAAACTAGATTGGCAATAGGATGGTAACCTGAGCGGGGAGACACAAGAGAGGGAAACAAAGATAGGAATGAAAGACAGAAAAGTAAAAAGCATAAGTGAAAGGCAGAGGAAACAAGGGCTAGCAGCAAATAGGGCCATAGTACAAAAGATAATATGTAAAAATGTTAAAAAGACAAGTCAAAAGGTACTGTATCTGAATGTATGGAGCAGTTGCAATAAGGTAGATGAATTAACATTGCAAATAGATATGATTGTGATTACAGAGACATGGCTGCAGGGTGACCAAGGCTGGGAACTGAATATTCAAGGGGTCTCGATATTTAGAAAGGACAGGTAAAAAGGAAAAGGTGGTGGCATGGCATTGTTAGTTAAGGATGAAATCAATGTGATAGTGAGAGAGGATATTGGCTCAGAAAATCTAGAAGTAGAGTCAGTCTGGGTGGAGCTAAGAAGCAGCAAGGGGTGGAAAACATTAGTGGGAGTTGTCTATAGGCCTCCAAACAGTAGTGGTAAGGTAGGGGACGGCATTAAACAGGAAATTAGAGTTGCATGTAACAAGGGTGCCACAGTAATCATGGGTGACTTTAATCGACATATAGACTGGGCAAACCAAATTAGCAATAATACTGTGGCAAATGGATTCCTGGAATGTGTACAAGATGTTTCTTTGTCTTAGACCAGTAGGTTAAGGAACTGATTAGGGAACAGGTAATCTGAAATTCCGTATTCTGCAATGAGAAGGCTAATTAATATTCTTATTGAGCAGGGGCCTTTAGAGAACAGTGGCCATAACATGATAGAATTCTTCATTAGGATGGAAAGTGAAGTAGTCCGATCTGAAACTAGGGTCCTAAATATAAACAAAGGAAACAATGAAGGTATGAGGCGTGAATTAGTTAAGGTAGATCGAGGAACTTCATTACCATGCGGATAAACAATGGCTAATATTTAAGGAACGAATGTATGCATTGTAATAGTTATACATTCCTTTCTGGCACAAAAACACAACAGGAAAAGTGGCCCAGCCATGAGTAACGAAAGAAATTAAGGAGAGTATGAGATCCAAAGAGGAGTCATATAAAGTTTCCAGAAAAAGTAGCAAACCTGAGGATCGGGAGTAGTTTTGAATTCAGCAAAGGAAGACCAAGAGATTGATTAAAAAGGGAAAAATAGAGTAAGAGAATAAACATGCAAGGAACATAAAAGCAGACTGTAAAAGCTTCTATAAGTATGTAAAAAGAAAAGACCTTACAGTCCAAAATGGGAGAATTTATTATAGAGAACAAGGAAATGGCAGAGCAATTAAACAACTACTTTAGTTCTGTCTTCACAGAGGAAGACACAAATAACTTCCCAGAAATGTCTAGTGAGAAGGAGGAATTGAAGGAACTAGTATTACAAAAACAATAATGCTGGAGAAATTAATGGGACTGAAAGCTGATAAATCCCCAGGGCCCAGTAATCTACATCCCAGGGTACTAAAGGCCATGGAAACAGTGGATGCAATGGTTGTTATCTTCCAAAACTCTGTAGATTCTGGAACAGTCCCAGCAGATTGTAGGGTGGCAAATGTAACCCCACTATTTAAAAAAAGGAGGGAGGGAGAAAACAGGGAATTACAGACCACTTAGCCTAACATCAGTATCAGGGAAAATGCGAGAATCTATTATAAAGGATGTGATAACAGGACACATAGAAAATATCAACGGGCTTAGACAAAGTCAACATGGATTTGTGAAAGGGAAATCATGTTTGACAAACCAACTGGAATTTTATTGAGGATGTAACTAGTAGAATAGATAAGGGAGAACCAGTGTATGTGGTGTATTTGGATCTTCAGAAAGCTTTTGATAAAGTCCCACATAAGAGATTGGTGTGTAAAATTAAAGCACTTGGAATTGGGGGTAATATATTGGCATGGATTGAGAATTGGTTAGCAGACAGGAAACAGAGAGGAGGAATAAATGGGTCTTTTTCAGAGTGGCAGGTGATGACTAGTGGGGTACCACAAGGATCAGTGCTTGGGTTCCAGCTATTCACAATATATATCAATGATTTGGATGAGGGAACCAAATGTAATATTTCTAAGTTTCCTGATGACACAAAACTTGGTGGGAATGTGAGCGATGAGGAGGGTGTTAAGAGGCTTCAAGGCGATTTATACAGGTTGAGAGAGTGGACAAATACATGGCAGACGCAGTGTAATGTGGAGAAGTATGAAGTTAGCCACTTTGGTAGGAAAAACAGAATGGCAGAGTATTATTTAAATAGTGATAGATTGAAAAATGTTGATGTACAAAAGGACCTAGTGTCCTTGTACACCAATCACTGAAAGCAAGCATGCAGGTGCAGCAAGCAGTTAAGAAGGCAAATGGTATGTTGGCCTCCATTGCGAGAGGACTTGAGTACAGGAGCAAGGATGTCTTACTGCAGCTGTACAGGGCCTTGGTGAGACCACACCTGGAGTAGTGTGTGCAGTTTTGGTCTCCTTACATAAGAAAGAATATACTTGCCATAGAGGGGGTGCAGTGAAGGTTCATCAGACTGATTCCTGTGATGGTAGCATTGTTGTATGAGGAGAGATTGGGTCGACTAGGCCTGTATTCATTGGAGTTTAGAAGAATGAGAGGGGATCTCATTGAAGCGTATGAAATTCTGACAGGGCTGGACAGACTGGATGCAGGGATGATGTTTCCCCTGGCTAGGGGGTCTAGAACAAGGGGTCACAGTCTCAGGATACAGGATAGACCATTTAGGACTGAGATGAGGAGAAACATCTTCACTCAGAGGGTGGTGAACCTGTGGAATTCTCTACCACAGGACGCTGTGGAGGCCAAGTCACTGGATATATTTAAGAAGGAAATTCGTAGATTTTTAGGCTCTAAAGGCGTCAAGGGGAATGAGGAGAGAGCAGGATCATATTGAATTGCAGTGAAACAGGCTCAAAGGGCCGAATGGCCTACTGCTGCTCCTATTTTTTTTCCTACCCTCTCCCTGGGAAAATTTCTCCATTTTCTTCCACTCACCTTCCAGCGTGTTCCTTCGGCCGTCGGCACCAATCACAACATCGAATTCAAACTGTGTCACCTTGCTGGTTAAAGGGTTAATTTCTGCTCTCCAGCCAGAATCTGAAATCAGAAGTAAGCCTGTCGATGAGTAAGGGACACTGTTTTGCGCAGGCTGACCATCTGTGGGCCCAGCCATGACACCAGCTCTCAGGACGGATTGGCTGGTCACCTGGGGAAGGTTGAGACCCAATTGTTGGAGCAGCAACACATTCACCTAGGTATCTCGAATCTGATCTCCACATCACTAACTGCTGTATTATCATTAGTGAATAAAGTTTAACATTAGTTAACCCTGTCTGATTGGTGTCTCTCCCATTGCCACAGGAGCATCTTAAGAGTTTGTTAATCTCAGTAATAAAAGTGGAGCCTTCTCACAACTAGAATCAGAGATGTTTTAAGTATCTTGATCAAAACTGGCATATTCAAGACTCAATCACTGAAACAAATACTGGCTATGGAGAGGTCAACACAGAACATAAGACCATGCAGTGATCCCAAACAAATCTATATCTATAATTACAAAAAGTCATGTGAGGATCATCTCTTGTGCACCAGCCCCATACAGGGAAAGGGATAAATCCAGAAACTACAGACCAGTCAGCCTAAAGTCTAGCTTGTGGAGACAATTTAAACAATAACCAGAAGGAAAAGCAATTCTTACTTGAAAGAATAGGGGTTATTAATTGAAAGCCAGGATGAATATGTTAAAAGTGTAACTAGACTGACTGAGTTTTTTTTGATGAAGTAACAGAGGGTATGTGAGAGCAATGTAATGGAGAATAAAAACCAAAAATGCTGGAAATACTCAGCAGCTCAGGTAGCATCTGTGGAAAGAGAAACAGAGTTAATGTTTCAGGTCGTGACCTTTCATCTGAATGTTTAAACTCACACGTGAAACGTGAATTCTCTCTCCACAGATACTGCCAGTTTGCTGAGTGTTTCCAGCATTTTCTGTTTTTATTTCACACTTCCAGCGTCCACAGAATTTTGTCTTTTGTAGAGCTGTAGATGTTGTGTAAGAACTTTTAAGAGGTGATTCATAAAGTACCACAGAATTGACCTGTTCATAAAAGTGAAGCTCAACAGTAAAAGAAACTGGGTGGATATGTAAGTGGCTAAGGGGCAGAGAGCAGACACTACTGGTGAAATCTTCCTTTTCAGATTGGGGTAATTACACAGCGGTGACTCCGGGGAGTGAGGGAATCACACAGCGATGACTCCCGGGATTGAGGGAATCACACAGCGGTGACTCCCGGGATCAAGGGAATCACACAGCGGTGACTCCCGGGATCAAGGGAATCACACAGCGGTGACTCCCGGGATCGAGGGAATCACACAGCGGTGACTCCCGGGATCGAGGGAATCACACAGCGGTGACTCCCGGGATCAAGGGAATCACACAGCGGTGACTCCCGGGATCGAGGGAATCACACGGCGGTGACTCCCGGGATCAAGGGAATCACACAGCGGTGACTCCCGGGATCGAGGGAATCACACAGCGGTGACTCCCGGGATCGAGGGAATCACACAGCGGTGCAAGGTGACCCAAATCTCAGAAAGTAGCCAGAGATCTCAGGAGGATTCCTCCACCACCCCCACCTCCCCCTGTACTCAAATACCTCTCCCAGTACTGCCCACCATACTCCAGTACTCCGCATGGAAGGTGTCATCAAGTGCTGCTATCAAGCGGCACTTGCCTAGCAATAACCTGCTCACTGACGCCCAGTTTGGATTCCACAAGGGTCACTCAGCTCCTGACCTCATTACAGCCTTTGTTCAAACATGGACAAAAGAGCTGAACTCCTGAGGTGAGGTGAGAGTGACTGCCCTTGACATCAAGGCTGAGTGTGGCATTAAGGAGCCCTAGCAAAACTGGAGTCAATGGGAATCAGAGAGAAATCCCTCAACTGGTTGAAATCACACCTAACATAAAGGAAGATGGTTGTGGTTGTTGGAGGTCAATCATCTCAGTACCAGGACATCACTGCAGGAGTTCCTCAGGACTGTGTCCTCAGCCCAACCATGTTCAGCTGCTTCATCAATGACCTTCCTTCCATCATAAGGTCAGAAGTAGGGATGTTCGCTGATGATTGCACAATGTTCAGCACCATTCACAACTCCTCAGATACTGAAGCAGCCCATGTCCAAATGCAGCAAGACCTGGACAATATCCAGGCTTGGGCTGACAAGTGGCAAGTAACATTCATACCACACAAGTGCCAGGCAATGGCCATCTCCATCAAGAGAGAATCTAACCATCGCTCCTTGACATTCAATGGCATCCTGAATCCTCCACTATCAACATCCTCGGGGTTACCATTGACCAGAAACTGAACTGATCCCACAACACTCAAGAAGCTCAACACCATCCAGGACAAAGCAGCCCACTGATTGGTGCCCCATCCACAAACATTCACTCTCTCCACCACCGACACACAGTGGCAGCAGTGTGTACCATCTACAAGATGCAATGCAGGAACTCACCAAGGCTCCTTAGACAGCACCTTCCAAACCCATGATTGCTACCATCTAGAAGGTCAAGGGCAGCAGGTACATGGGAACATCACCACCTGGAAGTTCCCCTCCAAGTCACTCACCATCCTGACTTGGAAATATATTGCCATTCCTTCATTGTCACTGGGTCAAAATCCTGGAACTCCCTCCCTAACAGCACTGTGGGTGTACCTATGCCACATTGACTGCAGTGGTTCAAGAAGGCAGCTCACCACCACCTTCTCAAGGGCAATTAGGGATGGGCAATAAATGCTGGCCCAGCCAGCGACACCCACATCCTGTGAATGAATAAAAACACATACACTGTAGCTCTCAAACACACACACACACACAGTAACTCACATACACATACTATAATTCCCACACAGAGACACACACACAGCACACCTCATGCACATGCACACACATACAGCACCTCACCTGCACACACACACACACACACACACACTCAGCCATGCGAACGCACACACACATACAGACAGACCACCTCTCTCACACACACACTCAGCCACACATTCGCGCACGCACACACAGACGTATACACACAATGCCTCACACAGTGTTCGAGTATCTCTGTAAAATTTACTTACTTGGATTTTTCTGGCCCCTGGGCGGGAGTAGCCCACGGAACTCCACATTAAGGTGTATCTCAATCCCCAGGATCAAGGCAATCTTCAGCAGAACCAGCTGCAGCTGTCGGATACCTGTTAGTGCAGGAGCAATTGTCAACACTGTCTACGTAACAGACAGGCGCTCAGTGTGTTCCAGTGACCCTCCCATCTCCCACTCCCAGTCACATAAGCTGCAATAGAGCACACTGCTCCCAATATTCAGAGCTTGAGGCACTTACACCTTCCATTTCACTCATAGTCTCCCCTCTTTACCTGAACTCCATCAGCAAACCACCCCTGGACATTCAACCACTGGAGGCATCGCAGTAAACCATAAGGCTGATCTCTCAGGTCAGGGACTCAACCATGAGGTAATGTGCGGAGCAGCCCCATAAAGAGGTGATCTACAAGGTAAGTTTCCAGAGGGACATATGAGTAGAACCTGTACAAAGATATTAATCTTGAAAATCAGTTAGAATACAAATACATATTTTCACATGGTCAAACTGGACAAAGGTCAATTTCTGAAATCGAGAAGCTTTTAACTCACAAAGTGAGTGAGTGACACAAGGGATGAATTCCAAGATCAAATGGAAATGAAAACTCTCAACTTATTTAAGAAACTGATCAGCATCATGAGGGGGACGATAAGAGTTCGGGAAACTTGTCCTGGTGCTGATGGTTCATTGGGATATCACATAACTGACCCAACATTCCTCAATTCAGGAGACACCCTGCGATGTTTAACCCATTGGCTGCACCATGAGATAAGGAGCGTCAGTGGGAGTCAGTGAAGGTCAGTGAGGGCCAGTGGGGGTCAATGAGAATCAGTGTGGGTGAGTTAGTGTCCACGGGGGTCTATGAGGGTCAGAGAGGGCCAGCTTAGGTGCATGAGGGTCAGAGGGGGTCGGTGGGGATCCAGGTGGGAGGTCCATGGGGCTCCCTGGGCGCCAGAGGGCATCAGGGGGCGTCAGTGAGTCAGCGTGGGTGCATGATGGTCAGAGAGGGTCACAGAGTGTCAGGTGTCAGGGAGCATCAGGGAGGATCACGGGGCATCAGTGTGGGTGCTTGAGCGTCTGTGGGGGAGTACGGTGGGGGGGGTTATCCATGGGGGCCAGCGTGTGTGAGCGAGGGTCAGTGTCAGTGCATGAGGGTCAGACAGTCAGTGAGGACCCGAGAGGGCCAGAAAGAGTCAGCTTGGGTGCATGAATGTCTGAGGGGGTCAGTGGGGATCCAGGCAGGGTGGGCCAGAGTCTGTCTGAGATCAGTGCAGGTGCGTGAAGGTCAGAGGTGGTCAGCGTGCATGAGGGTCGGTGGGGGTCCGGGGACATGGCATCTGTGGGGGTCCGGGGGAGCCAGAAAGACTCAGGGAGGGTCAGTGTGGGTGCATGAGTGTCGGTGGGGATCCGTGGTGGAGGGGCATCAGAGAGGGTGCTTGAAGGTCAGATAGGGTCAGAGAGAGTGCATGAGGATCAGAGAGGGTCAGAGAGGGATAGGGAGGGTCTAAGAAGGTGCATGATGATCAGAGAGGGACAGGGAGGGTCAGTGTGGTTGCATGACGGTCAGAGAGGGTCAGTGTCGGTGCATTAGGGTCTGTGAGGGTCTCACAATGTCCATGAGGGTCTGAGATGCCCAGAGAGGGCCAGGGAGAGTCAGCTTGGGAGCATGGGGTCTGAGGGAGTTGGTGGGGATCCAGGCAGGGGATCCGTGGGGCTTCGTGGGGGCCAAAGGGCGTCAGAGATCAGTGTTGGTGCGTGAAGGTCAGAAAAGGTTAAAGAGGGTCAGAGAGGGTCAGTGTGAGTGCATGAGGGTCGGTGGGGTGGTGTCCGTAGGGGTCCGGCAGAGACAGAGAGGCTCAGGGAGGGTGCATGAGGGTCCGATCCGGGGTGGGGGGGTGGTTTTGCAGGGGCCAGAGGGCATCAGAGAAGGTGCATGAAGTTCAGATAGGGTCAGGGTGGGTGCATGATAGGCAGAGAGGGACAGGGAGGGTCAGGGAGAGTCTGCTTGGGTGCATGGGGGTTATGGGGATCCAGGGGAGGTCCGTGTTAGAGGGGGTGTGTTGGTGTGGGGTAAGAGCAGGTCAGCAAGGGTGAGTGTGAGTGCATGAGGATCAGTGGGGCACCGGGGGTGTCCATGGGGGTCCAAGGGAGCCCAAGAGGCTCAGGGGTTTAGGGAGGTTCAAGAAGGGTCAAAGAGGATCAGGAAGGGTCAGAGAGAGTGCATGAGGGTCGATGGGGATCTGGGGTGGTCCAGGAAGGGTCTGCGAGGGCAAGAGAGTGACTGAGGGGGTGTGTGAATGTCAGATAGGGTCAAAGAGGGTGCATGATGGTCAGGGAGGAACAGGAAGGGTCAGTTTGGGTGCGTGGGGGTCAGTGGGGGTCCGGGGGAGGTCTGCGGGTGTCAAAGGGTGTGTGTGGTGGTTAGGGTCGGTTGGGGTCAGAGAGGGTCAAGGAGGGTGCACGAAGGTCAGTGGGGATCCGGGGCTGGTTGGGGGAGTCCAGGAGGGGTCTGTGGGGGGCGGAGGGCATCAGAGGGGGTGCATGTAGGTCAGATAAATTAATAGAGGGTGCATGATGGACAGGGAGGGGCACAGAGGGGCAGTGTGGGTGTATGAGGGTCCGTGGGGGTCTGCAGGATTCTGCAGGGGGTCAGCAAGAAGGTCAGTGAGGGTCAATAAGACCATAAGACGTAGGAGCAGAAGTAGGCCTTTCTGCCCATCGAGTCTGCTCTGCCATTCAATGAAATCATGGCTGATCTGATAATCCTCAACTCCACTCTCCTGCCTTTTCCCCATAACCCTTGATTCCCTTACTGATTAAAAATCTGTCTATCTCCGCCTTGAATATACTTAACGACCAGCCCTCTGCGGTAAAGAATTCCACAGAGTAACTATCCTCTAAGAGAAGAAATTCCTCTTCATCTGTGTTTTAAATGGGTACTCCCTCATTCTGAGATTATGCCCTCTGGTCCTAGACTCTCCCACAAGGGGAAACAACCTCTCAGCATCCACCCTGTCAAGCCCCCTAAGAATCTTATATGTTTCAATAAGGTCGCCTCTCATTCTTCTAAACTCTAATGAGTACAGGCCCAACCTACTCAACCTCTCCTCATAAGAAAATCCCTCCATACCCGGGATCAACCTAGTGAACCGTCTCTGGACTGCCTCCAATGCCAGTATATCTCTCCTTAGATATTACATCTACTGGTCCGCTTTATCTATCCTGCTTGTTACCTCCTCAAAGAATTCTAATAAATTTGTCAGGCATGATTTCCCCTTCATGAAGCCATGCTGACTCTGCTTGATGATATCATGCATTTCTAAATGCTCTGCTATTACATCCTTTATAATAGACTCTAACATTTTCCCAATGTCAGATGTTAAGCTAACTGGCCTTTAGTTACCTATTTTTTGTCTCCCTCCCTTTTTGAATAAGGGTGTTACATTGGCAGTTTTCCAATCTTCTGGAGCTTTTCCAGAATCTAAGGATTTTTGGAAGATTACTACCACTGCATCCACTATCTCTGTAGCTACTTCCTTTAATATCATAGGATGCAACCCATCAGGTCCAGGTGACTTATCGGCCTTTAGCCCCATAGTACTTTTTCTCTAGTGTTAGTTATTGTATTTATTTCCTCCCTGCCTGTTGCCATTTGATTTCTTTTGCTCATCTTCTGTCGGTTTTTAAAAGTTCCCAATCCTCTGGCTTACCACTAATCTTTGCCACATTGTGTGATTGTTCTTTCAGTTTTATACTATCCATAACTTCCTTGGTTAACCATGGTTGGTTTATCCCCTTCCTAGAATCCTTCTTCCTCACTGGGATATATCTTTGTTGCGAGTCATGAACTATTTTCTTAAACATCTGCCACTGTTCATCAACCGTCCTTTCTGCTAAACTCATTTCCCAGTCCACTCCAGCCAACTCTGCCCTCATTCCTTCATAATTACTCTTATTTATGTTTAGCACAGTTGTTTCTGAACTAAGTTTCTCACTCTCAAACTGAATGCTAAATTCTACCATGTTATGGTCACTGTTTCCTCGGGGATCTTTTACTCTGAGATCATTTATTAAACCTGCCCCACTACACATTATCAGATCCAAAATAGCCTAATGCCTGGTTGGATCCACAACTTGTTGTTCCAGGAAACTGTCCTGAATACACTATATGAATTCTTGCTCATGGCTACCTCTGCTAATTTGATTTTCTCAATCTACATGAAGATTAAAGTCACTCATGATTAATTTACTGCCTTTTTTGCATGCCCTCATTATCTCCTGATTTATTCTCCATCCTACAGCATAGCTACTGTTAGGGGGCTTAGATTACTCCCATTAGTGTCTACTTCCCCTTGTTATTTCTTACCTCCACCCATATGGATTCTACATCTTCCAATCCAAGATCATTTCTTGGACGGGGTGTGCAGGGGATACAGAGAGAGTGGATAGTGTTGGGAGAGATGGAGAGAGTCCTGGAGAGACCAGGAGAATCCGAGAGAATCCAAAGCACTCTAATCCTGTTATGTTGTCTTTCCCTGGATTAAGTGTAACATAAGGCAGTGTGATGAAAACGAGGACTGTGACTCACTGATATGGTCAATGGCTCCGGCACAGAATTTCCCATAGATCTTCTTGGCCCCCAGGTTTCGCAGATCCTGAATCGTGTAAGGCCACAAGTGCAAGACATTGTTTCTGGAGAAGGTGTCACGTTTCTCCACGATGATGGCTTTGGCCCCGAGGAATGCCAGCTCGATGGCCATACGCAGGCCACAAGGCCCAGCTCCAATCACCAGACACTACAGGAGGAAGGAGAAAGACAGAGTGACACGGACAGTACATGTGTTGGGGACCTGGGGCTGGGGGTTGGTGGTTAAGGTGTGGGAAGCAGTGTGCTGAGTGGGAGGGTATGGAATGGTTAACAAGCAGAGAACAGCTCCATCCGTCAGAAAGCATGGAGCAGAGACCAGGCCCTAAGTCAAGCTTCACCCATTCACTGCTTTCGGAGAGTTAGTAGCAGAGGGCAGGGGGGCTGGCAGAGCATTCCCAGCCTAGAAACAACTGCTTCCTGGGGTTGGGGAGAGCAGTGTGAAGTGGTAAAGGAAGTGTACTCCCATTGGAGCAATTGCCTGCACAGAGAGATCTGAGAGTTCACACACACGAGTCTTTGAAGGTGAAAGGACTAGTTGGAAAAGCTAATAATGATCCTTGACATTCCAAACAATAATCAGAAAATAAAAGCAAGTAAATTATGCTAAACTTTTATTGAACACTGGTTAGGCCTAAACTGGA